>NC_054482.1:123035625-123335625 GCF_017639515.1 Carcharodon carcharias
GTGTGAGAGGAGGACCCTGGGACAGTCAGCAGCACCTAGAGGAGAGTGTGAGAGGAGGACCCTGGGACAGACAGTCAGCAGCACCTAGAGGAGAGTGTGAGAGGAGGACCCTGGGACAGTCAGCAGCACCTAGAGGAGAGTGTGAGAGGAGGACCCTGGGACAGACAGTCAGCAGCACCTAGAGGAGAGTGTGAGAGGAGGACCCTGGGACAGACAGTCAGCAGCACCTAGAGGAGAGAGTGAGAGGAGGACCCTGGGACAGACAGTCAGCAGCACCTAGAGGAGAGTGAGAGAGGAGGACCCTGGGACAGTCAGCAGCACCTAGAGGAGAGAGTGAGAGGAGGATCCTGGGACAGTCAGCAGCACCTAGAGGAGAGTGTGAGAGGAGGACCCTGGGACAGTCAGCAGCACCTAGAGGAGAGTGTGAGAGGATACCCTGGGACAGGCAGTCAGCACCTAGAGGAGAGTGTGAGAGGAGGACCCTGGGACAGACAGTCAGCACCTAGAGGAGAGTGAGAGGAGGACCCTGGGACAGTCAGCAGCACCTAGAGGAGAGTGTGAGAGGAGGACCCTGGGACAGACAGTCAGCAGCACCTAGAGGAGAGTGTGAGAGGAGGACCCTGGGACAGTCAGCAGCACCTAGAGGAGAGTGTGAGAGGAGGACCCTGGGACAGACAGTCAGCAGCACCTAGAGGAGAGTGTGAGAGGAGGACCCTGGGACAGTCAGCAGCACCTAGAGGAGAGTGTGAGAGGAGGACCCTGGGACAGACAGTCAGCAGCACCTAGAGGAGAGTGTGAGAGGAGGACCCTGGGACAGTCAGCAGCACCTAGAGGAGAGTGTGAGAGGAGGACCCTGGGACAGTCAGCAGCACCTAGAGGAGAGTGTGAGAGGAGGACCCTGGGACAGACAGTCAGCAGCACCTAGAGGAGAGTGTGAGAGGAGGACCCTGGGACAGTCAGTCAGCAGCACCTAGAGGAGAGTGTGAGAGGAGGATCCTGTGACAGGCAGTCAGCAGCACCTAGAGGAGAGTGTGAGAGGAGGACCCTGGGACAGTCAGCAGCACCTAGAGGAGAGTGTGAGAGGAGGACCCTGGGACAGTCAGTCAGCAGCACCTAGAGGAGAGTGTGAGAGGAGGACCCTGGGACAGTCAGCAGCACCTAGAGGAGAGTGTGAGAGGAGGACCCTGGGACAGTCAGCAGCACCTAGAGGAGAGAGTGAGAGGAGGATCCTGGGACAGTCAGCAGCACCTAGAGGAGAGTGTGAGAGGAGGACCCTGGGACAGTCAGCAGCACCTAGAGGAGAGTGTGAGAGGATACCCTGGGACAGGCAGTCAGCACCTAGAGGAGAGTGTGAGAGGAGGACCCTGGGACAGACAGTCAGCACCTAGAGGAGAGTGAGAGGAGGACCCTGGGACAGTCAGCAGCACCTAGAGGAGAGTGTGAGAGGAGGACCCTGGGACAGACAGTCAGCAGCACCTAGAGGAGAGTGTGAGAGGAGGACCCTGGGACAGTCAGCAGCACCTAGAGGAGAGTGTGAGAGGAGGACCCTGGGACAGACAGTCAGCAGCACCTAGAGGAGAGTGTGAGAGGAGGACCCTGGGACAGTCAGCAGCACCTAGAGGAGAGTGTGAGAGGAGGACCCTGGGACAGACAGTCAGCAGCACCTAGAGGAGAGTGTGAGAGGAGGACCCTGGGACAGTCAGCAGCACCTAGAGGAGAGTCTGAGAGGAGGACCCTGGGACAGTCAGCAGCACCTAGAGGAGAGTGTGAGAGGAGGACCCTGGGACAGACAGTCAGCAGCACCTAGAGGAGAGTGTGAGAGGAGGATCCTGGGACAGACAGTCAGCAGCACCTAGAGGAGAGTGTGAGAGGAGGACCCTGGGACAGTCAGCAGCACCTAGAGGAGAGAGTGAGAGGAGGATCCTGGGACAGTCAGCAGCACCTAGAGGAGAGTGTGAGAGGAGGACCCTGGGACAGTCAGCAGCACCTAGAGGAGAGTGTGAGAGGAGGACCCTGGGACAGGCAGTCAGCACCTAGAGGAGAGTGTGAGAGGAGGACCCTGGGACAGACAGTCAGCACCTAGAGGAGAGTGAGAGGAGGACCCTGGGACAGTCAGCAGCACCTAGAGGAGAGTGTGAGAGGAGGACCCTGGGACAGACAGTCAGCAGCACCTAGAGGAGAGTGTGAGAGGAGGACCCTGGGACAGTCAGCAGCACCTAGAGGAGAGTGTGAGAGGAGGACCCTGGGACAGACAGTCAGCAGCACCTAGAGGAGAGTGTGAGAGGAGGACCCTGGGACAGTCAGCAGCACCTAGAGGAGAGTGTGAGAGGAGGACCCTGGGACAGACAGTCAGCAGCACCTAGAGGAGAGTGTGAGAGGAGGACCCTGGGACAGTCAGCAGCACCTAGAGGAGAGTGTGAGAGGAGGACCCTGGGACAGACAGTCAGCAGCACCTAGAGGAGAGTGTGAGAGGAGGACCCTGGGACAGACAGTCAGCAGCACCTAGAGGAGAGAGTGAGAGGAGGACCCTGGGACAGACAGTCAGCAGCACCTAGAGGAGAGTGAGAGAGGAGGACCCTGGGACAGTCAGCAGCACCTAGAGGAGAGAGTGAGAGGAGGATCCTGGGACAGTCAGCAGCACCTAGAGGAGAGTGTGAGAGGAGGACCCTGGGACAGTCAGCAGCACCTAGAGGAGAGTGTGAGAGGATACCCTGGGACAGGCAGTCAGCACCTAGAGGAGAGTGTGAGAGGAGGACCCTGGGACAGACAGTCAGCACCTAGAGGAGAGTGAGAGGAGGACCCTGGGACAGTCAGCAGCACCTAGAGGAGAGTGTGAGAGGAGGACCCTGGGACAGACAGTCAGCAGCACCTAGAGGAGAGTGTGAGAGGAGGACCCTGGGACAGTCAGCAGCACCTAGAGGAGAGTGTGAGAGGAGGACCCTGGGACAGACAGTCAGCAGCACCTAGAGGAGAGTGTGAGAGGAGGACCCTGGGACAGTCAGCAGCACCTAGAGGAGAGTGTGAGAGGAGGACCCTGGGACAGACAGTCAGCAGCACCTAGAGGAGAGTGTGAGAGGAGGACCCTGGGACAGTCAGCAGCACCTAGAGGAGAGTCTGAGAGGAGGACCCTGGGACAGTCAGCAGCACCTAGAGGAGAGTGTGAGAGGAGGACCCTGGGACAGACAGTCAGCAGCACCTAGAGGAGAGTGTGAGAGGAGGATCCTGGGACAGACAGTCAGCAGCACCTAGAGGAGAGTGTGAGAGGAGGACCCTGGGACAGTCAGCAGCACCTAGAGGAGAGAGTGAGAGGAGGATCCTGGGACAGTCAGCAGCACCTAGAGGAGAGTGTGAGAGGAGGACCCTGGGACAGTCAGCAGCACCTAGAGGAGAGTGTGAGAGGAGGACCCTGGGACAGGCAGTCAGCACCTAGAGGAGAGTGTGAGAGGAGGATCCTGGGACAGACAGTCAGCACCTAGAGGAGAGTGAGAGGAGGACCCTGGGACAGTCAGCAGCACCTAGAGGAGAGTGTGAGAGGAGGACCCTGGGACAGACAGTCAGCAGCACCTAGAGGAGAGTGTGAGAGGAGGACCCTGGGACAGTCAGCAGCACCTAGAGGAGAGTGTGAGAGGAGGACCCTGGGACAGACAGTCAGCAGCACCTAGAGGAGAGTGTGAGAGGAGGACCCTGGGACAGTCAGCAGCACCTAGAGGAGAGTGTGAGAGGAGGACCCTGGGACAGACAGTCAGCAGCACCTAGAGGAGAGTGTGAGAGGAGGACCCTGGGACAGTCAGCAGCACCTAGAGGAGAGTGTGAGAGGAGGACCCTGGGACAGACAGTCAGCAGCACCTAGAGGAGAGAGTGAGAGGAGGACCCTGGGACAGACAGTCAGCAGCACCTAGAGGAGAGTGAGAGAGGAGGACCCTGGGACAGACAGCAGCACCTAGAGGAGAGAGTGAGAGGAGGACCCTGGGACAGTCAGCAGCACCTAGAGGAGAGAGTGAGAGGAGGACCCTGGGGCAGGCAGTCAGCACCTAGAGGAGAGTGTGAGAGGAGGACCCTGGGAAGTCAGCAGCACCTAGAGGAGAGTGTGAGAGGAGGACCCTGGGACAGACAGTCAGCAGCACCTAGAGGAGAGTGTGAGAGGAGGACCCTGGGACAGTCAGCAGCACCTAGAGGAGAGTCTGAGAGGAGGACCCTGGGACAGTCAGCAGCACCTAGAGGAGAGTGTGAGAGGAGGACCCTGGGACAGACAGTCAGCAGCACCTAGAGGAGAGTGTGAGAGGAGGATCCTGGGACAGACAGTCAGCAGCACCTAGAGGAGAGTGTGAGAGGAGGACCCTGGGACAGTCAGCAGCACCTAGAGGAGAGAGTGAGAGGAGGATCCTGGGACAGTCAGCAGCACCTAGAGGAGAGTGTGAGAGGAGGACCCTGGGACAGTCAGCAGCACCTAGAGGAGAGTGTGAGAGGAGGACCCTGGGACAGGCAGTCAGCACCTAGAGGAGAGTGTGAGAGGAGGATCCTGGGACAGACAGTCAGCACCTAGAGGAGAGTGAGAGGAGGACCCTGGGACAGTCAGCAGCACCTAGAGGAGAGTGTGAGAGGAGGACCCTGGGACAGACAGTCAGCAGCACCTAGAGGAGAGTGTGAGAGGAGGACCCTGGGACAGTCAGCAGCACCTAGAGGAGAGTGTGAGAGGAGGACCCTGGGACAGACAGTCAGCAGCACCTAGAGGAGAGTGTGAGAGGAGGACCCTGGGACAGTCAGCAGCACCTAGAGGAGAGTGTGAGAGGAGGACCCTGGGACAGACAGTCAGCAGCACCTAGAGGAGAGTGTGAGAGGAGGACCCTGGGACAGTCAGCAGCACCTAGAGGAGAGTGTGAGAGGAGGATCCTGGGACAGACAGTCAGCAGCACCTAGAGGAGAGTGTGAGAGGAGGACCCTGGGACAGACAGTCAGCAGCACCTAGAGGAGAGAGTGAGAGGAGGACCCTGGGACAGACAGTCAGCAGCACCTAGAGGAGAGTGAGAGAGGAGGACCCTGGGACAGACAGCAGCACCTAGAGGAGAGAGTGAGAGGAGGACCCTGGGACAGTCAGCAGCACCTAGAGGAGAGAGTGAGAGGAGGACCCTGGGGCAGGCAGTCAGCACCTAGAGGAGAGTGTGAGAGGAGGACCCTGGGAAGTCAGCAGCACCTAGAGGAGAGTGTGAGAGGAGGACCCTGGGACAGTCAGCAGCACCTAGAGGAGAGTCTGAGAGGAGGACCCTGGGACAGTCAGCAGCACCTAGAGGAGAGTGTGAGAGGAGGACCCTGGGACAGACAGTCAGCAGCACCTAGAGGAGAGTGTGAGAGGAGGATCCTGGGACAGACAGTCAGCAGCACCTAGAGGAGAGTGTGAGAGGAGGACCCTGGGACAGTCAGCAGCACCTAGAGGAGAGTGTGAGAGGAGGACCCTGGGACAGTCAGCAGCACCTAGAGGAGAGTGTGAGAGGAGGACCCTGGGACAGACAGTCAGCAGCACCTAGAGGAGAGTGTGAGAGGAGGACCCTGGGACAGTCAGCAGCACCTAGAGGAGAGAGTGAGAGGAGGACCCTGGGACAGTCAGCAGCACCTAGAGGAGAGTGTGAGAGGAGGACCCTGGGACAGACAGTCAGCAGCACCTAGAGGAGAGTGTGAGAGGAGGACCCTGGGACAATCAGCAGCACCTAGAGGAGAGTGTGAGAGGAGGACCCTGGGACAGTCAGCAGCACCTAGAGGAGAGTGTGAGAGGAGGACCCTGGGACAGTCAGCAGCACCTAGAGGAGAGTGTGAGAGGAGGACCCTGGGACAGTCAGCAGCACCTAGAGGAGAGTGTGAGAGGAGGACCCTGGGACAGTCAGTCAGCAGCACCTAGAGGAGAGTGTGAGAGGAGGACCCTGGGACAGTCAGTCAGCAGCACCTAGAGGAGAGTGTGAGAGGAGGATCCTGGGACAGACAGTCAGCAGCACCTAGAGGAGAGTGTGAGAGGAGGACCCTGGGACAGGCAGTCAGCACCTAGAGGAGAGTGTGAGAGGAGGATCCTGGGACAGACAGTCAGCAGCACCTAGAGGAGAGTGTGAGAGGAGGACCCTGGGACAGACAGTCAGCAGCACCTAGAGGAGAGTGTGAGAGGAGGACCCTGGGACAGTCAGCAGCACCTAGAGGAGAGTGTGAGAGGAGGACCCTGGGACAGTCAGCAGCACCTAGAGGAGAGTGTGAGAGGAGGACCCTGGGACAGACAGTCAGCAGCACCTAGAGGAGAGTGTGAGAGGAGGACCCTGGGACAGTCAGCAGCACCTAGAGGAGAGTGTGAGAGGAGGACCCTGGGACAGTCAGCAGCACCTAGAGGAGAGTGTGAGAGGAGGACCCTGGGACAGACAGTCAGCAGCACCTAGAGGAGAGTGTGAGAGGAGGACCCTGGGACAGTCAGCAGCACCTAGAGGATCTAGTCTATCTAGAGGATCTAGCCTATACTCAAGTAGGAATGAAGGTGAAGTAAAAGCAAGGACCCATATCCTATTTAGCTAAGATATGTCTGGGGAGCTCAGTCCCATGATTTGCACATCTTGCGCTATGTGGGAAATCCCAGAAGTTCCTGGTGGTCTGGGTGACCATGTGTGCAGGAGGTGCCTCTGACTGCAGCAACTCGAGCTCTGGGTTTTGGAGTTTGAGCAGCAGTTGGTGGCACCACAGTGTATTCACGAGAGGCTGAGAGGTTCATGGATAACACATTTTAGGATGTGGTCACCCCGCAGCTTAAGGAAGTGAAAGCAGAGAGGGAATGGGTGACCACCAGACAGAAGGAGGGGACCAGGCAGGTAGTGAGGGAATCCCCCGAGTGCATCTCACTCACAAACCGTTTATCAGCCTTGGAAAACAGCGAGAGTGACGGTCCCTCTGTGGAAGCCAATCAGAGCCAAGGCCATGGCCCTGTGGGTGGTCCAGCTGCTCAAGGGGGGAGGAAGAAGTGTGGAAGGGCAATAGTGTTAGGGGATTCGTTAGTGAGGGGAGGAGACAGGCGCTTCTGCGGCTGTAGACATGACTCCAGCATGGTATGTTACCTCCCGGGTGCCAGGGTCAAGGATGTTACAGAGCAGCTGCAGGACATTCTGAAGGGGGGAGGGTGAACAGTTCGAGGTCATGGTCCATGTTGGAACCAATGACATTGGTAGAAAGAGCAATGTGGTCCTGCAAGCAGACTTTAGCGAGTTAGGTAGGAAATTGAAAATCAGGACTTCAAAGGTAGTAATCTCAGGTTTACTCCCAGTGCCAGGCGGTAGTGAGTATAGGAACAGAAGGATGGAGCAGATCAATGTGTGGCTGGAGAGATGGTGCAGGAGGGAGGGCTTTAGATTCCTGGGACATTGGGAGTGTTTCTGGGGGAGGTGGGGTCTGTGCAAGTTGGACGGGTTACATCTGAACAGGAGCGAGACCATCATCCTCGTGGGGAGGTTTGTTAATGCTGTTGGGGCGGATTTAAACTAAATTGGCAGGGGGATGGGATCCTGAAAAGTAGCTCAGAGGGGAGAGAAGCTGAGATGGAATTAGAAGTTAAAAGTTCTAGACTGGGGAAAGGCTAATTTTACTGAGATGAGGTACGATTTGGCCCAAGTGGAGTGGGAGCAGCTACTTGCAGATAAAACTGTGTCAGAGCAGTGGGAGGCATTCAAGGAGGTAATAGCGAGAGTACAGGGCAAATATGTTCCCGTCAAGACAAAGGAGGGGGGAACCAAGCCCAGAGAACCCTGGATGTCCAGGGACATAAAGATTAGGATTTTTAAAAAAAAAATAAGTTTATGGCAGATACCGCGAGTTCAATACAGCAGAGGCCCTCGGGCAGTATAAAATATGCAGGGAGGAACTTAGAAAGGAAATTAGGAAAGCTAAGAGAATGCATGAGAAAGCATTGGTGGGTAGAACAAAGGAAAATTCAAAGAGTTGTTTAAATATATTAAGAGCAAGGGAATAACTAGGGAAAGAGTGGGGCCAATTAGGGACCATAGAGATAATGTGTGTGTGGGCCCGGAAGATGTGGGTCCAGTCCTCAATAAATACTTTGCGTTGGTCTTCACAATTGCAAAGGACAACACAGATATAGACATCAGGGTGGAGGACTGTGAAATATTAGAGGAAGTTAACATAGAGAGAGAGGAGATACTAGCGGGTTTAGTGGCCTTAAAAGTGGATAAATCCGCCGGCCCGGATGAGATGTATCCCAGGCTGTTGGGGGGGGGGGGGGGGGTCATGGAAAGGGATATCAGGGGTCAGTATTTTCAAACCCTCTCTGGTCACAGGTGAGGTGTCAGAGGACTGGAGGACGGATAACGTTGTCCCATTATTAAAAAAGGGAGGAAGGGATAGACCAGGAAATTACAGGCCAGTCAGTCTAACCTCAGTGGTGGGGAAATTACTGGAAATAATTCCGGAGGACAGAATATATCTGCACTTGGAGAGATATGGATCAACCAGGGATAGTCAGCATGGATTTTTTAAGGGAAAGTCATGTTTGACAAATTTGATCCAATGCTTTGAGGAGGTAACCAGGAGTGTTGATGAGGGTAATGTATTTGATGTGGTCTACATGGACTTTAGCAAGGCTTTTGATAAGGTCCCTCATGGCAGATTGGTCAAGAAAGAGACCATGGGGTCCAAGGCAAAGTGGCATGTTGGATCCAAAGTTGGCTGAGAGGCAGGAAGCAGAGGGTGATGGTAGAGGGATGTTTCTGTGACTGGAAGTCTGTTTCCAGTGGGGTCCCACAGGGCTTGGTGCTGGGGTTCTTGCTGTTTGTGGTGTACATAAATGATCTGGACTTAAATGTCGGGGGTATGATCAAGAAGTTCACAGATGACATGAAAATTGTTGGAGTGGTAAATAGTGAGGAGGATAGCTGTAAACTGCAGGAGGATATCAATGGGCTAGTCAGGTGGGCAGAGCAGTGGCAAATGGAATTCAATCTGGAAAAGTGTGAGGTAATGCACTTGGGGAGGGCTAACAAGGCAAGATTACACTATGAATGGTAGGACCCTGGAAAGTATTGAAGATCAGAGGGACCTTGGTGTGCATATCCACAGATCCCTGAAGGTAGCAGGGCCGGTAGATAAGGTAGTTAAGAAGGCATATGGGATACTTGCCTTTATTAGTCGAGGCATAGAATACAAGAGCAGGGAGGTTATGCTGGAACTGTATAAAACGCTAGTTAGGCCACAGCTGGAGTACTGTGTGCAGTTCTGGTCACCACATTATAGGAAGGATGTGATTGCAATGGAGAGGGTGCAGAGGAGATTTACCAGGATGCTGCCTGGGCTGGAGGGTCTGATCTATGAGGAAAGATTGGATAGGCTGGGGTTGTTTTCCTTGGAGCAGCGAAGGTTGAGGGGACCTGATAGAGGTGGATACAATTATGTGAGGCATAGATAGGGTGGATAGGAAGACACTTTTTTCCATTGGTAGAAGCATTGATAACCAGGGGGCATAGATTTAAGGTAAGGGGTAGAAGGAAAAAAGGGGAGTTGAGGAGAAACATTTTCACCCAAAGGGTGGTGGGGATCTGGAAATCACTGCCTGAAAGGTTGGTTGAGTCAGAAACTTTCATAACATTTAAGTATTATTTAGATATTCACTTGTGTTCCCAGAGCCTCCAGGACTATGGGCTAAGTGCTGGAAAATGGGATTAGTGCAGTCAGATCTTTGTTTACCGGAGCAGACATAATGGGTCGAATGGCTTCTTTCTGCGCTGTAGACGTCTATGAGTCTGTGAGTCTATGAGGATCTGTAAATATAAGATATACACCAATAAATCCAATAGGGGAACGCAGGAGAAATTTTTTTACTCAGTGTTTCAGGGGATAGTATAGAATTAAGGGGAAGCTGGATAAACACATGAGGGGGAAAGGAATAGAAGGATAGACTGACAGGTGGAGATGAAGAGGAGGTTCGTGTGGGGCATTAACACCAGCTCAAAGCAGTTGGGCCGAAAGGCCTGTTTCTGTTCTGTGAATTCTATTTATATTTGAATGATTCCAACACACGACTCATTCCCTCAAGTGTCTCCGATCAGCCTCGGAGTGACAATTGGGATTGGATTTGTTGAGGAAGCAGACAGGAGAATGTGATCAGTTCACAGAAACAGCAGCTGAACATGGAAATATATTCACAGGGGAATGTGCAATCATACGTCAGCTGCTGAAAGAGAGATTGTACTAAGTGTGTTCATTACAAACTCCAGACACACTCAACAACCCATAATTAGTCTTCAGCGCTGTAACATTATCCTGTCAGCGTTATTACTTTATTACATGGTTCATTTTAATGGATAAAAACAGTGTTTTAAACTGTGCTCCCTGACTCACTCAGTAAGGGGACTCAGAACAATAGTGACTGGGCCAATAGGAGGCTCATGGCCCTGATCTCAGTTCACCCGTAGCCCAGGCTCAAAGGCTGGGGAAGGCCCATCATTTGCTGCTGTGCTTTCAGTCTCGAATCTTTGTGTTAAATCAATGAGCCTCAGCCACAGGCTTTGGGCCTGTACAAAGAACCAATTGGCAATCACTAGGTGCTGGTTAGAGTGAGCTGGAGATCAGGCCCCAGAGTTAAAGGTAGCTCAACTGAGATTTCATTTATGAAAATGTCAATAACATTGAGAAATCTGAAATTACACCCCTCGACTGAGTTTCTGTGAGCGAGTAAGATCTCAGATTTCCTTCCAATGGTCGGGTAGAGTCACTCACGGGAAAGGAGAAGCTTTTATTTAACATTCTCCGCATGTTCATCATTGATTTTTATCTCTCGTGTGACTGTTCGATTCCCAAGTTAGTTAAAAGTCACAGAATATAATTGTAATGTGATAGAATTAGACTGTACTAGAAGCATAGATACATCGAATGATACAATACAGTAGGAGGCCACTGACCTTCAACCTGTGTCCCTCTGGTTACTGACCCTCCTGCCACTGGAAACAGTTTCTCCTTATTTACTCTATCCAAACTCTTCATGATTTGGAACTCCTCGAATAAATCAGCCCTCATTAATCCAGCTGCAGGAATGGATTCGCCACCCAGAAGCTCAAAAAAACCAGACCCAGCCGGGTTTGTTTGTGGGCTCCTGGGGGATTGAGGTTTCCCTCGTTCAAAGCCACTAAATATCTGGTCAAGAGGCCCACAATTGGGAAGGTGAGGTCACTGAGAGTCACCCACCCCTTGCAGCTGATACCCCCCCATGACATGACCCATACCCCACAAGCCCCCTCCCACCATCACTCACCTGTGTCTGGGTCCCTCGGTGGTCCTGGGGCTTGGGCTGCATTACCAGCAGCGGCCACTGCCTCCTGGTGGCGCTGCCATTCAATAGAGCTGCTGAACTCTGATTGGTTGGCAGCTCTCCATGGGTGGGGCTTCCACCCCCGGGGTCCTCAATCATGAGGGAAGGCCCGAGGCTGGCCTGGTAAATACCTGAGCGGAATACTGGGTGGGGGGGTTCCCACCCCTGTTGTCCTCATACGATTCCACCCAGACTGCCTGACCGGGCGGTGGAAACAGATTCAATAATAACTTTCAGAAGGGAATTGGATAAATGTTTTGCAGGGTTATAGGGAAAGTACAGGGTGTAAGACTAATCGGAGAGTTTTTTTCAAAGAGCTTGCACAGGCACAATGGGCTGAATGGCCCTCCCTCAATAACAATACAATTGTACTGTAATCAAACTGATGGATAGACTGTGGGGAATGGACAATCATTATTGAATTGGTTCCTGGGAAGTTGCTGAGCTAAACCCCTGTATAGTTTGAGCTCTCACAATGAAACAAAGCATCGAGGTCATTGATGTAACAAGGGGCTTGTCTCAAATACACAAGTTAGTGTGAAGAGTTTGGTTTCTGGCAGAAAGAATGGGGAGGTAGGCCGCAACCTCTACTCCCAGTGCTGGGTGAAATATTGGATTCAGTGGAGTCGTGTGTAATTGTTTGTTGCTATGGATACAGCAACACACATTGTGATATTGTTAAACACTCCCCCAGTTCTATTAGATTCTATGAATCTGACCAAGTTGCCTTTGGGACAAGTTCCGTTCCCGGCCTGTTATTGTGTTTGGTGAATGTTGCAGCTAATTGGCTGTTTTCTGTGTTGTTCTCAGTGGGATCCATCTCCACAGACTGGGCTGGCCCTGTCCCCAGGATAAACGGCCCCTGGATCTGTGAGTTAATTCACCCGCCCCTAACATCTCCCTGTTCAGGTCAGAATGTGTTGAGATAAACACCGTTTATTGAGCAAACCGATGGATAAAACAATCAGAGACGTTCCAATGGGGGCCGGGGACAATGGAGATCATTCAATCCTGATTCTCTGATATTCAGAGAGTCCTGAAAACACAGGGATCAGAGAAAAGGAATCCCTCAAAATCCAGCACCACCAACCATCGGCCCAATGACTGGGAATTGGTGCATTAACCCCACCTCCCTCACTATCCCTCACACTGTCACCTCAGCATTAACCCCACCTCCCTCACTATCCCTCACACTGTCACCTCAGCATTAACCCCACCTCCTTCACACTGTCACCTTAGAATTAACCCCATCTCCCTCACTCTCCCTCACTCTCACCCCAGTGTTGGGAAGCCCTGAGTATGTGATCAATGTTCTCTGTATCAGGAGGATGATGATGTCTGCAATTCAGAGAGTGTATGTCACAGTTTGGGGGCATTTTACTCTGGTTCTGGTTTAGTTCGGTGAGACCACTCAGCCCTGTGAACAGGTTCCATGGCCCCTACAATCTGGAGTGAGCCGTTTCCGGTCCAATCTCTAGTTAGATGATGGCCGGACTTGGGGCTGCTCAGAGAGATCGTCCCTCTGCTCAGCAGCAGCTGATACAGGGCCTGGGGACAACACACCAATGGCCACGTCTGTAACAAAGGAGAATGGAGATTACACCTCACTGAGTCCTTCAGGTACCCTGCTCTAAGAGGGTGTTGGCAACCATGGACTGCCATAGGTTTGGTCCATGATTATGCTTGGCAAAGTATTGCAGTGCTTTGTCAATGCCTTGTGCAGTATGGCTGATCAGGAAACTCTCCCCTTCTTACCACCTATCGTACCAGGCTCATTGGAAGCATTTCCAGGCTGATAATCGACCTGTTTGGCCACATTATGAAAATGCCTTCTATCACCATCAAGTGCTGAAGCTGGACTTGACTGCAGAGTTCACAAGACCACAAATCTTCCAACTTTGAGTCACCAGTTGGATTATTTTAGTGGTGGTGAAAAGAAACATTTTGTCAAAGGTTTTCAACTTGCACTCATCAGGACAATAGGAGGAATACCAATGTTGGGGGAGCAACAACTTGATATTGTACGTTGGGTTCCATGAGAAACGTGTCTTCGATGGACTGACGCCAAAACTCATATATTTCTGATACGTTGATGATATGTTTGCTATACATAAATCCACAGCTGCATGTAATAATTTCCTTACAGACTTTAACAGGCTCCATCCTATGCTCAAATTCACCTTTGGAATGGAGCAGTCAAATGAACTCCGCTTCCTGCCGATGGGGGGGAGGTGGGGTTCTCTACCGCGGTCCACCACAAGCCTATCTACACTGGTCAATACCAGCGGTTGGATTCTTACAGTTCCACACGCTATAAGGTTGGTCTTATGAGTTTTGGTGTCAGTCCATCGAAGACACGTTTCTCATGGAACCCAACGTACAGTATCAAGTTGTTGCTCCCCTGACATTGGTATTCCTGCTATGGTTCTGATGAGTGTAAGATGAAAAGCTTTGACAAAATTAATCTGGTTTAAATATTGCAATGAAGTGTCATCATCAATAAAATAATCCAGTCGGTGACTCAAAGTTGGAAGATTTGTGGTCTTGTGAATTCTGGGTTCAATTCCAGCTTCAGCACTTGATGGTGATAGAAGGCATTTTCATAATGTGGCCAAACAGGTCGATTATCAGCCTGGAAATGCTTCCAATGAGCCTGGTACGATAGGTAGTAAGAAGGGGAGAGTTTCCTGATCAGCCATACTGCACAAGGCATTGACAAAGCGCTGCAGTACTTTGCCAAGCATAATCATGGACCAAACCTATGGCAGTCCATGTTTGCCAACACCCTCTTACCTTGTAAATAGGGCCCGAGCCATTTGGTCACTATGCAAGTTTGATGCTGAAATCAGGCACATCAAAGGCATCCTGCAGGGTAATGGCCACCCTGATCAGATCATTTCACACTGTATATCACACAGACTCATGAACAGGCCTAGGGCCCTGAAAAGTGCCCAATCTACCTCAGGTTACCCTGGAAGGGGCAAAGTAACTCAATAACTTGAGCAACAGGTGAAGCCAGCTGTTTCACGCTGCTACTATGCAGTAGCAACACGAGTGGTATTCACCACTAACTGGATGCTGCCGTCAAGACAAAAAGACGTTCTGCCTACCACACAAATGAATGATGTGGTGTATGAATTTCAGTGTCAGTGTGATGCTGGGTATGTAGGTCGTACATCCCAAAGACTGGTGGATCGGATCAAACAGCCACTGTTCACAACAGGCAAGGCACAGACTGTACCCAACCAGCAAGGGCTTCGCAAAACTCAAAACACAGGGTTGCATCACCCCAGATTTGCACTAAGTGTAGTAGGGGCCGGGTAAAACCAAGGTTTAGCAGCCGGCCGGGATGGTGGGGTTTTCACACTGTATCGTCCCAAACTCATTACGTTACACATGCATTCATGGGAAACATTGGGAGCAGTGAATGCAGTAGATTAAATTGAGGGAAGTACAAGTGAAATGCTGCTTCACCTGAAAGGAGTGTTTGGGCCCTTGGACGGTGAGGAGAGAGGAAGTAAAGGGGCAAGTGTTGCACCTTCAACGATTGCATGGGAAGGTGCCGTGGGAGGGGGTTGAGGAGTAGGGGGTGTCCAGGGTGGACCAGGGTGTCCGGGAGGGAACTATCCCTGTGGAATGAACAGTCCCTACAGAATGCCGGTGGGTAGGTGGGTGGGGGTGGGGGGGTGGTAAAGGGAAGATGTGTTTGGTGGTGGCATCATGCTGGAGTTGGCGGAAATGGCGGAGGATGATCCTTTGAATGCGGAGGCTGATGGGGTGATAAGTGAGGACAAGGGGGACCCTATCATGTTTCTGGGAGGGAGGAGAAGGCGTGAGGGCGGAGGCGCGGGACATGGGCCGGACACGGTTGAGGGCCCTGTCAACCACCGTGGGTGGAAAACCTCGGTTAAGGAAGAAGGAGGACATGTCAGAGGAACTGTTTTTGAAGGTAGCATCATCAGAACAGATGTGACAGAGGCGAAGGAACTGAGAGAATGGGATGGAGTCCTTACAGGAAGCGGGGTGTGAGGAGCTGTAGTCGAGGTAGCTGTGGGAGTCGGTGGGTTTGTAATGGATATTGGTGGACAGTCTATCACCAGAAATTGAGACAGAGAGGTCAAGGAAGGGAAGGGAAGTGTCAGTGATGGAACATGTAAAAGTGATGGAGGGGTAGAATTTTGAAGCAAAATTAATAAATTTTTCCAGGTCCAGACGAGAGCATGAAGCAGCACCGAAGTAATCATCGATGTACCGGAGAAAGAGTTGTGGGAGGGGGCCTGAGTAGGACTGGAACAAGGAATGTTCCACATACCCCATAAAGAGACAGGCATAGCTGGGGCCCATGCGGGTACCCATAGCCACACCATTTATTTGGAAGAAGTGAGAGGAATTGAAGGAGAAATTGTTCAGCGTGAGAACAAGTTCAGCCAGACGGAGGAGAGTAGTGGTGGATGGGGATTGTTCGGGCCTCTGTTCAAGGAAGAAATGGAGAGCCCTCAGACCATCCTGGTGGGGGATGGAGGTGTTGAGGATTGGACGTCCATGGTGAAGCGGAAGTGGTTAGGGCCAGGGAACTAGAAATTGTTGATATGATGTAGGGCATCAGAGAAATGGTAGATGTAGTTGGGAAGAGACTGTACTTTTCTTCCCCCTTCCTCACTGTCCAAGGGCCCAAACACTCCTTTCAAGTGAAGCAGTATTTCACTTGCACTTCCCTCAATTTAGTCTACTGCATTTGCTGCTCCCAATGCGGTTTCCTCTACACTGGAGAGACCAAACGCAGACTGTGTGACCGCTTTGTGGAACACCTTCGGTCTGTCCGCAAGCATGACCCAGACCTCCCTGTCACTTGTCATTTCAACACTCCATCCTGCTCTCATGCCCACATGTCTGTCCTTGGCTTGTTGCATTGTTCCAGTGAAGCCCAACGCAAACTGGAGGAACAGCACCTCATCTTCTGAATAGGCACTTTACAGCCTTCCGGACTGAATATTGAGTTCAACGACTTCAGTTCATGAACTCTCTCCTCCATCCCCACCCCCTTTTTGATCCCTTTATTCAAATATTTACTTTTAAATTCTTATATGTATATTTTTTCCCACCTATTTTTATTATTATTATTTTAAAAATTTATTTCCATTTTTGTTCATTGTTTTATCCCCTCCTTTTAGCCCATTCCAATCTTTTCTCCCACCCCGTCCCCTCTCCCCACCCCACCTCCACCTGGGTCATCTATCACTTGCTCATTCTGCTTTCTACTCTTAATATCCTCATTAGTACCTCCTTTAGCCAGTATCACCACCATCAACAGCCCTTCGACCTTTTGTCTATGACACATTTGGCAATCTCTCCTTTGCCTCCACTGTCCCTCTATCCAGCTCTACCTCCTAACCCCTCAACCAGCTTATATTTCACCTCATTTTTATTTCTCTTTAGTTCTGAAGAAGAGTCATACGGACTCAAAACGTTAACTCTTTGTCTCCACAATTGCTGTCGGACCTGCTGAGTTTTTCCAGCAATTTTTGTTTCTGTACACACTTTGCACCTGTTTTAGCTAAACAAAATAAGCGATGGCCAATCACTGGTTCATTCCTCAGGGCAATGCCTTGACCAATCAGAATCAAGCTGCCTGGTTTAATTTTCAAATGATGCTTGGCAGTTAACTGTCAGCCACCATTAGCTGCTGCCTTTTCCATGGCAATGCCTCTACCAATTAGAGTCCACTTGCCAATCAATCAGCACTCTTTTCTCATACAGTATAACTTGTTGTTTCCCCTGACATTAGTATCCTTGCAAACCTGTCCTGATGAGTGCAAGATGAAAAGCTTTGACAGCATGTCTCTTTTTCAGTGATACTCAAGATCTGTATTACCAAACAACTATTATTTTATTTTACATAAAACACAAAAATAAAAGAGAGATTTTCTTTTACAAGGTGAAAGCAGAGAGAAAGAGACAGAGAGGGAGAATGAGGGAGAGAGTGAGAGAGATGGAGCCCTCTGCGGTTGCTTCTCTTATGTTGACAGACTGGGACTTGGTGCATTAAGATGTCAATCACAGTGACTGCTCTGCCGTGCAAGGTTCAGCTCTGATGGGGAAGCAGCAGGTCCCCAAATCTCTGTGTCAGCTATAAATCCCTGCCGTGTCACCGGAATGGAAGGGCATCTGAGTTCTGTTCCTTTCATGAACCTCCCACAACGACCCTTCTAACCTCTGTAGATCGACTGTACCCAGAGACAGAAAGCGGAAACTTGAACCCTTCCACCTTCCAGGAATAATTCAAACCTGAAAATCTCCAATCCTGTGGACACTGACCCAAAGGTATCTCCCACATTCAAACCAGATTATATGGTCAATGAATTAATTGTTCTTTGTGGGATCATGCTGTGCATCAGTTGCGATGTTTCCTACGTGCCAACTGTATTTATGCTTCTGGTCAAGCAACGTCTTGACTTTAAAATTCTTATCCTTGTTTTCTGTAGAAATTCTGGTTTTATTTAATGTGTAATGTACCTTTAAGAATGATACTTGCTAAGGAAGATCACATGATCTGTCATGGCACAAACTACCTCAACAGACAGTATAGAGATAGAGTTGGAGTTGAAAGCACGCATGTAGTTGCTGCTGAGTGTATTGTAAATAAACTTAATGTTTCCACCCAAGAAGTGTCTGCAGATCAACTCTATCAATAGCAGCAACATGGTCACCCTACAACAAACTGGTGATGAGGATAAAACAGGATTGAACAGAAGAAATCAAGTTAGACAGAAATCGGCACTGCAACTCACCCAGTGATTGTAAGTAGCAAGCTCCGTTAGAATTGAAAAAGTTATCCTCTCTCAAGATGCCACAGTTTGGGAGAATTGATCCTTTTCAACCAGCCACAGACAATTGGTCCCATTATGTAGAACACCTCACGTTCTTTTTTCAAGCAAATGAGATTATAGGGTAAGAGATGAGGCAAGTGATCCCCTTGAGTCCTTGTGGGAGCAAAACCCACTGTTTGACTCATAGTTTGACAGTGTCCAGTGCCCCAGATATGAAGAATTTTGATGAATTGGTGGACCTCGTGAAGGGGCATTTTCAACAAAAGCCCTCAGTCACAATGCGGAGGTTCAGGTTTAATTCAGGAAATAAAGCCCTGGGTGAGACAATTGCATGTTATGTGGCACATGTGAAGCAGCTAATGGAACATTGTGAGTTCAGTACGACTCTAATGCTGTTCTCTACATCAGGCAGGAAACCCCAGCAAAAAAGAAGTGCACAAGAAAGCGAGACTCTGCTGAGAAGCGGGAAACAGCCCCCACTCGCCGAAGAGTAAAGAAAAATAACTTAGCAGCAAAAACAAAGAATAATTTTAATGGAGGTGGAAACAATTAGTCTTTTAGCGACTGGCAGTTTAAAAATATCGAATGCTACTGTTATCGCAGAAATGGACACGAGGCAGTGCATGAAGGATTGAAACAGGCTGGTAAATGAAAGAAGAGACCCAGTGAAATCTACAATGTAGAAGAGTCTGAAACAACAAATTCAGACATTTACTCATTGTTGAATCTGAAAGTTGGAAAGACAGAACCAATATTTGTCACAGTGAAAGTAAATGGCAGACCTGTTAGAATGGAAGTGGATACAGGACCTTCCACTACAGTAATTGGGGAACATACTTTCAGATATTTAAATAATGGTGAACATCAATTAAGTTTAGAACAAACAGCTGCCAAACTAAAAACAAAAACAGGTGAAGTAAAAGGCATAAGCAGAGTAAGTGTCCATTATGGAAGCCAATCGGCTCAGCTACCCGTGATGGTGGTAGCAGGTGAAGGGTCAAGACTCCTGGGTGAAATTGGTTAAAAGTAATTAAGTTAGAATGGGCTGATCTTTTCCAGTTGAGAGCAAGCGGGCTACCAGAGCTACTTAGAAAGTACACCACCATCTTCAAGGACGCACTGAGGGAAATCCAGGACCTGCAGACAAGGATTCATGTGGATCTGAAAACAACCCCTCGCTACATGAAGGCGAGACTGGTGCCATATACCCTGAGAGAAAAAGTCAACATTGAGCTGAACAGACTAGAGAAACTGAGTGTTATGTAACCTGCTCAGTTCTCAGTGTGAGCAGCACCCATTGTCGCTGTCCTTAAACCTGACCAAAGCTTTCGAATTTGTAAAGACTACAAACTGACGGTTAATAAAGTAGCCAAGCAAGACAGACACCCCATTCCCAAAAATCACAGACCTGTATACCAAGCAGGCAGGAGGGACAATGTACACAAAGTTTGACATGAGTCATGCTTATCAACAACTAGAGTTGGATAATGCCTCCCGGGAATTTGTCATAATTAATACCCACAAAGGGTTGTACCAATATACACAAAATCCTTTCAGTGTCTCCTCCGCTTGTGTCATCTCTCAGAGAGCAATGGAAAGCTCACTGCAGGGACTGTCCCAGGTTGTAGTCTATTTACACAATGTATTGGTGACAGGATTCACTGAAAAAGAGCATCCAGCAAACGTAGAGGAAGTTTTAAAATGTTTCTTGCAACTCGGGTGTGTTTAAAAAAAGAAAAGTGCATGTTTGAAGTGAGGGGGGGTATCTATTTGGGTCACTGGGTAGATTCACAGGACCTCCACCTGGTTGTGGAGAAAGTGAGAGCCATAAGAGAGGCACCTGCACCAAAGAATGTCTCAGAGCTCAAATCATTCCTAGGAATGATCAACTATTATGGGCTGTTCTTACCCAATTTGTCTACAGTGCTGTCCCCCTGCATTCTCTACTCACAAAGAACCAACATTGGTCTTGGGAGGTGCCCCAGAAAGAAGCCTTCATAAAGGTGAAGCAATTGTTGCTCTCATCCAATCTATTAGTGCATTATGAGCAGCTGAAAGAATTGGTGTTGACGTGTGATGCATCTCCATATGGAGTGGGAGCAGAGCTCCATCATTGGCTGGACAACAATATGGAATGGCCAATAGGTTACATATCAAGAGCACTCACCCCAGCAGAAAAGAGATACTTGCAGACACTTTGGTGTCAAGAAATTTCACCAGTAGGTACATGGCCACCATTTTACAATTGTTTCAGACCACAACCCACTGCTCAGATTGTTTAGTGAGGAAAGGGCTATACCACCCATGGCCTCAGCAAGAATACATCGATGGGCTTTAATTCTGGCAGCTTTCGTACATTGGCCTGGAAATCAAATTACAAACACCGATCCCCTTAGTCGTTTGCCTTCACAAGAAAATGATGAGCACCTCCCAGTTCCACAGGAACTTGTTTTAGTGTTAAGTTTCTTAGATTCCTCACCAGTTTGTTCTGGACAGGTCAGAGACAAGTCAGGACCCAGTCCCACCTCAAGTATGAGAACAAGTGTTACCTGGTTGTTCATAAGAGCCTGGATCTGATGAAATGAAACTGTACTTCAACACAAGACATGAAATAACCAGCCAGGATGGTATCTTATTGTGGGGAGCATGAGTGATAATCCCTCCAAAGGGAAGGGACCCACTTTTAGTTGGACTACAGAGTGCCCATCCAGGAATTTCCTGTATGAAGACCATGTCACGCAGCTATTTATGGTGGCCTGGGATGGATGGTGAAATAGAGAGTTTAGTAGAGCACTGTGTGCAATGTCAGCAACTGCAGAAGTTGCCAGTGACAGCTCCGTTACACCCCTGGGAGTGACCAGGTAGACCCTGGGTGTGGTTACACATTGACCACATTGGACCTTTCCTGGGAACAATGTTTCTGCTCATTGTCGATGCCCAATTGAAATGGTTGGACATATATGAGATGAAGTCACCAATGTTGGCCGCTACAATTGAGAAGTTTTGCCATTAACGGGTTATCAGGAGTAGTTGTTTCCGCTAATGGCACAGCTTTTAGAAGTGCTGATTTTCAACAGTTTATCAGCCTCAACGGTATCACTCATGTGAAAACTGCACCCTTCCTCAAACAGACAGGCCGAAAGGATGGTTCAAGCGTTCAAGACAGGCAAGAGAAAGCTCACTGGCGATTCCTTGGCAACCAAGCTTCCTTTTTCATTACAGGACCAGCCCTCACACAACAACAGGTGTCACACCTGTGGAGTTATTGTTGAAACACCGTCTCAGGATGAGATTGAGGTTAATAATGCCGAGTTTGGAGGGGAAGGTGGAAAGGAGTCAGGGAAGCCAGAAAACTAGACACAACTGTCATAGTCACGAGAGGAGATTTACCGTGGGAGAGCCGGTATATGTGAGGAACTTCAGGGAAGGACCAAAGTGGTTACCGGGTGAAGTAAGTGCAGTGACTGGACATGGAGGTGGAAGGCCGGATCATCTGGAAACATGTGGACCATTTAAGGACGAGAGAGACAAATCATCAAGATTTGGTTCCACCAATGATCATGACCAGGTCTGCAATTCCTGTTGAGGATACTCAACCCAGGACTCACATGTCTGATGTTCCTGTAAGAGTTGAGGATACAGAACTGTGAGTGTCCAACGAAGCACCTGATGTTCAGGCAACTCTGGAAAAGAAGGTTCCTGACAAAGAATCTGAAGTTGTGGAGCTGCAACATTCCACATGGACCAGGAAACCACCTGACAGACTGAACTTGTAAACTCCTTACCCAGTGTAAATGTTATGTTGTCTTGAAAAATATGTACTTGTAATTACAATATGTATAGCTGAGTTAAAGGGGGAGGAATGTAGTAATTATACTTTTATTTAGTGGGTAATGTACCTTTAAAAATGATACCTGTTAAGGAAGATCACATGATCTGTAGTAGCCAATGTGAGAGAAACGCAGGCTTCCTCAGCAGTTAGTGTAGAGATAGAGTTGGAGTTGAAAGCACACGTGTAGTAGCTGCTGAGTATATTGTAAATAAACTTAACGTTTCCACCCAAGATATGTCTGCAGGTCAACTCTTATCATTAATACAACATTTTCAAACCCTTCCATGTTCTCATCTCTCTCTATCTCTATAACCTACTCCAGGCTGACAATCCCTTGATATGTCTGTGCTCCTCCAATTCCAGCCTCTTGAGCCTCCCTGATTCCCATCGCACCACCATTGGTGACCATGTCATCAGCTGCCTGGGCGCTCAGCTCTGGAATTCCTTCCCTCACCCTCTCTGCCCTTTCTATCTATCTCTCTCTCTCTCTCTCCTCCTGTTACAAGCTTCTTCAAACCTCCTTCTTTGATCAAGCTTAAATGGCTCAGAGTGAAGCTTTGTTTCACAATGCTCCTGCGAAGCACCTTGGAACGTTTCAAAATATTCAGGGTGCTATATCAATACAAGTTGTTGTTGTTGTTGTTTAGGAGTATGTCATTGGCTGGGAATAGCCTTGGGAAAACCCACCATCATCTTCTCTGGACAATGAAGAGTTAACTTGGGGCAGAATTTTTGGCGGAGTGGGCCTGACCTGCTCATGATGGCGCCGGGCACGGGTCCCGACCTCATGGTCGATATTTCGGGTGGTGGGCGGGTGCTAAGCTTGGCAGCATACCCGCTGACAATGAAGAGGGCGATTAGGCCTATTAACGGTGCAATTAACCGAGATTTTCCGTTGCCCGTCCAGCGTTACGGTTGTGGGTGGGGGGGGGTGTGTGGGAATGGGGGGGGGGGGGGGGGGGGGTTGGGGGAGGGGTGGTGTGTAGGGGTGGCGGGGGGGTGGTGTGGGGGGGGGAGGGAGGTGTGTGGGCGGGGGGGAGGTGGGGGGGGGGGGAGGTGGGGGGTGTGGTGGGGGGGGCGCGGGGGCAGGCGAATCGACCAGGCAGTCTTTGCATTTTTCCTGAAACCTTACCCACGGGCAGGGTGAGGTTTCTGTGATAAATTAAAATTAAAATTAATTTCTGTGAGCAGCATTTTCACTATCTACAGTTTCAGGTGTCTGATTATGAAGTTTGGACACTTTTCTTCCGGTTCCTGTGACCTTTATTTGACATTGTTCAGGTCCTCGGCTCCCTGAGGCAGCTCAGGAAGCTTCCGGAAAGCATTCCCCCCCCCCACCCACCGCGTCCACGCTGACTTCAGTGCTCACCCTCTGTTCCCACCCCCACCCCGGTAGCGCTGACCCTTTCAGTGCAGGCTTCACGCTGCTGGCCCTTAGTTGGTCAGCCTGGGTAAATTCACGGTCGGTAGCCGACCGGGGTCAGCGGTCTGTCCCCTGGTCAATCCTGGACCCACCGATCGCCCCCACCAACCAACCCGGAAATCCTGCCCCCTGATGTTACTTGAAAGGCTGAACGATGGTCCTGCAACTCGGGACAGGGAATGAATGTCAACCTCACCAGTCACGCCCACATCCCCAGAATGAATGTTTTAAAATGCCATCACCTCAATATACAAGGAAATAATCCCATCCTGAATGTTGATGTTAAATAATTGATTCTGATTATCCATGGATATTGAATATATAAACCCTGATGCTAATGTCACCGTATAAACTGCCTCTTCAATCCAATGTTTGGAGAATTAATGCGGTGTGTGAGAAATTTTAATCGGTCTGCATGATATAAATATTTAACACCCAAACCTCAATGTTCATTTTAACAGACGGTGGAGAACAAATAATGTTGTACAGGGTTTGAAGAATGAGTTGAAGGATTTCACCCTGGGGGCTGCCTGGGCCTCGGTTTAATGTCGATCCTGAGCACAGGAGTGTCTCTGTACGGGGGAGAGTTACTGTGGGGGAAAGGAGACCCACCAGGTTGCCCTGTGTGAGGGTCAGGGGGAGGGCAGTGCGAGCGATTGTCCCGGTCATCCTCCGGCTGTTGTCTCACTGTTTAATAGTCACTGACTGAACCTCGAGAACTCCCGGACATTTGAGAAATGGGATAGAAATGTGACTCCATCCATTACTGTGGGTCTCTCATGCTGAGGTCACCTCACCTCACCTCATTGATGCATTGTCCATGTTTAACATCCAGCCCAAATACACCATCATTTACAGGATCAGACACCCACATCTTTCACCAGTGAGCTGCTTGTTGGCAAAGAGATTCTCACAAACAGTCTCCCCATGAAACCCAAACCCAGCATTAGTGTGTCCTGTCCGTGTTTGTACTGCATTAGTGTGTCCTGTCTGTGTTAATGCTGCATTAGTGTGACCTGTCCCTGTTAATGCTGCATTGGTGTGTCCTGCCCAAGTTAACGCTGCATTGGTGTGCTCTGTCTGTGTTAATGCTGCATTTGCATATTCTGCCCATGTTAATGATGCATCAACGTGTTTTATCTACATTAATGCTGCATTGGTGTGTCCTGAATATGTTAATGATGCATTGGTGTGTCCTGTGCATGTTAACACTGCATTGGTGTGTCCTGTCCATGTTAACACTGCATTGGTGTGTCCTGTGCATGTTAACACTGCATTGGTGTGACCTGTCCATGTTAACACTGCATTGGTGTGTCCTGTCCATGTTAACACTGCATTGGTGTGTCCTGTCCATTTTAATACTGCGTAGGTGTGTTCAATCCATGTTAAAGATGCAACGGTGTGTCCTGTCCGTGCTAATGCTGCATAGATGTGTCCTGTCACTAGGACTAATCCCCTCCCCTGACCCACAATCATCCTCCAAACTCCCTTCTGTCCTCCATCAGCCCTTCCTCATTCCCTCTTCTCTCCCATCCCCTGCCGCTCCCACCCCCTCCCTATCCTCTTGCTCCACCCTCCACAACCCCAGTAAGGGTGTTGCAGGGGGTGTGGGGGTTAGTTGGAAATACAGACCGGTTCATGGGGAGAGGAATTAAGGGATATGGAGCATGGGCAGGCGGATGGAGTTACGATCTGCCAAGTTTCCGCTGAATGCTGGGGCAGGATTGAGGGGCTGAATGGCCTCTTCCTGTTCCTCTATGGTTTGAAGAGTTCTATAATGGGTCTGGTTTAATGTGTCCGTGTTAAAGACCTCGAGCTGCTCCACTGGAGAGTGGATCAAACTCTGACAATGTTTCTCGAATCAATCATCAGATGTAGAGAGAGGGGTCCAGGCAGCTGGGTAAGTGGGAGAGTGACAGGGACGGGTAGAGAGGGAGTGGACACTCAGCTCGAACACAGATTGTCAATCAGGCTGATGGGGACTGAGGCAAGGGGTCAGTGAGCACTGATTGGTCAGATGGACAGGAGCAGCTACTCACCTTTTGGGTGGGTGTCACTGACAGATTTCTAATGAAACAGCAGCATTTTAATTCCATGTAAACTGCATTGTCGGAGCAGTGACTGATGTTGATGGGATATGGAGATCAGGGCAGTCGTTTCATTCATTTACATTCACTGAGACTGGGGAGAAAATCGATGGTTTGATCCAGACACTCAGAGCAGGACAGACAGAGGGCAGGGAGGAGGGACAATCACTTCCTTCATTCTCAGCATGTGGGCATCACTGGCATTTATTACCCATCCCTAATTGCCCTCGAGAAACTGCCTTCTTGAGCCGCTGCAGTCCATGTGGTGTAGGTACACCCACCGTGCTGTTAGGGAGGGAGTTCCAGGATTTTGTCCCAGTGACAGTGAAGGAACGGCGATATATTTCCAATTCAGGATGGTGAGTGACTTGGAGGGGAACTTCCAGGTGGTGGTGTTCCCATGTGTCTGCTGCCCTTGTCCTTCAAGGGTGAGTAACTAAGGAGTGCTGCATTATCAGAAAGTCAGTACTTAGGGAGAGCTGCACTTTTGGAGTGTGAGTATTGAGGGAGAGCTGCGCTATAAGAGGGTCAGTAATGAGGGTGTTCTGCACTGTCAGAGGGACAGTACTAAGGGCGTGCTGCACTATCAGAGGGTAGTACTGAGGGAGTGCTGCACTGTCAGAGGGTCAGTACTGAGGGAGTGCTGCATTGTCAGAGGGTCAGTACTGAAGGAGTGCTGCACTCTCAGAGGGAATGGGTGAACTGCAACAATTGTTTATTCCTGTCTGGCACAAAAATAAAACAGAAAAGTGGCCAAACCATGGCTTACAAGGGAAATTAGAGATAGTGCTGGATCCAAGGAAGAGGCATAGAAATCGGTCAGAAAAAAACAACAGACCTGAGGATTGAGGATTGAGAGCAGTTTAGAATTCAGCAAAGGAGGACCAAGGGATTGATTATGAAGGGGAAAATAGAGTAAGCTTGCAGGGGTCATAAAAACTGACTGTAAAAGTTTCTATAAGTATGTGAAAAGAAAAAGACTGGTGAAGATAAATGTAGGTTCCTTACAGTCAGAAACAGGGGAATTTATAATGGGGAACAAAGAAATGGCTGACCAACTAAATACATACTTTGGTTCTGTCTTCACAGGACACTGATAACACACCAGAAATATTGGAGAACACAGGGTTCAGTGAGAGGGAGGAACTGAAAGAAATCAGTATTAGTAGGGAAATGGTGTTGGGGAAATTGATGGGATTGAAGGCTGATAAATCCCCAGGGCCTGATAATCTACATCCCAGAGTACTTGAGGAAGTGGCCCGAGAAATAGTGGATGCATTAGTGGTCATCTTCTAAGATTCTATAGACTCTGGAACAGTTCCTACAGATTGGAGGGTAGCTAATGTAACCCCACTATTTAAAAAGGGAGGAGAGAGAAAACAAGGAATTATAGACCAGTCAGCCTGACGTCAATAGTGGGGAAAATTCTAGAGTCCATTATAAAAGATTTAATAGCTGAGCACTTGGAAAACAGTGACAGAATTGGACAGAGTCAGCATGGATTTACGAAAGGGAAATCATGCTTGACACATCTACTGGAATTTTTCAAGGATGTAACTAGTAGAGTTGATGAGGGGGAGCCAGTGGACGTGGATTATTTGGACTCTGAGAAGATGTTCAACAAAATCCCACATAAGATATTAGCGTGTAAAATTAAAGTGCATGGGATTGGGGGTAGCGTATTGAGATGGATAGAAAACTGGTAGGCAGACAGGAAACAAAGAGTAGGAATAAACGGGTCTTTTTCCGATAGGCAGGCAGTGACTAGTGGGGTACCGCAGGGATCGATGCTGGGACCCCAATTATTCACAATATATATTAATGATTTAGATGATGGAATTAAATGTAATATTTCCAAATTTACAGATGACACAAAGCTGGGTGGGAGGGTGAGCTGTGAGGAGGATGCAGAGATGCTTCAGTGTGATTTGGACAAGCTGAGTGAGTGGGCAAATGCATGGCAGATGCAGTATAATGTGGTTAAATGTGAGGTTATCCACTTTGGTAGCAAAAACAGGAAGGCAGATTATTATCTGAATAGCTATAAATTGAGAGAGGGGAATGTGCAACGAGACCTGGGTGTCCTTGTACACCAGTCGCTGAAGGTAAACATGCAGGTGCAGCAGGCGGTAAAGAAGGTAAATGGTATGTTGGCCTTCACAGCGAGAGGATTCGAGTACAGGAGCAGGGATGTCTTGCTGCAATTATACAGGGCCTTGGTGAGACCACACCTGGAATATTGTGTGCAGCTTTGGTCTCCTTATCTGAGGAAGGATGTACTTGTTATAGAGGGAGTGCAGTGAAGGTTTACCAGACTGATTCCTGGGATGGTGGGACTGACATATGAGGAGAGATTGAGTCGGTTAGGATTATATTCGCTGGAGTTCAGAAGAATAAGGGGGGACCTCATAGAAACCTGTAAAATTCTAACTGGACTAGACAGGGTAGATGCAGGAAGGATGTTCCGGATGGTGGGGGAGTCCAGAACCAGGGGTCACAGTCTGAGGATATGGGGTAGACCATTTAGGACTGAGATGAGGAGAAATTTCTTCACCCAGAGAGTGGTGAGCCTGTGGAATTCGCTACCACAGAAAGTAGTTGAGGCCAAAACATTGTATGTTTTCAAGAAGGAGTTAGATATAGCTCTTGGGGTGAAAGGGATCAAAGGATATGGGGAGAAAGCGGGAGCAGGCTATTGAGTTGGATGATCAGCCATGATCATAATGAATGGTGGAGCAGGCTCGAAGGGCCGAATGGCCTCCTCCTGCTCCTTGTTTCTATGTTTCTATGGGTCAGTACTGGAAGAGTGCTGATCTGTCGGAGGCTGGGTCCTGAGGGAGTGCTGCACTGTCAGGGGATCAATTCTGAGGGAATGTTGCACTGTCAGAGGGTCAGTACTGAGGGAATGCTGCACTGTCAGAGGGTCAGTACTGAGGGAGTGCTGCATTGTCAGAGGGTCAGTACTGAGGGAATGCTGCACTGTCAGAGGGTCAGTACTGAGGGAGTGCTGCACTGTCAGAGGGTCAGTACTGAGGGAATGCTGCACTGTCAGAGGGTCAGTACTGAGGGAATGCTGCACTGTCAGAGGGTCAGTACTGAGGGAATGCTGCACTGTCAGAGGGTCAGTACTGAGGGAATGCTGCACTGTCAGAGGGTCAGTACTGAGGGAGTGCTGCACTGTCAGAGGGTCAGTACTGAGTGAGTGCTGCACTGTCAGTGGGTCAGTACTGAGGGAGCGCTGCACTGTCAGAGGGTCAGTACTGAGGGAATGCTGCACTGTCAGAGGGTCAGTACTGAGTGAGTGCTGCACTGTCAGTGGGTCAGTACTGAGGGAGCGCTGCACTGTCAGAGGGTCAGTACTGAGGGAGCGCTGCACTGTCAGAGGGTCAGTACTGAGGGAATGCTGCACTCTCAGAGGGTCAGTACTGAGGGAGTGCGGCACTGTCAGAGGGTCAGTACTGAGGGAGCGCTGCACTGTCACAGGGTCAGTACTGAGGGAGTGCGGCACTGTCAGAGGGTCAGTACTGAGGGAATGCTGCACTCTCAGAGGGTCAGTACTGAGGCAGTGCTGCACTGACTGACAGGCAATTTGGAGAGAGCGAATATTGGGTATTTGTTCAAAGACAGACAGAATAGGGGAGATTCAACAATCAGGGTCACAAAGCTGGAACCTGTCGAGTAACTGAGAACATCAATGAACATAAACCAACAGAACACAAAAGGTTAAATTAACAGGAAAGGCTTCAGACATGACAACAGTGTCTACATTTCAAATATATCCCATTGTCTCTGAATAGCTTTGGGATGTCCTGAGGAGGTGACAGGCGCTAAAGAAATGTAAGTTCTTTCTTCAATACTAGGAGCCAGAGCTGGGCGAGTTGCATATTTGGTTCTCACTCAGTGTGAAAGCCGTTGCCTTTGTTCCCTGGAGACAGACAATAAATGAGGGCAGGTTTCAGATTCCGCTCTGCCTCCGACTCTCAGCCTCAGCTGTGTTTCCTGTCGTGTTTCTCAATGTTTCTAGTTTTTGTTTTGATGGATCAGCCTGTCAGGGGTCTAATTACATCGAGCTTTGCTCATTTCTCTTTGCCCTGTTTACAGATCGGAATGCTGTAAATCCTGGGAAATGAGCAGAGCTGGGAGTTCAGGGATTGTGATTAATCTCACACAGAGTGATTGGAACACCAGTGTTTCCATAACCTGGGAATAACTCTCACTCCAGCACTCAGCATTCACCCCACATTAAAGTTGATTCTTGTTGTTAATTCCATTGGGTTTAATCTCCTTCGCTCTCTCTCTCAGTGGCTCCTTGTTGTTCTGTGGTTCACTAACTCTGGTCCCCACTCCTCAAGCCAGGAACCCACATCCCCAAATGGTCATTATTCATCTGCAGGCTTGATGTAAGCTGGCAATTCAGCCTTGGGAGGAATCACACTGAAACCAATCTTGTCCTGAACCAACGGTTGATAAAATTGTTTTAAAAAAGGCACACGGAATTCTGGGCTTTATAAAAGGAGCAGAGAGGACCAAAGTAAGGAAATACGAACATAAGAAATAGCAGCAGAAATAGGCCATTCGGCCCATTGAGCCTGCTCCCCTATTCATGAAGATCATGGCTGATCTGTATTTGTTTCAAATTCCACATTCCCATCTAACCTCAATAGCCTTTGATTCCCTTGCCTAACAAGAGTCTATCTGCCTCTGTCTTAAAAATATTCAGTGACCCCGCCTCCACCACCTTCTGAGACAGAGAATTCCAAAGTCACACAACCCTCTGAGATAAAACATTTCTCCTCATCTCTGTCCTAAAAGGGTGACCCCTAATTTTAAATCAGTGCCCCCTATTCCTGGACTCACCCACAAGAGGAAACATCTTTTCCACATCCACCTTGTCAAGGCCATTCAGGATCTTGTAAACTTCAATCAAATCACCCCTCACTCTTCTCAACTCCAGTGGAAACAAGCCCAGTCTGTCCAACCTTTCTTCATAAGACAACCCACTCATCCCAGGTATCAATCTAGTAAACCTCCTCTGAACGGCCTCCAACACATTTACATCCTTCCTTAAATAAGGAAACCAAAACTGCACACGATATTCGAGGTGCGGACTCACCAATGGCCTGTATAACTGAAGCATAACATCCTTACTTTTATGTTCAATCCCTCTTGTAAAAAAGGATAACATCCCATTAGCCTTCTTAATTACTTGCTGAACCTGCTACTAACTTTCTGTGACTCGTGCTGTTATGATACGGCAGGTGGTAATTGCAAGGCTGACCAAATCGACAAGGGAAGCATGGAAGCACTATCACAATGAGTTTGCAATTTGTATTTCTTAGGAGAAGGCTTGTGCATTGAAGTCAGAAGTGATGAGTCCAGTTTAAAACAGCAAGAAGAGAGCCGGGATTTTCACAGTTTAAAACAGGGAGAGGTGAGCAGGATTTTCACAGTTTAAAACAGTGAGAGGAGAGGGGGACTTTTACAGTTTAAAACAGCGAGAGGAGAGCAGGATTTTCATAGTTTAAAACAGCGAGAGGAGAGCGGGATATTCAAAGTTTAAAACAACAAGAGGAGAGCAGGGTTTTTACAGTTTAAAACAGAGAGAGGTGAGCAGGATTTTTACAGTTTAAACCAGTGAGAGGAGAGGGGGATTTTTACAGTTTAAAACAGCGAGAGGAGAGCAGGATTTTCACAGTTTAAAACAGCAAGAGGAGAGCCGGGATTTTCACAGTTTAAAACAGAGAGAGAAGAGCAGGATTTTCACAGTTTAAAACAGAGAGAGGAGAGCAGGATTTTTACAGTTTAAAAAAGAGAGAGGAGAGCAGGGTTTTCACAGTTTAAAACAGTGAGAAGAAAGGAGGATCTTTAAAATTTAAAACAGCGAGAGGAGAGCAGGGATAAAAACAAAAAACTGCGGATGCTGGAAATCCAAAACAAAAACAGAATTACCTGGAAAAACTCAGCCGGTCTGGCAGAATCGGCGGAGAATAAAAGGGCTGACGTTTCGAGTCCTCATGACCCTTCGATAGGAAGGGTCGTCCCTGTCGAAGGGTCATGAAGACTCGAAACGTCAGTTCGTTTATTCTCCGCCGATGCTGCCAGACCTGCTGAGTTTTTCCAGGTAATTCTGTTTTTGTAGAGGAGAGCAGGGTTTTCACAGTTTAAACAGCGAGAGGAGAGCAGGATTTTTACACATTAAAACAGCGAGAAGAGAGCAGGATTTTAACAATTTAAAACAGCGAGAGGATAGCAGGATTTTTACACTTTAAAACAGGGAGAGGATAGCTGGGATTTTAACAGTTTAAAATAGCGAGAGGAATGCAGGATTTTCACAGTTTAAAACAGCGAGAGAAGAGTGGGTGTTTCACAGTTTAAAACAGAAAAAGGAGAGCAGGATTTTCACAGTTCAAAACAGTGAGAGGACAGTGGCATTTTCACAGTTTATAACAGCGTGAATAGAGCCGGGATTTTCACAGTTTAAAACAGTGAGAGGACAGCGGGATTTTCACTTTTGAAAACAGGGTGAGGAGAGCAGGATTTTCACAGCTTAAAACAGCAAGAGGAGAGCAGGATTTTCACAGTTTAAACAGCGAGAGGAGAGCAGGATTTTCACAGTTTAACATAGTGAGAGGAGAGCCGGGATTTTCACCGTTTAAAACAGTGAGAGGACATCAGGATTTTCACAGTTTAAAACAGCAAGAGGAGAGCGGGATTTTCACAGTTTAAATCTGCAAGAGGAGAGCAGGATTTTCACAGTTTAAAACAGCGAGCGGAGAGCGGGATTTTCACAGTTTAAAACAGTGAGAGGAGAGCCGGGATTCTCACAGTTTAAAACAGCGAGAGGACAGTGGCATTTTCACAGTTTATAACAGCGTGAGGACAGCGGGATTTTCTATGTTTAAAACAGAGAGAGGAGAGCAGGATTTTTACATTTTTAAAACAGGGTGAGGAGAGCAGGATTTTCACAGTTCAAAATAGTGAGAGGAGAGCCGGGATTTTCACCGTTTAAAACAGTGAGAGGACAGCGGGATTTTCACAGTTTAAAACAGTGAGAGGACACCAGGATTTTCACAGTTTAAAACAACGAGAGGAGAGCTGGGATTTTCATAGTTTAAAACAGCGAAAGGAGAGCAGGTTTTTCACAATTTAAAACAGCGAGAGGAGAGCGGGATTTTCACAGTTTAAATCTGCAAGAGGAGAGCAGGATTTTCACAGTTTAAAACAGCGAGCGGAGAGCGGGATTTTCACCGTTTAAAACAGTGAGAGGAGAGTCGGGATTCTCACAGTTTAAAACAGCGAGAGGACAGTGGCATTTTCACAGTTTGTAACAGCGTGAGTGGAGCCGGGATTTTCACAGTTTAAAACAGCGAGAGGAGAGCAGGATTTTCACAGTTTAAACAGCGAGAGGAGAGCCAGGATTTTCACAGTTCAAAATAGTGAGAGGAGAGCCGGGATTTTCACCGTTTAAAACAGTGAGAGGACAGCGGGATTTTCACAGTTTAAAACAGTGAGAGGAAATCAGGATTTTCACAGTTTAAAACAGCGAGAGGAGAGCAGGATTTCCAGGGTTTTAAACAGCAAGAGGAGGGCAGGAGTTTTACAGTTTAAAACAGCGAGAGAAGAGCAGTAATTTCACAGTTTAAAACAGCGAGAGGAGAGTGGGATTTTCCCAGTTTAAACAAAGTGTTGAGAGCAGAATTTTCACAGTTTAAAACAGAGAGAGGGGAACAGGATTTTCACAGTTTAAAACAGTGAGAGAAGAGCAGGATTTTTACAATTTAAAACAGCGAGAGTAGAGCAGGATTTTCACAGTTTAAAACATCAAGAGGAGTGTCGGGATTTTCCCAGTTTAAAACAGCCAGAGGAGAACAAGGTTTTTACAATTTAAAACAGCGAGCGGAGAGTAGGATTTTCACAGTTTAAAACAGCGACAGGAGAGCCGGGATTTTCAGAGTTGAGAATAGTGCAAAGAGAGCAGGATTTCTACAGTTTAAAACAGCGAGTGGACAGCCGGATATTCACTGTTTCAAACAGTGCGAATACAGCGGGATTTTCAAAGTTTAAAACAGCAAGAGGAGAGCAGGGTTTTTACAGTTTAACACAGCGAGAGGACAGCCGGATATTCACAGGTTAAAACTACGTGAGCAGAGCAGGGTTTTCACAGTTTCATACAACGAGAGAAGAGCAGGATTTTCACAGTTTAAAACATCAAGAGGAGTGTCGGGATTTCCAAGTTTAAAACAGCCAGAGGGGAACAAGGTTTTTACAGTTTAAAACAGCGAGCGGAGAGTGGGATTTTCACAGTTTAAAACAGTGACAGGTAAGCAGGGATTTTCAGAGATTAGAACAGTGCGAAGAGAGCTTGATTTCTACAGTTTAAAACAGCGAGAGGAGAGCACGATTTTCACAGTTTTAAACACCGATAGCAGTGCCGGGAATTTCACAGGTTAAAACAGCGAGAGGAGAGCAGGGATTTTCAGAGTTTAGAGCAGTGCGAGGAGAGCAGGATTTCTACAGTTTAAAACAGCAAGAGCACAGCTCGATTTTCTCAGTGTAAAACAGCGAGAGGATAGCAGGATTTTCACATTTTAAAATAGCGAGAGGTGAGCACAATTTTCAGACTTTAAAACAGTGAGAGGAGAGGAGGATTTTTACAGTTTAAAACAGAGAGAGGTGAGCAGGATTTTCACAGTTTAAAACAGTGAGAGGAGAGGAGGATTTTTACAGTTTAAAACAGAGAGTGGTGAGCAGGATTTTCACACTTTAAAACAGTGAGAGGAGAGCAGGATTTTCACAGTTTAAAACAGCGAGAGTAGAGCCGGGATTTTCACAGTTTAAAACAGCGAGAGGAGAGCAGGGTTTTCACAGTTTAAAACATCAAGAGGAGTGTCGGGATTTTCACAGTTTAAAACTGCCAGAGGTGAACAAGGTTTTTACAGTTTAAAACAGCGAGTGGAGAGTGGGATTTTCACAGTTTAAAACAGCGAGAGGAGAGCAGGGATTTTCAGAGTTCAGAGCAATGCGAGGAGAGCAGGATTTCTACAGTTTAAAACAGTGAGAGGACAGCACGATTTTCACTGTTTCAAACACCGATAGCAGAGCCGGGAATTTCACAGCTTAAAACAGCAAGAGCTCAGCCCGATTTATACAGTGTAAAACAGCGAGAGGATAGCAGGATTTTCACATTTTAAAATAGCGAGAGGTGAGCACAATTTTCAGACTTTAAAACAGTGAGAGGAGAGGAGGATTTTTACAGTTTAAAACAAAGAGAGGTGAGCAGGATTTTCACACTTTAAAACAGAGATAGGCGAGCAGGATTTTCACAGTTTAAAACAGTAAGAGGGGAGCAGGATGTTGACTGTATAACACAGTGAGAGGAGAGCAGGATTATCACAGTTTAAAACAGTGAGAGGAGAGCAGGGTTTTCACAGTTTAAAACAGCGAGAGGAGAGCAGGATTTTCACAGTTTAAAAAAGAGAGGAAAGCCAGGATTTTCATAGTTTAAAACAGCGAGAGGACAGCGGGATTTTCACAGTTTAAAACAGTGAGATGAGAGCGGGGATTTTCAAAGATTAAAACAGCGAGAGGACAGCGGGATTTTCACAGTTTATAACAATTAGAGGAGAGCCGGATTTTCACATTTTAAAACAGCCAGAGGACAGCCGGATTTTCACAGTTTAAAACAACGTGAGCAGAGCCGGGATTTTCACAGTTAAAAACAGCGAGAGGTGAGCCAGGATTTTCACAGTTTAAAACAGCGAGAGGAGAGCAGGGTTTTCAGAGTTTAAAACAGCAGGAGGACAACGGGATTTTCACATTTTTAAACAGCGAGAGGATTCCTGGGATTTTCATGGTTTAAAACAGCGAGAGGAGAACAGGCTTTTCACAGCTTAAAACAGCGAGAGGAGTGCTGACATTTTCACTTTTTAAAACAGAGAGAGGTGAGCAGGATTTTTACAGTTTCAAACAGCGAGAGGAGAGCAGGATTTTCACAGTTTAAAACAGCAAGAGGACATCGGGATTTTCACAGTTTAAAACAGCGTGAGGGATGCTGGGATTTTCATAGTTTAAAACAGCGAGAGGAAAGCAGGATTTTCACTGTTTAAAACAGCGAGAGGACAGCGGGATTTTCAAAGTAAAAAACAGCGAGATTAGAGCAGGATATTCACAGATTAAATATGCGATAGGATAGCAGGATTTTCACAGTTTAAAACAGCGAGAGGAAAGCAGGATTTTCACTGTTTAACACAGCGAGAGGGCAGCCTGTTTTCACAGTTTAAAACAGCGAGAGGACAGAGGGATTTTCACAGTTTAAAACAGCGAGAGGATAGCAGGATTTTTACGGTTTGAAACAGCGAGAGGAGAGCAGGGTTTTCACAGTTTAAAACAGCGAGAAGTGTGCAGGATATTCACAGATTAAATATGCGAGAGGAGAGCAGGATTTTCACTGTTAAACACAGTATGAGGACAGCCGGGTGTTCACAGTTTAAAACAAAGTGAGGATAGCAGGGTTTTCACAGTTTAAAACAGCGAGAGGAGGGGAGGATTTTTACAGTTTAAAACAGAGAGAGGAGAGCAGGATTTTCACAGTTTAATACAGCGAGAGGAGAGCTGGGATTTTCACAGTTTAGAACAGAGAGAGGAGAACAGGATTTTCACAGTTTAAAACAGTGAGAGGAGAGCCGGGATTCTCACAGTTTAAAACAGTGAGAGAACAGTGGGATTTTCACAGTTTATAACTGCGTGAGGAGAGCTGGGATTCTCACAGTTTAAAACAGCGAGAGGACAGTGGGATTTTCACAGTTTATAACAGCGTGAGGAGAGCTGGGATTTTCACAGCTAAAACAGCGAGAGGAGAGCAGGATTTTCAGAGTTTAAAACAGCAAGAGGAGAGCAGGTTTTTCACAGTTTAAAACTGCGAAAGGAAAACAGGGTTTTCACAGTTCAAAACACCGATAGGACAGACGGATAGTCACTGTTTCAAACCGTGTGAATACAGCGGGATTTTCACATTTTAAAATAGTGAGACGTGAGCACTATTTTCACAGTTAAAAACAGTGAGAGGGTGGCAGGATTTATACAGTTTGAAACAGCGAGAGGAGTGCATTATTTTCACAGTTTAAAACAGCGAAAGGACAGAGTGATTTTCAAAGTTTAAAACAGCGAGAGGAGTGCAGGATATTCACAGATTAAATATGCGAGAGGAGAGCAGGATTTTTACTGTTAAATGCAGCGAGAGGACAGCCGGGTTTTCACAGTTTAAAACAAAGTGAGGATAGCAGGGTTTTCACTGTTTAAAACAGAGAGAGGAGTGCAGGATTGTCACAGTTTAATACAGCGAGAGGAGAGCTGGGATTTTCACAGTTTAAAACAGAGAGAGGGGGGCAGGATTTTTACCGTTAAAAAAAGAGAGAGGACGGCAGGATTTTCATTGTTTAAAACAGTGAGAGGAGAGCAGGATTTCACAGTTTAACATAGCTAGTGGAGACCAAGATTTTCAAAGTTTAAAACAGCGAGAGCGGAGCAGGTTTTTCACTGTTTAAAACAGCAAGAGGGGAGCAGGATTTTCACAGTTTAAAACAGCGAGAGGGCAGCTGGTTTTCACAGTTTAAAACAACGAAAGGACAGAGGAATTTTCACAGATTAAAACAGCGAGAGGATTGCATGATTTTCACAGTTTAAAACAGCAAGAGGATAGCAGGATTTATACGGTTTGTAACAGCGAGAGGAGAGCTCGGTTTTCAAAGTTTAAAACAACGAGAGGAGTGCTGGGGTTTTCACAGTTTAAAACAGCAAGAGGAGTGCAGGATATTCACAGATTAAATATGCGAGAGGAGAGCAGGATTTTCACTGTTAAATGCAGCGAGAGGACAGCCGGGTTTTCACAGTTTGGAACAAAGTGAGGATAGCAGGGTTTTCACAGTTTAAAACAGAGAGAGGAGTGCAGGATTTTCACTGTTAAATGCAGCGAGAGGACAGCCGGGTTTTTACAGTTTGGAACAAAGTGAGGATAGCAGGGTTTTCACAGTTTAAAACAGTGACAGGAGAGCAGGATTTTCACAGTATAAAACAGCGAGAGGAGTGCCGGGATTTTCACTGTTTAACACAGCGAGAGGCGAACAAGGTATTTACAGTTTAAAATACCAAGTGGAGAGTGGGATTTCCACAGTTTAAAACAGCGGCAGGAGAGCCGGGATTTTCAGAGTTTAGAACAGTGCGAAAAGAGCAGGATTTCTACAGTTAAATACAGCGAGAGGACTGCCGGATATTCACTGTTTCAAACAGTGTGAATACAGCTGGATTTTCACATTTTAAAATAGTGAGAGGTGAGCACGAATTTCACAGTTTAAAACAGATATTGGAGAGCAGGATTTTCACAGTTTAAAACAGAGAGAGGAGAGCAGGATTTTCACAGTTTAAAAGATTGGGAGGAGAGCGGGATGTCACAGTTTAACACAGCTAGAGGAGACCAGGATTTTCAAAGTTTAAAACAGCGAGAGAGGAGCAGGTTTTTCACAATTTAAAACAGCGAGAGCAGAGCAGGTTTTTCACTGTTTAACACAACGAGAGTGCAGCTGGTTTTCACAGTTTAAAACAGCGAAAGGACAGAGGGATTTTCACAGTTTAAAACAGCGAGAGGAGGGCAGGATTTTCACAGTTGAAAACAGTGAGAGGAGAGCAGGATTTTCACAGTTTAAAACAGTGAGAGGGGAGCAGGATTTTCACTGTTCAAAACAGAGAGAGGATGGCAGCATTTTCACAGCTGAAGACAGCGAGCAGAGAGCTCGGATTTTTACAGTTTAAAACAGAGAGAGGAGAGCAGGATTTTCACAGTTTAAAACAGTGAGAGGGGAGCAGGATTTTGACTATAACACAGCGAGAGGAGAGCAGGGTTTTCACAGTTTAAAACAGCGAGGCGAGAGCAGGGTTTTCAGAGATTAAAACAGCAAGAGGACAGCGTGATTTTCACAGTTTAAAACAGCGAGAGGATAGCAGGATTTATACGTTTTGAAACAGCGAGAGTTTAGCCGGATATTCACAGTTTAAAACAGCGAGAGGAGTGCAGGATATTCACAGATTAAATATGCGAGAGGAGAACAGGATTTTCACTGTTAAACGCAGCGAGAGGACAGCTGGGTTTTCACAGTTTAAAACAGCGAGAGGAGAGCCGGATTTTCACAGTTTCAAACAATGAGAGGACAGCGGGATTTTCACAGTTTAAAACAGTGAGAGGAGAGCAGGATTTTCACAATTAAAAACAGCGTGAGGAGAGCAGGATTTTCGTAGTTTAAAACAACGAGAGGACAATGGGAATTTCATAGGTTGAACCAGTGAGAGGACAGACAGATTTTCACAGTTTAAAGCAAAGTGAGGATTGCAGGGTTTTCACAGTTTAAAACTTCAAGAGGACAGCATGATTTTCACAGTTTAAAACAGCGAGAGGCGTGCTGGGATTTTCACAATTCAAAACAACGAGAGGAGACCAGGATTTTAACAGTTTAAAACAGTGATTAGAGATCAGGATTATCATAGTTTAAAACTGCGAGAGGAAAGCGGGAATTTCACACTTTAAAACAATGAGAGGATAGCAGGATTTTAACAGTTTAAAACAGCGAGAGGAAACCAGGATTTTAACAGTTTAAAACAGCGAGTGGAGTGCAGGATTTTCACACTTTAATACAACGAGAGGAGTGCCGGGATTTTTACTGTTTAACACAGTGAGAGGCTAGCCGGATTTTCACAGTTTAAATCAGCGAGCGGAGAGTTGGATTTTCCAGTTTATAACAGCGAGAGGACAGCAGGATTTTCACAGTTCAAAACAACGAAATGTTAGCTGGATATTCATAGTTTAAAACAGCGAGAGGAGGTCAGGATATACACAGATAAAATATGCTAGAGGACAGCAGGAGTTTCACAGTTAAACACAGCGAGAGGACAGCCTGGTTTTCACAGTTTAAAACAAAGTGAGGATAGCAGGGTTTTCACAGTTTAAAACAGCTAGAGGACAGCAGGATTTATACGGTTTGAAACAGCGAGAGGAGAGCAGGGTTTTCACAGTTCAAAACAGCGAGATGTTAGCTGGATATGCATAGCTTAAAACAGCGAGAGAAGTGCAGGATATTCACAGATTAAATATGCGAGAGAAGAGCAGGATTATCACAGTTAAACACAGCGAGAGGACAGTGGGATTTTCAGAGTTTAAAACAGCGAAAGGAGAGGAGGATTTTTACAGTTTAAAATAGAGAGAGGAGAGCAGGATTTTCACAGTTTAAAACAACTAGAGGAGTGCAGGGTTTTCACAGTTTAAAACAACGAGACCTGTGCAGGGTTTTCACAGTTTAAAACAGCGAATGGAGAGTGGGATTTTCACAGTTTAAAACAGCGACAGGAGAGCTGGAATTTTCAGAGTTTAGAGCAGTGCGATGCGAGCAGGATTTCTACAGTTTAAAACAGCGAGAGGACAGCGGGATTTTCACAGTTTAAAACAGCGAGATTAGAGCAGGATATTCACAGTTGAAAACAACGTGAGGAGTGGAGGGATTTCAATGTTTAAAACAGTGAGAGGACAGCAGGATATTCAAAGTTTATAACAGCGAGAGGCGTGCTGGGATTTTCACACTTCAAAACAAGGAGAGGAGAGCAGGATTTTAACAGTTTAAAACAGCGACAGGAGAGCAGGATTTTCACAGGTTAAAACAGCGATTGGAGATCAGGATTATCATAGTTTAAAACAGCGAGAGGAGAGCAGTATTTCACAGTTTAAACAGCTAGAGGAAACCAGGATTTTAACAGTTTAAAATAGCGAGTGGAGTGCAGGATTTTCACAGTTGAAAACAGTGAACGGAGAGTGGGATTTGCACAGTTAAAAAAAGTGAGAGAAGTGCTGGGATTTTCACAGTTCAAAACAGCGAGAGGAGAGCAGGATATTCACAGTTTAACACAGCCAGCGGAGAGTGGGATTTCTACTGTTTAAAACAGCGAGAAGATAGCCGGATATGCACTGTTTAAAACAGCGAGAGGACAGCGGGATTTTTACTGTTTGAAACAGCGAGAGGAGAGCAGGGTTTTCACAGTTAAAAACAATGAGATGTTAGCTGGATATTCATAGCGTAAAATAGCGTGAAGAATGCAGGATATTCACAGACTAAGTATGCAAGAGGAGAGCAGGATTTTCACAATTAAACACAGCGAGAGGACAGTGGCATATTCACAGTTTAAAACAGCGAAAGGAGAGGAGGATTTTTACAATTTAAAATAGAGAGAGGAGAGCATGTTTTTCACAGTTTAAAACAGGTAGAGGAGTGCAGGGTTTTCACAGTTGGAAACAGCGGGAGGAGTGCAGGGTTTTCACAGTTTAAAACAGCGAACGGAGAGTGGGATTTTCACAGTTAAAAAAAGCGAGAGGAGTGCTGGGATTTTCACCGTTCAAAACAGAGAGAGGAGAGCAGGATATTCACAGTTTAAAACAGCGAGCGGAGAGTGGGATTTTCACCGATTAAAACAGCGACAGGAATGCCGGGATTTTCAGAGTTTAGAGCAGTGCGATGCAAGCAGGATTTCTACAGTTTAAAACAGCGAGAGGAAAGCCTGATATTCATTGTTTAAAACAGCAAGAGGACAGCGGGATTTTCACAGTTTAAAACAACTAGAGGAGTGCAGGGTTTTCACAGTTTAAAACAGCGAGACGAGTGCAGGGTTTTCACAGTTTAAAAGAGCGAATGGAGAGTGGGATTTTCACAGTTTAAAACAGCGACAGGAGAGCCGGAATTCTCAGAGTTTAGAGCAGTGCGATGCGAGCAGGATTTCTACAGTTTAAAACAGCGAGAGGAAAGCCTGATATGCACTGTTTAAAACAGCGAGAGGACAGCGGGATTTTCATTGATTAAAACAGCGAAAGGACAGTGGGATTTTCACCGTTTAAAACAGCGAGATTAGAGCAGGATATTCACAGTTTAAAACAACGTGAGGAGTGGAGGGATTTCAATGTTTAAAACCGTGAGAGGACAGCAGGATTTACAAAGTTTATAACAGCGAGAGGCGTGCTGGGATTTTCACACTTCAGAACAACGAGAGGAGAGCAGGATTTTAACAGTTTAAAACAGCGACAGGAGAGCAGGATTTTAACAGTTTAAAACAGCGACAGGAGAGCAGGATTTTCACAGTTTAAAACAGCGATTGGAGATCAGGATTTTCATAGTTTAAAACAGCGAGAGGACAGCGGGATATTCACAGTTTTAAACAGCGAGAGGAGAGCAGAATTTTCACAGTATAAAACAGCGAGAGGAGTGCCAGGATTTTCACAGTTTAAAACAACGAGAGGAGAGCAGGATTTTCATAGTTTAAAACAGTGAGAGGTCAGCCGGATATTCACTGTTTAAAACAGCGAGAGGACAGCGGCATTTTCACATTTTAAAACAGCGAGAGGACAGACAGATTTTCACATTTTAAAGCAAAGTGAGGATTGCAGAGTTTTCACAGTTTAAAACTTCATGAGGACAGCGAGATTTTCACAGTTTAAAACAGCGAGAGGCGTGCTGGGATTTTCACACTTCAAAACAATGAGAGGAGAGCAGGATTTTAACAGTTTAAAACAGCGACAGGAGAGCAGGATTTTCACAGTTTAAAACAGCGATTGGAGATCAGGATTATCATAGTTTAAAACAGCGAGAGGAGATCAGTATTTCACAGTTTAAAACAGCTAGAGGAAACCACGATTTTAACAGTTTAAAATAGCGAGTGGAGTGCAGGATTTTCACAGTTGAAAACAGTGAACGGAGAGTGGGATTTTCACAGTTACAAAAAGCGAGAGAAGTGCTGGGATTTTCACAGTTCAAAACAGCGAGAGGAGAGCAGGATATTCACAGTTTAACACAGCCAGCGGAGAGTGGGATTTCTACTGTTTAAAACAGCGAGAAGGTAGCCGGATATTCACTGTTTAAAACAGCGAGAGGACAGCGGGATTTTCACAGTTTAAAACAGCGAGAGGACAGCAGGATTTTCACAGTTTAAAACAGTGAGATTTTAGCAGGATATTCACAGATTCAATATCCGAGAGGAGAGCAGGATTTTCACAGTTAAAAACAACGTGAGGAGAGGAGGGATTTCAATGTTTAAAACAGCGAGAGGACAGCAGGATTTTCACAGTTTTAAACAGCGAAAGGAGTGCATGTTTTTCACAGTTTAAAACAGGTAGAGGTGTGCAGGGTTTTCACAGTTGAAAACAGTGAGAGGAGAGCAAGGTTTTCACAGTTTAAAACAGCGAGAGGTGAGCAGGATTTTCACCGTTTAAAACAGCGAAAGGAGTGCAGGTTTTTCAAAGTTTAAAAGAGCGAACGGAGAGTGAGATTTTCACAGTTAAAAAAAGCGAGAGGAGTGCTGGGATTTTCACCGTTCAAAACAGTGAGAGGAGAGCAGGATATTCACAGTTTAAAACAGCGAGCAGAGAGTGGGATTTTCACCGATTAAAACAGCGACAGGAATGCCGGAATTTTCAGAGTTTAGAGCAGTGCGATGCTTGCACGATTTCTACCGTTTAAAACAGCGAGAGGATAGTCCGATATTCACAGTTTAAAACAGCGAGAGGACAGCAGGATTTTCACAGTTTCAATATGCGAGAGGAGAGCAGGATTTTCACAGTTAAACACAGCGAGAGGACAGTGGCATATTCACAATTTAAAACAGCGAAAGGAGAGGAGGATTTTTACAATTTAAAATAGAGAGAGGAGAGCATGTTTTTCACAGTTTAAAACAGGTAGAGGAGAGCAGGGTTTTCACAGTTTAAAACAGTGAAATTTTAGCAGGATATTCACAGATTCAGTATCCGAGAGGAGAGCAGGATTTTCACAGTTAAAAACAACGTAAGGAGAGGAGGGATTTCAATGTTTAAAACAGCGAGAGGACAGCAGGATTTTCACAGTTTAAAACAGCGAAAGGAGTGCATGTTTTTCACAGTTTAAAACAGGTAGAGGAGTGCAGGGTTTTCACAGTTGAAAACAGCGAGAGGAGAGCAGGGTTTTCACAGTTTAAAACAGCGAGAGGTGAGCAGAATTTTCACAGTTTAAAACAGCGAAAGGAGTGCAGGTTTTTCACAGTTTAAAACAGTGAACGGAGAGTGGGATTTTCACAGTTAAAAAAAGCGAGAGGAGTGCTGGGATTTTCACCGTTCAAAACAGTGAGAGGAGAGCAGGATATTCACAGTTTAAAACAGCGAGCAGAGAGTGGGATTTTCACCGATTAAAACAGCGACAGTAATGCCGGAATTTTCAGAGTTTACAGCAGTGCGATGCTTGCAGGATTTCTACAGTTTAAAACAGCGAGAGGATAGTCCAATATTCACTGTTTAAAACAGCGAGAGGACAGCGGGATTTTCACAGTTTCAATATGCGAGAGGACAGCGGGATGTTCACAGTTTAAAACAGCGAGAGGATAGCAGGATTTTAACAGTTTAAAACAGCGAGAGGATAGTCCGATATTCACTGTTTAAAACAGCGAGAGGAAAGCAGGATTTTAACAGTTTAAAACAGAGAGAGGATAGTCCGATATTCACTGTTTAAAACAGCGAGAGGACAGCGGGATTTTCACAGTTTCAATATGCGAGAGGACAGCGGGATTTTCACAGTTTAAAACAGCGAGAGGAGAGCAGTATTTTCACAGTTTAAAACAGTGAGCGGAAACCAGGATTTTAACAGTTTAAAACAGCGAGTGGAGTGCAGGATTTTCACTGTTTAACACAGCGAGAACACAGCCAGATTTTCACAATTTAAAACAACGAGCGGAGTGCAGGATTTTCACTGTTTAACACAGCGAGAGGGCAGCGGGATTTTCCAGTTTAAAACAGCGAGAGGACAGCAGGATTTTCACAGTTTAAAACAGCGAGAGGACAGCAGGATTTTCACAGTTTAAAACAGCGAGAGGACAGCAGGATTTATACGGTTTGAAACAGCGAGAGGAGAGCAGGGTTTTCACAGTTTAAAACAGCGAGATGTTAGCTGGATATTCATAGCTTAAAACAGCGAGAGGAGTGCAGGATATTCACAGATTAAATATGCGAGAGGAGAGCAGGATTTTCACAGTTAAACACAGCGAGAGGACAGTGGGATTTTCACAGTTTAAAACAGCGAAATGAGAGGAGGATTTTTACAGTTTAAAATAGAGAGAGGAGAGCAGGAGTTTTACAGTTTAAAACATCGAGACGAGTGCAGAGTTTTCACAGTTTAAAACAGCGATAGGAGTGCAGGATTTTCACAGTTTAAAACAGCGACAGGAGAGCCGGAATTTTCAGAGTTTAGAGCAGTGCGATGCGAGCAGGATTTCTACAGTTTAAAACAGCGAGAGGAAAGCCTGATATTCACTGTTTAAAACAGCGAGAGGACAACGGGATTTTCACAGTTTAAAACAGCGAAAGGACAGTGGGATTTTCACAGTTTAAAACAGCGAGATTAGAGCAGGATATTCACAGCTTAAAACAACGTGAGGAGTGGAGGGATTTCAATGTTTAAAACCGTGAGAGGACAACAGGATTTTCACAGTTTATAACAGCGAGAGGCGTGCTGGGATTTTCACATTTCAGAACAACGAGAGGAGAGCAGGATTTTAACAGTTTAAAACAGCGATTGGAGATCAGGATTTTCATAGTTTAAAACAGCGAGAGGACAGCGGGATATTCACAGTTTTAAACAACAAGAGGAGAGCAGGATTTTCACAGTTTAAAACAGCGAGAGGAGAGCAGAATTTTCACAGTATAAAACAGCGAGAGGAGTGCCAGGATTTTCACAGTTTAAAACAACGAGAGGAGAGCAGGATTTTCATAGTTTAAAACAGTGAGAGGTCAGCCGGATATTCACTGTTGAAAACAGTGAGAGGACAGCAGGATTTTCACAGTTTAAAACAACGAGAGGACAGACAGATTTTCACATTTTAAAGCAAAGTGAGGATTGCAGAGTTTTCACAGTTTAAAACTTCATGAGGACAGCGAGATTTTCAGTTTAAAACAGCGAGAGGCGTGCTGGGATTTTCACACTTCAAAACAATGAGAGGAGAGCAGGATTTTAACAGTTTAAAACAGCGACAGGAGAGCAGGATTTTCACAGGTTAAAACAGCGATTGGAGATCAGGATTATCATAGTTTAAAACAGCGAGAGGAGAGCAGTATTTCACAGTTTAAAACAGCTAGAGGAAACCACGATTTTAACAGTTTAAAATAGCGAGTGGAGTTCAGGATTTTCACAGTTGAAAACAGTGAATGGAGAGTGGGATTTTCACAGTTAAAAAAAGCGAGAGAAGTGCTGGGATTTTCACTGTTCAAAACAGCGAGAGGAGAGCAGGATATTCACAGTTCAACACAGCGAGCGGAGAGAGGGATTTCTACTGTTTAAAACAGCGAGAAGATATCCGGATATGCACTGTTTGAAACAGCGAGAGGACAGTGGGATTTTCACAGTTTAAAACAGCGAGAGGACAGCAGGATTTTCACAGTTTAAAACAGTGAGATTTTAGCAGGATATTCACAGATTCAATATCCGAGAGGAGAGCAGGATTTTCACAGTTAAAAACAACGTGAGGAGAGGAGGGATTTCAATGTTTAAAACAGCGAGAGGACAGCAGGATTTTCACAGTTTTAAACAGCGAAAGGAGTGCATGTTTTTCACAGTTTAAAACAGGTAGAGGAGTGCAGGGTTTTCACAGTTGAAAACAGTGAGAGGAGAGCAAGGTTTTCACAGTTTAAAACAGCGAGAGGTGAGCAGGATTTTCACCGTTTAAAACAGCGAAAGGAGTGCAGGTTTTTCAAAGTTTAAAAGAGCGAACGGAGAGTGAGATTTTCACAGTTAAAAAAAGCGAGAGGAGTGCTGGGATTTTCACCGTTCAAAACAGTGAGAGGAGAGCAGGATATTCACAGTTTAAAACAGCGAGCAGAGAGTGGGATTTTCACCGATTAAAACAGCGACAGGAATGCCGGAATTTTCAGAGTTTAGAGCAGTGCGATGCTTGCACGATTTCTACAGTTTAAAACAGCGAGAGGATAGTCCGATATTCACTGTTTAAAACAGCGAGAGGACAGCAGGATTTTCACAGTTTCAATATGCGAGAGGAGAGCAGGATTTTCACAGTTAAACACAGCGAGAGGACAGTGGCATATTCACAATTTAAAACAGCGAAAGGAGAGGAGGATTTTTACAATTTAAAATAGAGAGAGGAGAGCAGGTTTTTCACAGTTTAAAACAGCTAGATGAGTGCAGGGTTTTCACTGTTGGAAACAGCGAGAGGAGTGCAGGGTTTTCACAGTTTAAAACAGCGAGAGGTGAGCAGCATTTTCACAGTTTAAAACAGCGAGAGGAGAGCAGGATTTTCATATTTTAAAACAGCGAGAGGACAGACAGATTTTCACAGTTTAAAGCAAAGTGAGGATTGCAGGGTTTTCACAGTTTAAAACTTCATGAGGACAGCGGAATTTTCACAGTTTAAAACAGCGAGAGGCGTGCTGGGATTCTCACACTTCAAATCAACGAGAGGAGAGCAGGATTTTAACAGTTTAAAACAGCGACAGGAGAGCGGGATTTTTACAGTTTAAAACAGCGATTGGAGATCAGGATTTTCATAGTTTAAAACAGCGAGAGGAGAGTGGTATTTCAGAGTTTAAAACAGCGAGAGGAAACCAGGATTTTAACAGTTTAAAACAGCGAGCGGAGTGCAGGATTTTCATACTTTAAAACAACGAGAGGAGTGCCAGGATTTTCACTGTTTAACACAGCGAGAGGGCAGCCGGATTTTCACAGTTTAAAACAGCGAAAGGACAAAGGGGTCTTCATAGTTTAAAACAGAGAGAGGACAGCAGGATTTTCAAAGATTAAAACAGCGAGAGTACAGCAGTATTTTTATGATACGAAACAGCGAGAGGAGAGCAGGATTTCTACAGTTTAAAACAGCGAGAGGAAAGCTGGAATTTCACAGTTTAAACAGCAAGTGAAGAGCGGTAGTTTCACAGTTTAAAACAGAGAGAGGGGAGCAGGATTTTCACAGTTTAAACCAGTGAGAGGCGAGGAGGATCTTTAAAATTTAAAACAGTGTGAGGAGAGCAGGATATTCACAGTTAATAACAGCGAGAGGACAGCGGGATTTTCACAGTTTAAAACAGCGAGAGGAGAGCCTGGATTTTCACAGTTTAAAACAACTAGAGGAGAGCGGGATTATCACAGTTTAAAACTGCAAGAGGAGAGCTGGGATTTTCACAGGGTAAAATGTCGAGAGGAGAGCAGGATTTTTACAATTAACAACATCGAGAGGAGAGCAGGGATTTCTCAGTTTAAACCAATGAGAGGAGTGCAGGGTTTTCACAGTTTAAAAGTACGAGAGGAGTGCAGGGTTTTCACAGTTTAAAACAGTGAGAGGAGAGCTGGGATTTTCACAGTTTAAAGTAGCGAGCGGAGATTGCGTTTTTCACCGTTTAAAGCAGCGACAGGGGAGCTGGAATTTTCAGAGTTTAGAACAGTCCAAGGCGAGCAGGAATTCTACAGTTCAAAACAGCGAGAGGACAGCAGGATTTTCACAGTTTCAATATGCGAGAGGAGAGCAGGATTTTCAGTTTAAAACAGCGAGAGGAGAGCAGGATTTTCACAGTTTAAAACAGCGAGTGGAGAGCAGGATTTTCACAGTTTAAAACAGCGATTGGGAATCAGGATTTTCACAGTTTAAAACAGCGAGAGGAGAGCAGGATTTTCACAGTTTAAAACAGTGAGAGGAGAGCAGGATTTTCATACTTCAAAACAGCGAGAGGACAGCGGGAATTTCACAGGTTGAAACAGCGAGAGGACAGACAGATTTTCACATTTTAATGGAAAGTGAGGATTGCAGGTTTTTCACAGTTTAAAACTTCATGAGGACAGCGGGATTTTCACAGTTTAAAACAGTGAATGGAGAGTGGGATTTTCACAGTTACAAAAAGCGATAGAAGTGCTGTGATTTTCACAGTTCAAAACAACGAGAGGAGAGCAGGATATTCACAGTTTAACACAGTGAGCGGAGAGTGGGATTTGTAAAGTTTAAAACAGCAAAAGGATAGCCGGATATTCACTGTTTAAAACAGCGAGAGGAGAGCAGGATTTTCATATTTTAAAACAGCGAGAGGAGAGCAGTATTTTCACAGTTTAAAACAGCGAGAGGAAACCAGGATTTTAACAGTTTAACACAACGAGTGGAGTGCAGGATCTTCACACTTTAACACAACGAGAGGAGTGCCGGGATTTTCACTGTTTAACACAGTGAGAACAAAGCCAGATTTTCACAATTTAAAACAACGAGCGGAGTGCAGGATTTTCACACTGTAAAACAACGACTGGAGTGCCGGGATTTTCACTGTTTAACACAGCGAGAGGGCAGCGGGATTTTCCATTTTAAAACGGCAAGAGGACAGCAGGATTTTCACAGTTTAAAACAGCGAGAGGACAGCAGACTTTCACAGTTAAAAACAGCGAGAGGACAGCGGGATTTTCACAGTTTGAAACAAAGAGAGGAGAGCAGGATTTTCACAGTTTAAAACAGCGAGAGGTGAGCAGGATTTTCATACTTCAAAACAATGAGAGGACAGCAGGGTTTTCACAGTTCGAAACAGTGAGATGTTAGCTGGATATTCATGGCTTGAAACAGCAAGAGGAGAGCAGGATTTTCACAGTTAAACACAGCGAGAGGACAGCAAGATTTTCACAGTTTAAAACAGCGAGAGGACAGCAGGATTTATACATTTATACGGTTTGAAACAGCGAGAGGAGAGCAGGGTTTTCATATTTCAAAACAGCGAGATGTTAGCTGGATATTCATAGCTTAAAACAGCGAGAGGAGTGCAGGATATTCACAGATTAAATATGCGAGAGAAGAGGAGGATTTTCACAGTTATACACAGCGATAGGAGAGCCGGGTTTTCACAGTTTAAAACAGCGAGAGGACAGTGGGATTTTCAGATTTTAAAACAGCAAAAGGAGAGGAGGATTTTTACATTTTAAAACAGCGAGAGGAGAGCAGGATTTTCACAATTTAAAACAGCGAAATGAGTGCAGGGTTTTCACAGTTTAATACAGAGAACGGAGAGTGGGATTTTCACACTATAAAACAGCGACAGGCGAGCTGGAAATTTCAGAGTTTAGCGCAGTGCGATGCGAGCAGGATTTCTACAGCTTAAAACAGCGAGAGGAAAGCCGGATATTCACTGTTTAAAACAGCGACAGCGGGATTTTCACAGTTTAAAACAGCGAGAGGACAGCGGGATTTTCAGTTTAAAACAGCGAGATTAGAGCAGGATATTCACAGTTTAAAACAACGTGAGGAGTGGAGGGATTTCAATGTTTAAAACCGTGAGAGGACAGCAGGATTTTCACAGTTTATAACGGCGAGAGGTGTGCTGGGATTTTCACACTTCAAAACAACGAGAGGAGAGCAGGATTTTAACAGTTTAAAACAGCGAGAGGAGAGCAGGATTCTCACAGTTTAAAACAGTGAGAGGAAACCAGGATTTTAACAGTTTAAAACAGCAATTGGAGTGCAGGATTTTCACGCTTTAACACAACGAGAGGAGTGCCGGGATTTTCACTGTTTAACACAGTGAGAACACAGCCAGATTTTCACAATTTAAAACAACGAGCGGAGTGCAGGATTTTCACACTGTAAAACAATGACAAGAGTGCCAGGATTTTCACTGTTTAACACAGCGAGAGGGCAGCGGGATTTTCAAGTTTAAAACAGCGTGAGGACAGCAGGATTTTCACAGTTTAAAACAGCTAGAGGACAGCAGGATTTAAACGGTTTGAAACAGCGAGAGGAGAGCAGGGTTTTCACAGTTCAAAATAGTGAGATGTTTGCTGGATATTCATAGCTTAAAACAGCGAGAGGAGAGCAGGATTTTCACAGTTAAACACAGCGAGAGGACAGTGGGATTTTCACAGTTTAAATCAGCAAGAGGAATGCAGGATTTTCATAGTTTAAAACAGAGAGAGGAGAGCGGGATTTACACAGTTTAAAAAAGTGAGAGGCGAGGAGGATCTTTAAAATTTAAAACAGCGAGAGGAGAGCAGGATTTTCACAATTAAGAACAGCAAGAGGACAGCGGGATTTTCACAGTTTTAAACAACGAGAGGAGAGCAGGATTTTCACAGTTTAAAATAGCGAGATTAGAGCAGGATATTCACAGTTTAAAACAGCGAGAGGAGAGCCAGGATTTTCACAGTTTAAAACAACGAGAGGAGAGCAGGATTTTCATACTTCAAAACAGCGAGAGGACAGCGGGATTTTCACAGTTTAAAACAGCGAGAGGAGAGCAGGATTTTAACAGTTTAAAACAGCGAGAGGAAACCAGGATTTCAACAGTTTAAAACATTGAGTGGAGTGCAGGATTTTCACGCTTTAACACAACGAGAGGAGTGCCGGGATTTTCACTGTTTAAAACAGTGAGAGGACTGCGGGATTTTCACAGTTTAAAACAGCGAGAGGACAGCGGGATTTTCACAGTTTAAAACAGCGAGATTATAGCAGGATATTCACAGATTCAATATGCGAGAGGAGAGCAGGATTTTCACAGTTAAAAACTACGTGAGGAGAGGAGGGATTTCAATGTTTAAAACAGCGAGAGGACAGCGGGATTTTCACAGTTTAAAACAGCGAGAGGCGTGCTGGGATTTTCACACTTCAAAACAATGAGAGGAAAGCAGGATTTTAATAGTTTAAAACAGCGACAGGAGAGCCGGATTTTCACAGGTTAAAACAGCGATTGGAGATCAGGATTATCATAGTTTAAAACAGCGAGTGGAGATCAGTATTTCACAGTTTAAAACAGCTAGAGGAAACCAGGATTTTAACAGTTTAAAATAGCGAGTGGAGTGCAGGATTTTCACAGTTTAAAACAGTGAACGGAGAGTGGGATTTTCATAGTTAAAAAAAGCGAGAGAAGTGCTGGGATTTTCACAGTTTAAAACAGCTAGAGGACAGCAGGATTTTTACGGTTTGAAACAGCGAGGGGAGAGCTGGATTATCACAGTTTAAATCAGCAAGACGAAAGCAGGATTTTCATAGTTTAAAACAGAGAGAGGAGAGCGGGATTTACACAGTTTAAAACAGTGAGCGGCGAGGAGGATCTTTAAAATTTAAAACAGCGAGACGAGAGCAGGATTTTCACAGTTTTAAACAACGAGAGGAGAGCAGGATTTTCACAGTTTAATACAGCCAGAGGAGAGCAGGATTTTCACAGTTTAAAACAGCAAGAGGAGAGCCAGGATTTTCATAGTTTAAAACAACGAGAGGAGAGCAGGATTTTCATACTTCAAAATAGCGAGAGGACAGCGGGATTTTCACAGTTTAAAACAGCGAGAGGAGAGCAGGATTTTAACACTTTAAAACAGCGACAGGAGAGCAGGATTTTCACAGGTTAAAACAGCGATTGGAGATCAGGATTATCATAGTTTAAAACAGCGAGAGGAGATCAGTATTTCACAGTTTAAAACAGCTAGAGGAAACCAGGATTTTAACAGTTTAAAATAGCGAGTGGAGTGCAGGATTTTCACAGTTTAAAACAGTGAACGGAGAGTGGGATTTTCACAGTTAAAAAAAGCGAGAGAAGTGCTGTGATTTCCACAGTTCAAAACAGCGAGAGGAGAGCAGGATATTCACATTTTAACACAGCGAGCGGAGAGTGGGATTTCTACAGTTTAAAACAGCAAGAGGATAGCCGGATATTCACTGTTTAAAACAGCGAGAGGACAGCGGGATTTTCACAGTTTAAAACAGCGAGAGGACAGCAGGATTTTCACAGTTTAAAACAGCTAGAGGACAGCAGGATTTATACATTTATACGGTTTGAAACAGCGAGAGGAGAGCAGGGTTTTCACATTTCAAAACAGCGAGATGTTAGCTGGATATTCATAGCTTAAAACAGCGAGAGGAGTGCAGGATATTCACAGATTAAATATGCGAGAGGAGAGGAGGATTTTCACAGTTATACACAGCGATAGGAGAGCCGGGTTTTCACAGTTTAAAACAGCGAGAGGACAGTGGGATTTTCAGAGTTTAAAACAGCAAAAGGAGAGGAGGATTTTTACATTTTAAAACAGCGAGAGGAGAGCAGGATTTTCACAGTTTAAAACAGCGAGAGGTGAGCAGGATTTTCACAGTTTAAAACAACGTGAGGAGTGGAGGGATTTCAATGTTTAAAACCATGAGAGGACAGCAGGATTTTCACAGTTTATAACAGCGAGAGGCGTGCTGGGATTTTCACACTTCAAAACAACGAGAGGAGAGCAGGATTTATACGGTTTGAAACAGCGAGAGGAGAGCAGGATTTTCACAGTTTAAAACAGCGAAATGAGTGCAGGGTTTTCACAGTTTAATACAGAGAACGGAGAGTGGGATTTTCACATTATAAAACAGCGACAGGCGAGCCGGAATTTTCAGAGTTTAGCGCAGTGCGATGAGAGCAGGATTTCTACAGTTTAAAACAGCGAGAGGAAAGCCAGATATTCACTGTTTAAAACAGCGAGAGGACAGCGGGATTTTCACAGTTTAAAACAGCGAGAGGACAGCAGGATTTTTACGGTTTGAAACAGCGAGGGGAGAGCTGGATTATCACAGTTTAAATCAGCAAGACGAAAGCAGGATTTTCATAGTTTAAAACAGAGAGAGGAGAGCGGGATTTACACAGTTTAAAACAGTGAGCGGCGAGGAGGATCTTTAAAATTTAAAACAGCGAGACGAGAGCAGGATTTTCACAGTTTTAAACAACGAGAGGAGAGCAGGATTTTCACAGTTTAATACAGCGAGAGGAGAGCAGGATTTTCACAGTTTAAAACAGCGAGAGGAGAGCCAGGATTTTCATAGTTTAAAACAACGAGAGGAGAGCAGGATTTTCACAGTTTTAAACAACGAGAGGAGAGCAGGATTTTCACAGTTTAATACAGCGAGAGGAGAGCAGGATTTTCACAGTTTAAAACAGCGAGAGGAGAGCCAGGATTTTCATAGGTTAAAACAACGAGAGGAGAGCAGGATTTTCATACTTCAAAATAGCGAGAGGACAGCGGGATTTTCACAGTTTAAAACAGCGACAGGAGAGCAGGATTTTAACACTTTAAAACAGCGACAGGAGAGCAGGATTTTCACAGGTTAAAACAGCGATTGGAGATCAGGATTATCATAGTTTAAAACAGCGAGAGGAGATCAGTATTTCACAGTTTAAAACAGCTAGAGGAAACCAGGATTTTAACAGTTTAAAACAGTGAACGGAGAGTGGGATTTTCACAGTTAAAAAAAGTGAGAGAAGTGCTGGGATTTCCACAGTTCAAAACAGCGAGAGGAGAGCAGGATATTCACATTTTAACACAGCGAGCGGAGAGTGGGATTTCTACAGTTTAAAACAGCAAGAGGATAGCCGGATATTCACTGTTTAAAACAGCGAGAGGACAGCAGGATTTTCACAGTTTAAAACAGCGAGAGGACAGCAGGATTTTCACAGTTTAAAACAGCGAGAGGACAGCAGGATTTATACATTTATACGGTTTGAAACAGCGAGAGGAGAGCAGGGTTTTCACATTTCAAAACAGCGAGATGTTAGCTGGATATTCATAGCTTAAAACAGCGAGAGGAGTGCAGGATATTCACAGATTAAATATGCGAGAGGAGAGGAGGATTTTCACAGTTATACACAGCGATAGGAGAGCCGGGTTTTCACAGTTTAAAACAGCGAGAGGACAGTGGGATTTTCAGAGTTTAAAACAGCAAAAGGAGAGGAAGATTTTTACATTTTAAAACAGCGAGAGGAGAGCAGGATTTTCACAGTTTAAAACAGCGAGAGGTGAGCAGGATTTTCACAGTTTAAAACAGCGAAATGAGTGCAGGGTTTTCACAGTTTAATACAGAGAACGGAGAGTGGGATTTTCACATTATAAAACAGCGACAGGCGAGCCGGAATTTTCAGAGTTTAGCGCAGTGCGATGCGAGCAAGATTTCTACAGTTTAAAACAGCGAGAGGAAAGCCGGATATTCACTGTTTAAAACAGCGAGAGGACAGCGGGATTTTCACAGTTTAAAACAGCGAGATTAGAGCAGGATATTCACAGTTTAAAACAACGTGAGGAGTGGAGGGATTTCAATGTTTAAAACAGTGAGAGGACAGCAGGATTTTCACAGTTTATAACAGCGAGAGGAGGGCTGGGATTTTCACACTTCAAAACAACGAGAGGAGAGCAGGATTTTAACAGTTTAAAACAGAGAGAGGAGAGCAGGATTCTCACAGTTTAAAACAGCGAGAGGAGAGCAGGATTTTCACAGTTTAAAACAGCGAAATGAGTGCCGGGTTTTCACAGGTTAATACAGAGAACGGAGAGTGGGATTTTCACATTATAAAACAGCGACAGGCGAGCCGGAATTTTCAGAGTTTAGCGCAGTGCGATGCGAGCAGGATTTCTACAGTTTAAAACAGCGAGAGGAAAGCTGGATATTCACTGTTTAAAACAGCGAGAGGACAGCGGGATTTTCACAGTTTAAAACAGCGAGATTAGAGCAGGATATTCACAGTTTAAAACAACGTGAGGAGTGGAGGGATTTCAATGTTTAAAACAGTGAGAGGACAGCAGGATTTTCACAGTTTAAAACAGTGAGAGGAGAGCAGGATTCTCACAGTTTAAAACAGCGAGAGGAGAGCAGGATTTTCACAGTTTAAAACAGCGAAATGAGTGCCGGGTTTTCACAGGTTAATACAGAGAACGGAGAGTGGGATTTTCACATTATAAAACAGCGACAGGCGAGCCGGAATTTTCAGAGTTTAGCGCAGTGCGATGCGAGCAGGATTTCTACAGTTTAAAACAGCGAGAGGAAAGCTGGATATTCACTGTTTAAAACAGCGAGAGGACAGCGGGATTTTCACAGTTTAAAACAGCGAGAAGACATTTGGATTTTCACAGTTTAAAACAGCGTGAGGAGTGGAGGGCTTTCAATATTTAAAACCGTGAGAGGACAGCAGGATTTTCACAGTTTATATCAGCGAGAGGTGTGCTGGGGTTTTCACACTTCAAAACAGCGAGAGGACAGCGGGATTTTCACAGTTTAAAACAGCGAGAGGAGAGCAGGATTTTCACAGTTTAATACAGCGAGAGGAGAGCAGGATTTTCACAGTTTAAAACAACGTGAGGAGAGCCAGGATTTTCACAGTTTAAAACAACGAGAGGAGAGCAGGATTTTCATACTTCAAAACAGCGAGAGGACAGCGGGAATTTCACAGTTTGAAACAGCGCGAGGACAGACAGATTTTCACAGTTTAAAGGAAATTGAGGATTGCAGGGTTTTCACAGTTTAAAACTTCATGAGGACAGCGGGATTTTCACAGTTTAAAACAGCGAGAGGCGTGCTGGGATTTTCACTCTTCAAAACAACGAGAGGAGAGCAGGATTTTAACACTTTAAAACAGCGACAGGGGAGCAGGATTTTCACAGTTTAAAACAGCGATTGGAGATCAGGATTATCATAGTTTAAAACAGCGAGAGGAGATCAGTATTTCACAGTTTAAAACAGCTAGAGGAAGCCAGGATTTTAACAGTTTAAAATAGCGAGTGGAGTGCAGGATTTTCACAGTTTAAATCAGTGAATGGAGAGTGGGATTTTCACAGTTAAAAAAAGCGAGAGAAGTGCTGGGATCTTCACAGTTCAAAACAGCGAGAGGAGAGCAGGATATTCACAGTTTAACACAGCGAATGGACAGTGGGATTTCAACAGTTTAAAGCAGCAAAAGGATAGCCAGATATTCACTGTTTAAAACAGCGAGAGGACAGCAGGATTTTCACGGTTTAAAACAGCGAGAGGACAGCGGGATTTTCACAGTTTAAAACAGTGAGATTATAGCAGGATATTCACAGATTCAATATCCGAAAGGAGAGCAGGATTTTCACAGTTTAAAACAACGTGAGAAGAGGAGGGATTTCAATGTTTAAAACAGCGAGAGGACAGCGGGATTTTCATATTTTAAAACAGCGTCAGGAGTGCAGGATTTTCACAGTTTGAAACAGCGATTGGAGATCAGGATTTTCGTAGTTTAAAACAGCGATATTAGAGCAGTGTTTTCACAGTTTAAAACAGCGAGAGGCAACCAGGATTTTAACAGTTTAAAACAGTGAGAGGAGAGCAGGATTTTCACAGTTCAAAACAATGAGAAGAGAGCAGGATTTTCCTAGATTAAGACAGCGAGAGGACAGCCGGAATTTCACAGGTTGAAACGGCGAGAGTACAGACAGATTTTCACAGTTTAAAGCAAAGTGAGGATTGCAGGGTTTGCACAGTTTAAAACTTCATGAGGACAGCGGTATTTTCACAGTTCAAAACAGTGAGAGGCGTGCTGGGATTTTCACACTTCAAAACAACGAGCGGAGAGCAGGATTTTCATAGTTTAAAACAGCAACAGGAGGGCAGGATTTTCACAGTTTAAAACAGCTAGAGGAAACCAGGACTTTAACAGTTTAAAATAGCAAGTGTAGTACAGGATTTTCACAGTTTAAAACAGTGAACGGAGAGTGGGATTTTCACAGTTTAAAAAAGCGAGAGAAGTGCTGTGATTTCCACAGTTCAAAACAGCGAGAGGAGAGCAGGATATTCATAGTTTAACACAGCGAGCGGAGAGTGGGATTTCTACAGTTTAAAACAGCGAGAGGATAGCCAGATATTCACTGTTTAAAACAGCGAGAGGACAGCGGGATTTTCACAGATTAAAACAGCATGAGGTCAGCGAGATTTTTACAGTTTAAAACAGCGAGATTATAGCAGGATATTCACAGATTCAATATGCGAGAGGCGAGCAGGATTTTCACAGTTTTAAACAACATGAGCAGAAGTGGGATTTCAATGTTTAAAACAGCGAGAGGACAGCGGGATTTTCACAGTTTGAAACAGCGAGAGGAGAGCAGGATTTTAACAGTTTAAAACAGCGACAGGAGAGCAGGATTCTCACAGTTTAAAAGAGCGATTGGAGATCAGGCTTTTCATATTTTAAAACAGCGAGAGGAGAGCCGGAATTTTCAGAGTTTAGAGAAGTGCGATGAGAGCAGGATTTCTACAGTTTAAAACAGCGAGAGGAGAGCAGGATTTTCACAGTTTAAAACAGCGAGAGGAGAGCTGGATTTTCATAGTTTAAAACAGCAAGAGGACAGCGGGAATTTCACAGGTTGAAACAGCGAGAGGACAGACAGATTTTCACAGTTTAAAGCAAAGTGAGGATTGCAGGGTTTTCACAGTTTAAAACATCATGAGGACAGCGGGATTTTCACAGTTTAAAAGAGCGAGAGGCGTGCTGGGATTTTCACACTTCAAAACAACGAGAGGAGAGCTGGATTTTAACAGTTTAAAACAACGACAGGAGTGCAGGATTTTCACAGTTTAAAACAGCGACTGGAGATCAGGATTATCATAGTTTAAAACAGCGAGAGGAGAGCGGTAATTCACAGTTTAAAACAGCGAGAGGAAACCAGGATTTTAACAGTTTAAAACAACGAGTGGAGTGCAGGATTTTCACACTTTAACACAACGAGAGGAGTGCCGGGATTTTCGCTGTTTAACACAGCGAGAGGGCAGCTGGATTTTCACATTTTAAAACATCGAAAGGACAGACGGATTTCACAGTTTAAAACTGCGCGAGGATGGCAGGATTTTCACAGTTTAAAACAGCGAGAGGACAGCAGGATTTTCGCAGTTTAAAACAGCGACAGGACAGCAGGATTTTTACGGTTTGAAACAGCAAGGGGAGAGCTGGATTTTCACAGTTTAAAACAACGAGAGAAGAGCGGGAGTTTCACAGTTTTAAACAGAAAGAGGAGAGCAGGATTTACACAGTTTAAAACAGTGAGAGGCGAGGAGGATCTTTAAAATTTAAAACAGTGAGAGGAGAGCTGGATTTTCACAGTTACAAACAGCGAGAGGAGAGCCAGGATTTTCATAGTTTAAAACAACGAGAGGAGAGCAGGATTTTCACAGTTTAAAACAGCCACAGGCGAGCAGGATTTTCACTGTTTAAAAAAGCGAGAGAAGTGCTGGGATTTTCACAGTTCAAAACAGCGAGAGGAGAGCAGGATATTCACAGTTTAACACAGCCAGCGGAGAGTGGGATTTCTACAGTTTAAAACAGCGAGAGGATAGCCAGATATTCACTGTTTAAAACAGCGAGAGGACAGTGGGATTTTCACAGATTAAAACAGCGTGAGGACAGCAGGATTTTCACTGTTTAAAACAGCGAGATTATAGCAGGATATTCACAGATTCAATATGCGAGAGGAGAGCAGGATTTTCACAGTTTAAAACAACGTGAGGAGAGGAGGAATTTCAATGTTTAAAACAGCGAGAGGACAGTGGGATTTTCACAGTTCAAAACAGCGAGAGGAGAGCAGGAATTTAACAGTTTAAAACAGCGACAGGAGAACAGGATTCTCACAGTTTAAAACAGCGATTGGAGTTCAGGATTTTCATAGTTTAAAACATCGAGCCGGAATATTCAGAGTTTAGAGCAGTGTGATGAGAGCAGGATTTCTATAGCTTAAAACAGCGAGAGGAGAGCCGGATATTCACTGTTTAAAACAGCGAGAGGACAGCGGGATTTTCACAGTTTAAAACAGCGAAAGTACAGTGGGATTTTCACAGTTTAAAACAGCGAGATTAGAGCAGGATATTCACAGTTTAAAACAACGTGAGGAGTGGAGGGTTTTCAATGTTTAAAACTGTGAGAGGACAGCAGGATTTTCACAGTCTATAACAGCGAGAGGTGTGCTGGGATTTTCAGACTTCAAAAGAACGAGAGGAGAGCAGGATTTTAACAGTTTAAAACAGCGAGAGGAGAGCGGTATTTCACAGTTTAAAACAGCGAGAGGAAACTAGGATTTTAAAAGTTTAAAACAGCGAGTGGAGTGCAGGATTTTCACACTTTAACACAATGAGAAGAGTGCCGGGATTTTCACTGTTTAACACAGCGAGAGGGCAGCTGGATTTTCACATTTTAAAACATCGAAAGGACAGACGGATTTCACAGTTTTAAACAGCGAGAGGAGAGCAGGATTTTTACAGTTTAAAACAGCGAGAGGACAGCAGGATTTTCGCAGTTTAAAACAGCGACAGGACAGCAGGATTTTTACGGTTTGAAACAGTAAGGGGAGAGCTGGATTTTCACAGTTTAAAACAACGAGAGGCGAGGAGGATCTTTAAAATTTAAAACAGCGAGAGGAGAGCAGGATTTTCACAGTTAACAACAGCGAGATGACAGCGGGATTTTCACAGTTTTAAACAACGAGAGGAGAGCAGGATTTTCACAGTTTAAAACAGGGAGAGGAGAGCAGGATTTTCGCAGTTTAAAACAGCGAGAGGAGAGCCAGGATTTTCAGTTTAAAACAACGAGAGGAGAGCAGGATTTTCATAGTTTAAAACAGTGAGAGGACAGTGTGAATTTCACAGGTTGAAACAGAGAGAGGACAGACAGATTTTCACAGTTTAAAGCAAAGTGAGGATTGCAGGGTTTTCACAGTTTAAAACTTCATGAGGACAGCGGGATTTTCACAGTTTTAAGCAGCTAGAGGAAACCAGGATTTTAACTGTTTAAAATAGCGAGTGGAGTGCAGGATTTTCACACTTCTAAACAGTGAACGGAGAGTGGGATTTTCAAAGTTAAAAAAAGCGAGAGAAGTGCTAGGATTTTCACAGTTCAAAACAGCGAGAGGATAGCAGGATATTCACAGTTTTACACAGCGAGCGGAGATCAGGATTTTCATATTTTAAAACAGCGAGAGGAGAGCAGTATTTTCACAGTTTAAAACAGCGAGAGGAAACCAGGATTTTAACACTTTAAAACAGCAAGTGGAGTGCAGGATTTTCACACTTTAACACAACGAGAGGAGTGCCGGTATTTCCACTGTTTAACAAAGCGAGAGGGCAGCCGGATTTTCACTGTTTAAAACAGCGAAAGGACAGAGGGATTTTCACAGTTTAAAACAGCCAGAGGAGAACAAGGTTTTTACAGTTGAAAACAGTGAGTGGAGAGTGGGATTTTCACAGTTTAAAACAGCGAGCAGAGAGTAGGATTTTCCAGATTAAAACAACGAGAGGACAGCGGGATTTTCACAGTTTAAAACAGCGAGAGGAGAGCAGGATTTTTGCAGTTTTAAACAGCAAGAGGAGAGCAGGATTTTCACAGTTTAAAACAACGAGAGGAGAGCAGGATTTTCATAGTTTAAAACAGCGAGAGGACAGAAGGATTTTCACAGTTTAAAGCAAAGTGAAGATTGCAGGGTTTTCACAGTTTAAAACTTCATGAGGACAGCGGGATTTTCACAGTTTAAAACAGCGACAGGAGAGCAGGATTTTCACAGTTTAAAACAGCGATTGGAGATCAGGATTATCATAGTTTAAAACAGCGAGAGTAGAGCAGTATTTCACAGTTTAAAACAGCGAGAGGAAGCCAGGATTTTAACAGTTTAAAATAGCGAGTGGAGTGCAGGATTTTCACAGTTTAAAGCAGTGAACGGAGAGTGGGATTTTCACAGTTAAAAAAAGCGAGAGAAATGCTGGGATTTTCACAGTTCAAAACAGCGAGAGGAGAGGAGGGATTTCAATGTTTAAAACAGCGAGAGGACAGCGGGATTTTCGCAGTTTAAAACAGCGATTGGAGATCAGGATTATCATAGTTTAAAACAGCGAGAGGAGATCAGTATTTCACAGTTTAAAACAGCTAGAGGAAACCACGATTTTAACAGTTTAAAATAGCGAGTGGAGTGCAGGATTTTCACCATTTAAAACAGTGAACGGAGAGTGGGATTTTCACAGTTAAAAAAAGCGAGAGAAGTGCTGGGATTTTCACAGTGCAAAACAGCGAGAGGAGAGCAGGATATTCACATTTTAACACAGCGAGCGGAGGGTGGGATTTCTACAGTTTAAAACAGCAAGAGGATAGCCAGATATTCACTGTTTAAAACAGCGGGATTTTTACAGTTTAAAACAGCGAGAGGACTGCGGGATTTTCACAGTTTAAAACAGCGAGATTATAGCAGGATATTCACAGATTCAATATGCGAGAGGAGAGCAGGATTTTCACAGTTAAAAACTACGTGAGCAGAGGAGGGATTTCAATGTTTAAAACAGCGAGAGGACAGCGGGATTTTCGCAGTTTAAAACAGCGAGAGGCGTGCTGGGATTTTCACACTTCTAAACAATGAGAGGAGAGCAGGATTTTAATAGTTTAAAACAGCGACAGGAGAGCAGGATTTTCACAGTTTAAAACAGCGCTTGGAGATCAGGATTATCATAGTTTAAAACAGCGAGAGGAGATTAGTATTTCACAGTTTTAAACAGCTAGAGGAAACCAGGATTTTAACAGTTTAAAATAGCGAGTGGAGTGCAGGATTTTCACACTTTTAAACAGTGAACGGAGAGGGGATTTTCAAAGTTAAAAAAAGCGAGAGAAGTGCTGGGATTTTCACAGTTCAAAACAGCGATAGGATAGCAGGATATTCACAGTTTAACACAGCGAGCGGAGAGGGGGATTTTCACAGTTTAAAACAGCGACAGGAGAGCTGGATTTTCACAGTTTAAAACAGCGATTGGAGATCAGGATTTTCATATTTTAAAACAGCGAGAGGAGAGCAGTATTTTCACAGTTTAATGCAGCGAGAGGAAACCAGGATTTTAACAGTTTAAAACAGCAAGTGGAGTGTAGGGTTTTCACACTTTAACACAACGAGAGGAGTGCCGGTATTTCCACTGTTTAACAAAGCGAGAGGGCAGCCGGATTTTCACTGTTTAAAACAGCGAAAGGACAGAGGGATTTTCACAGTTTAAAACAGCCAGAGGAGAACAAGGTTTATACAGTTGAAAACAGTGAGCGGAGAGTGGGATTTTCACAGTTTAAAACAGCGAGCAGAGAGTAGGATTTTCCAGATTAAAACAGCAAGAGGACAGCAGGATTTTCACAGTTTAAAACAGCGAGAGGACAGCAGGATTTTTAAAATTTGAAACAGCGAGAGGACAGCAGGATTTTTGCAGTTTTAAACAGCGAGAGGAGAGCAGGATTTTCACAGTTTAAAACAACGAGAGGAGGGCAGGATTTTCATAGTTTAAAACAGCGAGAGGACAGTAGGATTTTCACAGTTTAAAGCAAAGTGAGGATTGCAGGGTTTTCACAGTTTAAAACTTCATGAGGACATTGGGATTTTCACAGTTGAAAACAGCGAGAGGCGTGCTGGGATTTTCACACTTCAAAACAACAAGAGGAGAGCAGGATTTTAACAGTTTAAAACAGCGACAGGAGAGCAGGATTTTCACAGTTTAAAACAACGGTTGGAGATCAGGATTATCATAGTTTAAAACAGCGAGAGTAGGGCAGTATTTCACAGCTTAAAACAGCTAGCGGAAGCCAGGATTTTAACAGTTTAAAATAGCGAGTGGAGTGCAGGATTTTCACACTTTAACACAACGAGAGTAGTGCCAGTATTTTCACTGTTTAACACAGCGAGCTGGCAGCCGGATTTTCACTGTTTAAAACAGCGAAAGGACAGAGGTATTTTCACAGCTAAAACAGCCAGAGGAGAACAAGGTTTTCACAGTTCAAAACAGCGAGAGGAGAGTAGGATATTCACAGCTTAAAACAGCGAGCGGAGAGTGGGATTTTCACCGATTCAAACAGCGACCGCAGAGCCGGAATTTTCAGAGTTTAGAGCAGTGCGATGCTTGCAGGATTTCTACAGTTTCATACAGCGAGAGGAAAGCCGGATATTCACTGTTTCAAACAGCGAGAGGAAAGCCAGATTTTCACCGTTTCAATATGCGAGAGGACAGCGGGATTTTCACAATTTAAAACAGCGAGAGGAGAGCAGGATTTTCACAGTTTAAAACAGCGAGAGGAGAACTGGGATTTTCACAATTTAAAACAGCGAGAGGAGAGCTGCGAGTTTCACAGTATAAAACAGCAAGAGGAGAGCCGGGATTTTAAAAGTTTGAAACAGCGTGAGGAGAGCAGGATTTTCACAGTTTAAAACAGCGAGAGGACAGCGCGATTTTTACAGTTTAAAACAGCGAGAGGAGAGCCAGGATTTTCACAGTTTAAAACAGCGAGAGGAGATCAGGATTTTCACAGTTTAAAACAGCGAGAGGACAGCAGGATTTTCACAGCTTAAAACAGTGAGAGGACAGCTTGGATTTTCACAGATTAAAACAGCCAGAGGCGAGCAGGAATTTCACAATTTAAATCAGCGAGAGTAGAGCTGGGATTTTCACAGTTTAAAACAGCGTCATCAGGATTTTAACAGTTTAAAACAGCGACAGGAGAGCAGGATTTTCACAGTTTAATACAGCGATTGGAGATCAGGATTTTCATAGTTTAAAACAGCGATAGTAGAGCAGTATTTTCACAGTTTAAAACAGCGAGACGAAACCAGGATTTTAACAGTTTAAAACAGCCAGCGGAGTGCAGGATTTTCACACTTTAACACAACGAGAGGAGTGCCGGTATTTTCACTGTTTAACACAGCGAGACGGCAGCCGGATTTTCACTGTTTAAAACAGCGAAAGGATAGAGGTATTTTCACAGCTAAAACAGCCAGAGGAGAATAAGGTTTTCACAGTTCAAAACAGCGAGAGGAGTGTAGGATATTCACAGCTTAAAACAGCGAGCGGAGAGTGGGATTTTCACCGATTAAAACAGCGACAGCAGAGCCGGAACTTTCAGAGTTTAGAGCAGTGCGATGCTTGCAGGATTTCTACAGTTTCATACAGCGAGAGGAAAGCCGGATATTCACTGTTTAAAACAGCGAGAGGAGAGCAGGATTTTCACAGTTTAAAACAGTGAGAGGAGAACTGGGATTTTCACAATTTAAAACAGCGAGAGGAGAGCAGTGATTTTCACAGTTTAAAACAGCAAGAGGAGAGCCGGGATTTTAAAAGTTTGAAACAGCGTGAGGAGAGCAGGATTTTCACAGTTTAAAACAGCGAGAGGACAGCGCGATTTTTACAGTTTAAAACAGCGAGAGGAGAGCCGGGATTTTCACAGTTTAAAACAGCGAGAGGAGATCAGGTATTTCACAGTTTAAAACAGCGAGAAGACAGCAGGATTTTCACAGCTTAAAACAGCGAGAGGACAGCTGGATTTTCACAGATTAAAACAGCCAGAGGCGAGCAGGAATTTCACAGTTTAAATCAGCGAGAGTAGAGCTGGGATTTTCACAGTGTAAAACTACGAGTGGGGAGTAGGATTTTCACAGTTTAAAACAGCGAGAGGAGAGCAGGATTTTCACAGTTTAAAACAGCGAGAGGAGAACTGGGATTTTCACAATTTAAAACAGCGAGAGGAGAGCTGCGAGTTTCACAGTATAAAACAGCAAGAGGAGAGCCGGGATTTTAAAAGTTTGAAACAGCGTGAGGAGAGCAGGATTTTCACAGTTTAAAACAGCGAGAGGACAGCGCGATTTTTACAGTTTAAAACAGGGAGAGGAGAGCCAGGATTTTCACAGTTTAAAACAGCGAGAGGAGATCAGGATTTTCACAGTTTAAAACAGCGAGAGGACAGCAGGATTTTCACAGCTTAAAACAGTGAGAGGACAGCTTGGATTTTCACAGATTAAAACAGCCAGAGGCGAGCAGGAATTTCACAATTTAAATCAGCGAGAGTAGAGCTGGGATTTTCACAGTGTAAAACAACAAGAGGAGAGCGGGATTTTCACAGTTTAAAACAGCGACAGGAGAGCAGGATTTTCACAGTTTAAAACAGCGATTGGAGATCAGGATTATCATAGTTTAAAACAGCGAGAGTAGAGCAGTATTTCACAGTTTAAAACAGCTAGAGGAAGCCAGGATTTTAACAGTTTAAAATAGCGAGTGGAGTGCAGGATTTTCACAGTTTAAAACAGTAAACGGAGAGTGGGATTTTCACAGTTCAAAAAAGCTAGAGAAGTGCTGGGATTTTCACAGTTCAAAACAGTGGGAGGAGAGCAGTATATTCACAGTTTAACACAACAAGCGGAGTGTGGGATTTCTACAGTTTAAAACAGCAAGAGGATAGCCGGATATTCACTGTTTAAAACAGCGAGAGGACAGTGGGATTTTCACAGTTTAAAACAGCGAGAGGACAGCGGGATTTTCACAGTTTAAAACAGTGAGACTATAGCAGGATATTCACAGATTCAATATGCGAGAGGAGAGCTGGATTTTCACAGTTTAAAACAACATGAGGAGAGGAGGGATTTCAATGTTTAAAACAGCGAGAGGACAGCGGGATTTTCACAGTTTAAAACAGCGTCATCAGGATTTTAACAGTTTAAAACAGCGACAGGAGAGCAGGATTTTCACAGTTTAATACAGCGATTGGAGATCAGGATTTTCATAGTTTAAAACAGCGATAGTAGAGCAGTATTTTCACAGTTTAAAACAGCGAGACGAAACCAGGATTTTAACAGTTTAAAACAGCCAGCGGAGTGCAGGATTTTCACACTTTAACACAACGAGAGGAGTGCCGGTATTTTCACTGTTTAACACAGCGAGACGGCAGCCGGATTTTCACTGTTTAAAACAGCGAAAGGATAGAGGTATTTTCACAGCTAAAACAGCCAGAGGAGAACAAGGTTTTCACAGTTCAAAACAGCGAGAGGAGTGTAGGATATTCACAACTTAAAACAGCGAGCGGAGAGTGGGATTTTCACCGATTAAAACAGCGACAGCAGAGCCGGAACTTTCAGAGTTTAGAGCAGTGCGATGCTTGCAGGATTTCTACAGTTTCATACAGCGAGAGGAAAACCGGATATTCACCGTTTCAATATGCGAGAGGACAGCCAGATTTTCACAATTTAAAACAGCGAGAGGAGAGCAGGATTTTCACAGTTTAAAACAGTGAGAGGAGAACTGGGATTTTCACAATTTAAAACAGCGAGAGGAGAGCTGCGATTTTCACAGTTTAAAACAGCAAGAGGAGAGCCGGGATCTTAAAAGTTTGAAACAGCGTGAGGAGAGCAGGATTTTCACAGTTTAAAACAGCGAGAGGACAGCGCGATTTTTACAGTTTAAAACAGCGAGAGGAGAGCCGGGATTTTCACAGTTTAAAACAGCGAGAGGAGATCAGGTATTTCACAGTTTAAAACAGCGAGAAGACAGCAGGATTTTCACAGCTTAAAACAGCGAGAGGACAGCTGGATTTTCACAGATTAAAACAGCCAGAGGCGAGCAGGAATTTCACAGTTTAAATCAGCGAGAGTAGAGCTGGGATTTTCACAGTGTAAAACTACGAGTGGGGAGTAGGATTTTCACAGTTTAAAACAGCGAGAGGAGAGCAGGATTTTCACAGTTTAAAACAGCGAGAGGAGAACTGGGATTTTCACAATTTAAAACAGCGAGAGGAGAGCAGCATTTTCACAGTTTAAAACAGCGAGAGGACAGCGTGATTTTTAAAGTTTAAAACAGCGAGAGGAGATCAGGTATTTCACAGTTTAAAACAGCGAGAGGAGAGCTGCGAATTTCACAATTGAAAACAGGGAGATATTGGCCCGGATTTTCACACTTTAAAACAGCAAGAGGACAGCAGGATTTTCACAGTTTAAAACAGCGAGAAGACAGCGCGATTTTTACAGTTTAAAACAGCGAGAGGAGAGCCGGGATTTTCACAGTTTAAAACAGCGAGAGGAGATCAGGTATTTCACAGTTTAAAACAGCGAGAGGACAGCTGGATTTTCACAGCTTAAAACAGCGAGAGGACAGCTGGATTTTCACAGATTAAAACAGCCAGAGGCGAGCAGGAATTTCACAGTTTAAATCAGCGAGAGTAGAGCTGGGATTTTCACAGTGTAAAACTGCGAGTGGGGAGTAGGATTTTCACAGTTTATAACAGCAAGAGGAGAGACAGGATTTTAAAAGTTTGAAAGAGCGGGAGGAAAGGAGAATTTTCACAGTTTAAAACAGCGTGAGGATAGCCGGATTTTCACGGTTTAAAACAGCGAGATTAGAGCTGCGATTTTTACAGTTTGAAACAGCGAGAGAAGAGCTGAGATATTCACAGTTGAAAACAGAGAGATATTGGTCAGGATTTTCACATTTTAAAACAGTGAGAGGACAGTAGGATTTTCACAGTTTCAAAAAACGAGAGGAGAGCCGAATTTTCACAGTTTAAAGCAGCAAGAGGAGAGCAGGATTTTCACAGTTTAAAACAGCGAGAGGGGATGTTTGGTTTTCAAAGTTTAAAACAGCGAGAGGACAGCAGGATTTTCACAGTTTAAAACAGCGAGAGGAGAGCAGGAATTTCACTGTTTAAAACAGTGAGAGGAGAGCCGGGATTTTCACATTTTAAAACAGCAAGGGGAGAGCCGGGATTTTTAAAGTTTGAAACAGTGGGAGGAAAGCAGAATTTTCACAGTTTAAAACAGCGTGAGGAGAGCTGCGATTTTTACAGTTTGAAACAGCGAGAGGAGAGCTGCGATATTCACAATTGAAAACAGGGGATGTTGGCCAGGATTTTCACATTTTAAAACAGCGAAAGGACAGCAGTATTTTCACAGTTTCAAAAAACGAGACGAGAGCCGTATTTTCATAATTTAAAGCTGCAAGAGGAGAGCTTGTGTTTTCACTGTTTAAAAGAGCGAGAGGAGAGTTTGGATTTTCACACTTTAAAACAGCGAGAGGAGAGCAGGATATTCACAGTTTAAAACAGCAAGTTTAGAGCTGGGATTTTCACAGTTTAAAACAGCGAGATGAGAGCAGGGTTTTCAGTTTTAAACCGAGAGGGGAGCTGGGAATTTCACAGTTGAAAACAGCGAGAGGTGAGCAGGATTTTCACAGTTTAAAACAGCGAGAGGAGAGCAGGATTTTCACAGTTTAAAACAGCGAGAGGAGAGCTGTGATTTTTACAATTGAAAACAGCGAGAGGAGAGCTGCGATATTCACAGTTGAAAACAGGGGGATGTTGGCCAGGATTTTCACATTTTAAAACAGCGAGAGGACAGCAGGATTTTCAAAGTTTCAAAAAACGAGAGGAAAGCCTTATTTTCACAATTTAAAACAGCAAGAGGAGAGCTTGAGTTTTCACAGTTTAAAAGAGCGAGAGGAGAATTTCGATTTTCACACTTTAAAACAGCGAGAGGGTAGCTGGATTTTCACAGTTTTAAACAGCGAGAGGATAGCCAGGATTTTAAAAGTTTGAAACAGCAGTTGGAAAGCAGAATTTTCACACCTTAAAACAGCATGAGGAGAGCAGGATTTTTGCAGTTTAAAACAACGAGAGAGGTGCGATTTTTACCTTTTGAAACAGCGAGAGGAGAGCTGCGAATTTCACAATTGAAAACAGGGAGATATTGGCCCGGATTTTCACACTTTAAAACAGCAAGAGGACAGCAGGATTTTCACAGTTTAAAACAGTGAGGGGTGAGCTGGGATTTTCACAGTTTAAAACAGCGAGAGGAGAGATGGCATTTTCACAGTTTAAAACAGCAAGAGAAGAGCCTGGATTTTAAAAGTTTGAAACAGCGGGAAGAAAGCAGAATTTTCACAGTTTATAAGATCGTGAGGAGAGCCGGATTTTCACTGTTTAAAACAATGAGAGGAGAGCTGCAATTTTTACCGTTTGAAACAGCAAGAGGAGTGCTGCGATATTCACAGTTGAAAACAGGAAGATGTTGGCCAGGATTTTCACATTTTAAAACAGCGAGAGGACAGCAGGATTTTCACAGTTTCAAAAAACGAGAGGACAGCCGGATTTTCACAGCTTAAAGCAGCAAGAGGAGAGCTTGGGTTTTCACAGTTTAAAAGAGCGAGAGGAGAGTTTGGATTTGCACACTTTAAAACAGCGAGAAGAGAGCAGGATTTTCACAGTTTATAACAGCAAGTTTAGCGCTGGGATTTTCACATTTTCAAACAGCGAGAGGAGAGCTGGGATTTTCACAGCTTAAAACAGCAAGAGGAGAGCCAGGATTTTAAATGTTTGAAACAGTGGGTGGAAAGCAAAATTTTCACAGTTTAAAACAGCGTGAGGAGAGCAGGATTTTCACAGATTAAACTGCGAGTGGAAAGCTGCATTGTCACAGTTTAAAACAATGAGAGGAGAGCTGCGATTTTTACCATTTGCAACAGCGAGAGGAAAGCTGCGATTTTCACACTTGAATTCAGGGAGATGTTGGCCAGCATTTTCACGTTTTAAAACAGCGAGAGGTCAGCAGGATTTTCACAGTATTAAAAAACCAGAGGAGAGCCGTATTTTCACAGTTCAAAGCTGCGAGAGGAGAACTTGGGTTTTCACAGTTTAAAAGAGCAAGAGGAGAGCTTGGGTTTTCACACTTTTAAACAGCAAGAGGAGAGCAGGATTTTCACAGTTAAAAACAGCAAGAGGAGTGCAGGATTTTCACAGTTTAAAACCGTGAGAGGACAGCTGGATTTTCACTGTTTAAAACAGTGAGAGGGAAGCAGGATTTTTGCAGTTTAAAACAGCGAGAGGAGTGCAGTATTTTCACAGTTTAAAACCGCGAGAGGAGAGTTGGATTTTCACAGTTTAAAACAGCGAGAGGAGAGCAGGATTTTCAAAGTTTAAAAGAGCGAGAGTAGAGCCGGATTTTCACAGTTTAAAAGAGCCAGAGGAGAACTGGGATTTTCACACTTGAAAACTGGGAGTGGAGAGCCGGATTTTCACAGTATAAAACAGCGAGAGGAGAGCCGGAATTACACTGTTTAAAACAGCGAGAGGAGGGCTTGAGTGTTCACAGTTTAAAACAGCGAGACGAGAGCAGGATTTTCACAGTTTAAAAAGGTGAGAGGGAAGCAGGATGTTCGCAATTTAAAACAGGGAGGAGAGCCAGTATTTTCACAGTTTAAAACAGCGAGAGGAAAGCCAGATTTTCAAAGTTGAAAACAGGGAAATGTTGGCCAGGATTTTCACATTTTAAAACAGTGAGAGGACAGCAGGATTTTCACAGGTTAAAACAGCGAGAGGTGAACTGGCATATTCAAAGCTTAAAACAGCAAGAGGAGAGACGGGATTTTAAAAGTTTGAAACAACGGGAGGAAAGCAGAATTTTCACAGTTTAAAACAGCGAGAGGAGAGCAGGATTTTCAAAGTTTGAAACAGCGAGAGGAAAGCAGCATTTACACAGTTTAAAACAACGAGAGGAGAGGTGCGATTTTTACTGTTTGAAACAGCGAGAGGAGAGCTGCGATTTTCACAGTTGAAAGTGAGATGTTGGCCAGGATGTTCACATTTTAAAACAGCGAGAGGACAGCAGGATTTTCACAGTTTCAAAAAACGAGAGGAGAGCTGGAGTTTTCACACTTTAAAACAGCGAGAGGAATGCAGGATTTTCACAGCTTAAAACCGCGAGAGGACAAGTGGATTTTCACAGTATAAAACATCGAGATGGAAGCAGGATTTTCACAGTTTAAATCAGCGAGCGGAGAGCTGGATTTTCATAGTTTAAAACAGCGAGAGGAGAGCAGCATTTTCACAGTGTAAAACAACGAGAGGAGAGCTGTGATTTTTACCGTTTGAAACAGCAAGAGGAAAGCTGCCATTGTCACACTTGAATTCAGGGAGAAGTTGGCCAGCATTTTCACGTTTTAAAACAGCGAGAAGACAGCAGGATTTTCACAGTATTAAAAAACGAGAGGACAGCCGTATTTTCACAGTTCAAAGCAGCGAGAGGAGAACTTGGGTTTTCACAGTTTAAAAGAGCAAGAGGAGAGCTTAGGGTTTTAACACTTTTAAACAGCGAGAGGAGAGCAGGATTTTCACAGTTAAAAACAGCGAGCGGAGAGCAGGATTTTCACAGTTTAAAACCGTGAGAGGACAGCTGGATTTTCACTGTTTAAAACAGCGATAGGGAAGCAGGATTTTCACAGTTTAAAACCGCGAGAGGAGAGTTGGATTTTCACAGTTTAAAACAGCGAGAGGAGAGCAGGATTTTCAAAGTTTAAAAGAGCGAGAGTAGAGCCGGATTTTCACAGTTTAAAAGAGCCAGAGGAGAACTGGGATTTTCACACTTGAAAACTGGGAGTGGAGAGCCGGATTTTCACAGTATAAAACAGCGAGAGGAGAGCTGGAATTACACTGTTTAAAACAGCGAGAGGAGGGCTTGAGTGTTCACAGTTTAAAACAGCGAGACAAGAGCAGGATTTTCACAGTTTAAAAAGGCGAGAGAGAAGCAGGATGTTCGCAATTTAAAACAGTGAGGAGAGCCAGTATTTTCACAGTTTAAAACAGCGAGAGATGTGCCGGATTTTCACAGTTTAAAACAGCGAGAGGAAAGCCAGATTTTCACAGTTTAAAACAGCAAGTTTAGAGCTGGGATTTTCACAGTTTAAAACAGGGAGAGGAGAGCAGGATTTTCACAGTTTAAAACAGCGAGAGGTGAGCAGGATTTTCACAGTTTAAAACAGCGAGAGGTGAACTGGCATATTCAAAGCTTAAAACAGCAAGAGGAGAGACGGGATTTTAAAAGTTTGAAACAGCGGGAGGAAAGCAGAATTTTCGCAGTTTAAAACAGCGAGAGGAGAGCAGGATTTTCAAAGTTTGAAACAGCGAGAGGAAAGCAGCATTTACACAGTTTAAAACAACGAGAGGAGAGGTGAGATTTTTACTGTTTGAAACAGCGAGAGGAGAGCTGCGATTTTCACAGTTGAAAGTGAGATGTTGGCCAGGATGTTCACATTTTAAAACAGCGAGAGGACAGCAGGATTTTCACAGTTTCAAAAAACGAGAGGAGATCCGGATTTTCACAGTTTAAAGCAGCGAGAGGAGAGCTTGGGTTTTCACAGTTTAAAAGATCGAGAGGAGAGCTGGGTTTTTCACACTTTAAAACAGCGAGAGGAGTGCAGGATTTTCACAGCTTAAAACCGCGAGAGGACAGGTGGATTTTCACAGTATAAAACATCGAGATGGAAGCAGGATTTTCACAGTTTAAAACACTGAGAGGAGAGCCAGGATTTTCACAGTTTAAAACAGCGAGAGGAGAGCAGGATATTCACATTTTGAAACAGCGAGAGGAGAGCAGGGTTTTCGCAGTTTATAACAGCCAGAGGTCAGCTGGGATGTTGACAGTTTAAAACAGCAAGAGGAGAGCCGGGATTTTAAAAGTTTGAAACAGCGGGATGAAAGCAGAATTTTAACAGTTTAAAACAGCGAGAGGTTAGCTTGCATGTTCACAGTTTAAAACAGAGAGAAGTGAGCTGGGATATTCACAGTTTAAAACAGCGAGAGAAGAGCAGGATTTTCACAGTTTTAAACAGCGAGAGGTTAGCTTGGATTTTCACAGTTTAAAACAGCTAGAGGAAAGCTGGGAATTTCACAGTTCAAAACAGCGAGAGGACATCCGGATATTCACAGTTTAAAACAGCAAGAGGATAGCAGGATTTTCACAGTTTAAAACAGCGAGAGGAGAGCAGGAATTTCACAGTTTAAAACAGCGGGAGGTGAGCTGGGATTTTCACAGTTTATAACAGCGAGAGGAGAGCTGGGAATGTCACAATTGAAAGCACCGAGAGGAGAGCAGGATTTTCACAGTATAAAACAGCGAGAGGCGAGCTGCATATTCACAGTTTAAAATGGCGAGAGGCGAGCTGGATGTTCACATTTTAATACAGCAATTGTAGAGCAGGATTTTACAAGTTTGAAACAGCGAGAGGAGAGCAGGATTTGCACAGCATAAAACAGCGAGAGGAGAGCAGAATTTTCACAGCATAAAACAGCCAGACGAAAGCCAGATTTTCACAGTTTAAAAGGGCGAGAGTTGAGCCAGGATTTTCACAGTTTAAAACAGCGAGAGGAGAGCATGTATTTCACAGTTTAAAACAGCGAGAGGAGAGCAGGATTTTCAAAGTTTAAAACAGCGAGAGGATTGCAGGATTTTCACAGGTTAAAGCAGCGAGAGTAGAGCAGGGATTTTCGCAGTTTAAAACAGCGAGAGGAGAGCAGGATTTTCACAGCATAGAACAGCCAGACGAAAGCTGGATTTTCACAGTTTAAAACAGCGAGAAGAGAGCCGGGATTTTCACGGTTTAAAACAGCGAGAGGATTGCAGGATTTTCACAGTTTAAAGCAGCGAGAGTTCAGCTGGGATGTTGACAGTTTAAAACAGCAAGAGGAGAGCCGGGATTTTAAAAGTTTGAAACAGCGGGATGAAAGCAGAATTTTAACATTTTAAAACCGCGAGAGGTGAGCTTGCGTGTTCACAGTTTAAAACAGTGAGAGGAGAGCTGGATATTCACAGTTTAAAACAGCGAGAGGTGAGCTGGGATTTTCACAGTTTAAAACAGCGAGAGGAGTGCAGGATTTTCACAGTTTAAAACAGCGAGAGGTGAGCCTGGATTTTCGCAGTTTAAAACAGCCAGAGGAAAGCTTGGATTTTCACAGTTCAAAACAGCGAGAGGAGAGCAGGATTTTCACAGTTTAAAACAGCGAGAGGTGAGCCTGGATTTTCGCAGTTTAAAACAGCCAGAGGAAAGCTTGGATTTTCACAGTTCAAAACAGCAAGAGGAGAGCAGGATTTTCACAGTTTAAAACAGCGAGAGGTGAGCCTGGATTTTCGCAGTTTAAAACAGCCAGAGGAAAGCTTGGATTTTCACAGTTCAAAACAGCAAGAGGAGAGCAGGATTTTCACAGTTTAAAACAGCGAGAGGAGAGCAGGATTTTCACAGTTTAAAACAGCGAGAGGAGAGCAGGATTTTCACAGTTTAAAACAGCGAAGGTGAGCTGGGATGTTGACATATTAAAACAGCAAGAGAGCCGGGATTTTAAAAGTTTGAAACAGCGGGAGGAAAGCAGAATTTTAACAGTTTAAAACAGTGAGACGGGATCTTGGGTGTTCACAGTTAAAAACAGTGAGAGGAGAGCCAGATTATCACAGTTTAAAGCAGCGAGAGGTGAGCCGGATATTCACAGTTAAAAACAACGAGAGGTGAGCAGGATTTTCGCAGTTTAAAACAGCGATTGGAGAGCAGGATTTTCACGGTTTAAAACAGTGAGAGGAGAGCCAGATTTTCACAGTTTAAAACAGCGAGAGGAGAGCAGGATTTTCACAGTTTAAAGCAGCGAATGGTGAGCAGGATTTTCAGAGCTGAGAACAGTGAAAGGAGAGCTGGATTTTCACAGTATAAAATGGCGAGAGGAGAGCTGGGAATTTCACAATTGAAAACACCGAGAGGACAGCAGGATTTTCAGTTTAAAACAGCGAGAGGAGATCCTGATATTCACGGTTTAAAATGGCGAGAGGAGAGCTGGATTTTCACATTTTAAAACAGCGATTGTAGAGCAAGATTTTACAAGTTTAAAATATCGATAGGTGAGCAGGATTTTCACAGCATAAAACAACAAGAGGAGAGCAGGATTTTCAAAGCATAACAGAGCCAGATGAAAGCTGGATTTTCACAGTTTAAAACAGCGAGAGGAAAGCTGGGATTTTCATAGATTAAAACAGCCAGAGGAGAGCAGGCATTTCACAGTTTAAAACAGCGAGAGTATAGCTGGGATGTTCACAGTTTAAAACAGCGAGAGGTGAACAGGATTTTCATAGTTTAGAACAGTGAGAGGAAAGCAGGATTTTCACAGTTTTAAACAGCGAGAGGAGAGCCGGGATTTTCAAAGTTTAAAACAGCCAGAGGAGAGCAGCTATTTCACAGTTTAAAACAGCAAGAGGAGAGCAGGAATTTCACAGTTTAAAACAGGGGGAGGAGAGCAGGATTTTCACAGTTTAAAACAGCGAGAAGTGAGCTGGGATGTTGACAGTTTAATACAGCAAGAGGAGAACCGGGACTTTAAAAGTTTGAAACAACGGGAGAAATGCAGAATTTTAACAGTTTAAAACAACGAGAGGGGGACTCGGGTGTTCACATTTTAGCTCAGTGAGAGGGGAGCTTGGGTGTTCACAGTTTAAAACAGCGTGAGGAGAGCACGATTTTCACAGTATAAAACAGCAAGAGGAGAGCTTTGGCTTTAACAGTTTAAAACAGCGTGAGGAGAGCCGGATTTTCAAAAGATAAAACCGCGAGAGGAGAGCAGGATTTTCACAGCATAAAACAGAGAGAGGAATGCGGGATTTTCACAGTTGAAAACAGCGAGAGGAGAGCCGGGATTTTCACAGTTTAAAACAGCCAGAGGAGAGCTGGTATTCCACAGTTTAAAACAGCGAGAGGAGAGCAGGATATGCACAGTTTAAAACAGCGAGAGTAGAGCTTGGATTTTCAAAGTTTAAAACAGCGAGAGGTGAGCAGGATTTTCACAGTTTTAAACAGTGAGAGGAAAGCAGGATTTTCACAGTTTTAAACAGCGAGAGGAGAGCCGGGATTTTCACAGTTTAAAACAGCCAGAGGAGTGCAGGTATTTCACAGTTTTAACCAGCGAGAGGAGAGCAGGATTTTTATAGTTTAAAACAACGAGATGAGAGCAGGAATTTCAAAGTTTAAAACAGCGAGAGTAGAGCTGGGATTTTCACAGTTTAAAACAGCGAGAGGAGAGCAGGATTTTCACAGTTTAAAACAGCAATAGTAATGCAGGATTTTCACAGTTTAAAACAGCGTGAGGTGAGCTGGGATGTTGACAGTTTAAAACAGCAAGAGGCGAGCCGGGATTTTAAAAGTTTGAAACAGCGGGAGGAAAGCAGAATTTTAACAGTTTAAAACAGTGAGAGGTGAGCAGGATTTTCACAGTTTAAAACAGCGAGAGGAGAGCTTGGATTTTCACAATTTAAAACAGCGAGAGGTGAGCAGGATTTTCACAGTTTAAAACATTGAGAGTTGAGCAGGATTTTCACCGTTTAAAAGAGCGAGAGGAAAGCAGGATTTTCACAGTTTTAAACAGCCAGAGGAGTGCAGGTATTTCACAGTTTTAACCAGCGAGAGGAGAGCAGGATTTTTATAGTTTAAAACAGCGAGATGAGAGCAGGAATTTCAAAGTTTAAAACAGCGAGAGTAGAGCTGGGATTTTCACAGTTTAAAACAGCGAGAGGAGAGCAGAATTTTCACAGTTTACAACAGCGAGCGGATAGCAGGATTTTCACAGTTTAAAACAGCGAGAGGAGAGCAGGATTTTGACAGTTTAAAACAGCAATAGTAATGCAGGATTTTCACAGTTTAAAACAGCGTGAGGTGAGCTGGGATGTTGACAGTTTAAAACAGCAAGAGGCGAGCCAGGATTTTAAAAGTTTGAAACAGCGGGAGGAAAGTAGAATTTTAACAGTTTAAAACAGTGAGAGGTGAGCAGGAATTTCACATTTTAAAACAGCGAGAGTAGAGCTTGGATTTTCACAATTTAAAACAGCGAGAGGTGAGCAGGATTTTCACAGTTTAAAACATTGAGAGGTGAGCAGAATTTTCACAGTTTAAAACAGCCAGAGGTCAGCTGGGATTTTGACAGTTTAAAACAACAAGAGGAGAGCCGGGATTTAGAAGTTTAAAACAATGGGAGGAAAGCAGAATTTTAACACTTTAAAACTTCGAGAGGTGAGCTTGCGTGTTCACGGTTCAAATCAAAGAGAGCGGAGCTTAGGTTTTCACAGTTTAAAACTGCGAGAGGAGAGCCAGATTTTCACCGTTTAAAACAGCGAGAGGGGAGCCGGGATTTTCCCAGTTTAAAACAGCAAGAGGTGAGCAGCAATTTCAAAGTTTAAAACAGTGAGAGCTGAGCAGGATGTTCACTGTTTAAAACATCGAGAGGTGAGACGGGATTTTCAAAGTTTAAAACAGCCAGAGGAGAGCAGGATTTTCCCACTTTAAAACAGCAAGAGGTGAGCAGCAATTTCACAGTTTAAAACAGTGAGAGGTGAGCAGGATGTTCACAGTTTAAAACAGCGAAAGGAGAGACGGGATTTTCAAAGTTTAAAACAGCGAGAGGAGAGCAGGCATTTCACATTTTAAAACAGCGAGAGGAGAGCAGGAATTTCAAAGTTTATAACAGCGAGAGTAGAGCTGGGATTTTCACAGGTTAAAACAGCGAGAGGAGAGCAGAATTTTCACAGTTTACAACAGCGAGCGGATAGCAGGATTTTCACAGTTTAAAACAGCGATAGTAATGCAGGATTTTCACAGTTTAAAACAGCGTGAGGTGAGCTGGGATGTTGACAGTTTAAAACAGCAAGAGGCGAGCCGGGATTTTAAAAGTTTGAAACAGCGGGAGGAAAGCAGAATTTTAACAGTTTAAAACAGTGAGAGGTGAGCAGGAATTTCACATTTTAAAACAGCGAGAGGAGAGCTTGGATTTTCACAATTTAAAACAGCGAGAGGTGAGCAGGATTTTCACAGTTTAAAACATTGAGAGTTGAGCAGGATTTTCACCGTTTAAAAGAGCGAGAGGAAAGCAGGATTTTCACAGTTTTAAACAGCGAGAGGAGAGCCGGGATTTTCACAGTTTAAAACAGCCAGAGGAGTGCAGGTATTTCACAGTTTTAACCAGCGAGAGGAGAGCAGGATTTTTATGGTTTAAAACAGCGAGATGAGAGCAGGAATTTCAAAGTTTAAAACAGCGAGAGCAGAGCTGGGATTTTCACAGTTTAAAACAGCGAGAGGAGAGCAGAATTGTCACAGTTTACAACAGCGAGCGGATAGCAGGATTTTCACAGTTTAAAACAGCAAGAGGAGAGCAGGATTTTCACAGTTTAAAACAGCGATAGTAATGCAGGATTTTCACAGTTTAAAACAGCGTGAGGTGAGCTGGGATGCTGACAGTTTAAAACAGCAAGAGGCGAGCCGGGATTTTAAAAGTTTGAAACAGCGGGAGGAAAGCAGAATTTTAACAGTTTAAAACAGTGAGAGGTGAGCAGGAATTTCACATTTTAAAACAGCGAGAGGAGAGCTTGGATTTTCACAATTTAAAACAGCGAGAGGAGAGCAGGATTTTCACAGTTTAAAACATTGAGAGTTGAGCAGGATTTTCACCGTTTAAAAGAGCGAGAGGAAAGCAGGATTTTCACAGTTTTAAACAGCCAGAGGAGTGCAGGTATTTCACAATTTTAACCAGCGAGAGGAGAGCAGGATTTTTATAGTTTAAAACAGCGAGATGAGAGCAGGAATTTCAAAGTTTAAAACAGCGAGAGTAGAGCTGGGATTTTCACAGTTTAAAACAGCGAGAGGAGAGCAGAATTTTCACAGTTTACAACAGCGGGCGGATAGCAGGATTTTCACAGTTTAAAACAGCAAGAGGAGAGCAGGATTTTGACAGTTTAAAACAGCAATAGTAATGCAGGATTTTCACAGTTTAAAACAGCGTGAGGTGAGCTGGGATGTTGACAGTTTAAAACAGCAAGAGGCGAGCCAGGATTTTAAAAGTTTGAAACAGCGGGAGGAAAGCAGAATTTTAACAGTTTAAAACAGTGAGAGGTGAGCAGGAATTTCACATTTTAAAACAGCGAGAGTAGAGCTTGGATTTTCACAATTTAAAACAGCGAGAGGTGAGCAGGATTTTCACAGTTTAAAACATTGAGAGGTGAGCAGAATTTTCACAGTTTAAAACAGCCAGAGGTCAGCTGGGATTTTGACAGTTTAAAACAACAAGAGGAGAGCCGGGATTTAGAAGTTTAAAACAATGGGAGGAAAGCAGAATTTTAACACTTTAAAACTTCGAGAGGTGAGCTTGCGTGTTCACGGTTCAAATCAAAGAGAGCGGAGCTTAGGTTTTCACAGTTTAAAACTGCGAGAGGAGAGCCAGATTTTCACCGTTTAAAACAGCGAGAGGGGAGCCGGGATTTTCCCAGTTTAAAACAGCAAGAGGTGAGCAGCAATTTCACAGTTTAAAACAGTGAGAGCTGAGCAGGATGTTCACTGTTTAAAACATCGAGAGGTGAGACGGGATTTTCAAAGTTTAAAACAGCCAGAGGAGAGCAGGATTTTCCCACTTTAAAACAGCAAGAGGTGAGCAGCAATTTCACAGTTTAAAACAGTGAGAGGTGAGCAGGATGTTCACAGTTTAAAACAGCGAAAGGAGAGACGGGATTTTCAAAGTTTAAAACAGCGAGAGGAGAGCAGGCATTTCACATTTTAAAACAGCGAGAGGAGAGCAGGAATTTCAAAGTTTATAACAGCGAGAGTAGAGCTGGGATTTTCACAGGTTAAAACAGCGAGAGGAGAGCAGAATTTTCACAGTTTACAACAGCGAGCGGATAGCAGGATTTTCACAGTTTAAAACAGCGAGAGGTGAGCAGGATTTTCACAGTTTAAAACATTGAGAGTTGAGCAGGATTTTCACCGTTTAAAAGAGCGAGAGGAAAGCAGGATTTTCACAGTTTTAAACAGCGAGAGGAGAGCCGGGATTTTCACAGTTTAAAACAGCCAGAGGAGTGCAGGTATTTCACAGTTTTAACCAGCGAGAGGAGAGCAGGATTTTTATGGTTTAAAACAGCGAGATGAGAGCAGGAATTTCAAAGTTTAAAACAGCGAGAGTAGAGCTGGGATTTTCACAGTTTAAAACAGCGAGAGGAGAGCAGAATTTTCACAGTTTACAACAGCGAGCGGATAGCAGGATTTTCACAGTTTAAAACAGCGAGAGGAGAGCAGGATTTTCACAGTTTAAAACAGCAATAGTAATGCAGGATTTTCACAGTTTAAAACAGCGAGAGGTGAGCTGGGATGTTGACAGTTTAAAACAGCAAGAGGCGAGCCAGGATTTTAAAAGTTTGAAACAGCGGGAGGAAAGCAGAATTTTAACAGTTTAAAACAATGAGAGGTGAGCAGGAATTTCACATTTTAAAACGGCGAGAGTAGAGCTTGGATTTTCACAATTTAAAACAGCGAGAGGAGAGCAGGAATTTCAGAGTTTAAAGCAACCAGATGAGATCAGGTATTTCACAGTTTAAAACAGCGAGATGAGAGCAGGAATTTCAAAGTTTAAAACAGCGAGAGTAGAGCTGGGATTTTCACAGTTTAAAACAGCAAGAGGAGAGCAGAATTTTCACAGTTTACAACAGCGAGCGGATAGCAGGATTTTCACAGTTTAAAACAGCGTGAGGTGAGCTGGGATGTTGACAGATTAAAACAGCAAGAGGCGAGCCAGGATTTTAAAAGTTTGAAACAGCGGGAGGAAAGCAGAATTTTAACAGTTTAAAACAGTGAGAGGTGAGCAGGAATTTCACATTTTAAAACAGCGAGAGTAGAGCTTGGATTTTCACAATTTAAAACAGTGAGTGGAGAGCAGGATTTTCACAGTTTTAAACAGCGAGAGGATAGCCGGGATTTTCAACGTTTAAAACAGCAAGAGGAGAGCAGGATTGTCACAGTTTAAAACAGCAAGAGGAGAGCAGGAATTTCACAGTTTAAAACAACGGGAGGAAAGCAGGATTTTCACAGTTTAAAACAGCGAGAAGTGAGCTGGGATGTTGACAGTTTAATACAGCAAGAGGAGAACCGGGACTTTAAAAGTTTGAAACAACGGGAGAAATGCAGAATTTTAACAGTTTAAAACAACGAGAGGGGGACTCGGGTGTTCACATTTTAGCTCAGTGAGAGGGGAGCTTGGGTGTTCACAGTTTAAAACAGCGTGAGGAGAGCACGATTTTCACAGTATAAAACAGCAAGAGGAGAGCTTTGGCTTTAACAGTTTAAAACAGCGTGAGGAGAGCCGGATTTTCAAAAGATAAAACCGCGAGAGGAGAGCAGGATTTTCACAGCATAAAACAGAGAGAGGAATGCGGGATTTTCACAGTTGAAAACAGCGAGAGGAGAGCCGGGATTTTCACAGTTTAAAACAGCCAGAGGAGAGCTGGTATTCCACAGTTTAAAACAGCGAGAGGAGAGCAGGATATGCACAGTTTAAAACAGCGAGAGTAGAGCTTGGATTTTCACAATTTAAAACAGCGAGAGGAGAGCTTGGATTTTCAAAGTTTAAAACAGCGAGAGGTGAGCAGGATTTTCACAGTTTTAAACAGTGAGAGGAGAGCAGGATTTCAACAGTTCATAACAGCGAGAGGAGTGCAGGATTTTCACAGTTTTAAACAGCGAGAGGAAAGCCGGGATTTTCACAGTTTAAAACAGCCAGAGGAGTGCAGGTATTTCACAGTTTTAACCAGCGAGAGGAGAGCAGGATTTTAATAGTTTAAAACAGCGAGATGAGAGCAGGAATTTCAAAGTTTAAAACAGCGAGAGTAGAGCTGGGATTTTCACAGTTTAAAACAGCGAGAGGAGAGCAGGATTTTCACAGTTTAAAACAGCGATAGTAATGCAGGATTTTCACAGTTTAAAACAGCGTGAGGTGAGCTGGGATGTTGACAGTTTAAAACAGCAAGAGGCGAGCCAGGATTTCAAAAGTTTAAACAGCGGGAGGAAAGCAGAATTTTAACAGTTTAAAACAGTGAGAGGTGAGCAGGAATTTCACATTTTAAAACAGCGAGAGTAGAGCTTGGATTTTCACAATTTAAAACAGCGAGAGGTGAGCAGGATTTTCACAGTTTAAAACATTGAGAGGTGAGCAGGATTTTCACTGTTTAAAACAGCGAGAGGAGAGCAGGATTTTCACAGTTTAAAACAGCCAGAGGTCAGCTGGGATTTTGACAGTTTAAAACAACAAGAGGAGAGCCGGGATTTAGAAGTTTAAAACAATGGGAGGAAAGCAGAATTTTAGCACTTTAAAACTTCGAGAGGTGAGCTTGCGTGTTCACGGTTCAAATCAAAGAGAGCGGAGCTTAGGTTTTCACAGTTTAAAACTGCGAGAGGAGAGCTAGATTTTCACCGTTTAAAACAGTGAGAGGGGAGCCGGGATTTTCCCAGTTTAAAAGAGCAAGAGGTGAGCAGCAATTTCACAGTTTAAAACAGTGAGAGCTGAGCAGGATGTTCACTGTTTAAAACATCGAGAGGAGAGACGGGATTTTCAAAGTTTAAAACAGCCAGAGGAGAGCAGGAATTTCCCACTTTAAAACAGCAAGAGGTGAGCAGCAATTTCACAGTTTAAAACAGTGAGAGGTGAGCAGGATGTTCACAGTTTAAAACAGCGAAAGGAGAGACGGGATTTTCAAAGTTTAAAACAGCGAGAGGAGAGCAGGAATTTCACATTTTAAAACAGCGAGAGGAGAGCAGGAATTTCAGAGTTTAAAGCAGCCAGATGAGATCAGGTATTTCACAGTTTAAAACAGCGAGAGGAGAGCAGGAATTTCACATTTTAAAACAGCGAGAGGAGAGCAGGAATTTCAGAGTTTAAAGCAGCGAGAGGAGAGCAGGATTTTCACAGTTTAAAACAGCGACAGTTGAGCAGGATTTTCAGAGTTTAGAACAGCGAAAGTAGAGGAGCATTTTCACAGTTTAAAACAGCAAGAGGAGAGCTGGGGATTTCACAATTGAAAACACCGTGAGGAGAGCAGGATTTTCACAGCAAAAAACAGCGAGAGGAGAGCCGGATATTCACAGTTTAAAATGGTGAGAAGCGAGCTGGATTTTTAAATTTTACAACAGCGATGTAGAGCAGGATTTTACAAATTTAAAACAGCGATAGGAGAGAAGGACTTGCACAGCATAAAACATCAAGACGGGAGCAGGATTTTCACACCATAAAACAGCGAGAGGCGAGCCGGGATTTTCACATTTTAAAACAGCGAGAGGAGAGCAGGATTTTCACAGTTTAAAACAGCGAAAGGAGAGCAGGATTTTTACAGTTTAAAACCGCGAGAGGTGAGCAGGATTTTGACAGTTTAAAACATCAAGAGGAGAGCAGGATTTTCACTGTTTAAAACAGCGAGAGGAGAGCAGGATTTTCACAGTTTAAAACTGCGAGAGGTGAGCTGTTGACAGTTTAAAAAAGCAAGAGGAGAGCCGCAATTTTAACAGTTTGAAACAGCGGGAGGAAAGCAGAATTTTAATAGTTTAAAACTTCGAGAGGTGAGCTTGCGTGTTCATGGTTCAAAACCGTGAGAAGGGAGCTTAGGTGTTCACAGTTTAAAACTGCGAGAGGAGAGCCAGATTTTCACCATTTAAAACAGCGAGAGAAGCGCAGGATTTTCACACTTTTAAACAGCAAGAGGAGAGCCCGGATTTTCACAGTTTAAAACAGCCAGAGGAGAGCAGGAATTTCACTGTTTAAAACAGCGAGAGTAGAGCTGGGATTTTCACCAATTAAAACAGCGAGAGGTGAGCAGGTTTTTCACAGTTTAAAACCGCGAGAGGTGAGCAGGATTTTGACAGTTTAAAACATCAAGAGGAGAGCAGGATTTTCACCGTTTAAAACAGCGAGAGGAGAGCAGGATTTTCACTGTTTAAAACAACGAGAGGAGGACAGGATTTTCACACTTTAAAACAGCCAGAGATCAGCTGGGATTTTGACAATTTAAAACAGCAAGAAGAGAGACGGAATTTTGGAAGTTTGAAACAGCGAGAGGAAAGCAGAATTTTAACAGTTTAAAACTTCAAGAGGTGAGCTGGCGTGTTCACGGTTCAAAACAGTGAGAGAGGAGCTTAGGTGTTCACAGTTTAAAACTGCGAGAGGGGGGCCGAGATTTTCCCAGTTTAAAACATTGAGAGGAGAGCTGGTAAATCACAGTTTAAAACACCGAGAGGAGAGCAGGATTTTCACAGTTTAAAACAGCGAGAGTAGAGCTGGGATTTTGACAGTTTAAAACAGCAAGAGGAGAGCCGGGATTTTAAAAGTTTGAAACAGCGGGAGGAAAGCAGAATATTAACAGTTTAAAACTTCGAGATGTGAGCTTGCGTGTTCACGGTTCAAATCAGTGAGAGGGGAGCTTAGGTGTTCACAGTTTAAAACTGCGAGAGGAGAACCAGATTTTCACAGTTTAAAACAGCCAGAGGAGAGCAGGATTTTCACAGTTTAAAACAGCGAGAGGAGAGCATAATTTTCACAGTTTTAAACAGCGAGAACTGAGCATGGTTTTCAGAGTTCAGAACAGCGAAAGTAGAGGAGGATTTTCACAGTTTAAAACAGCGAGAGGACAGCCGGGATTTTCACATTTTAAGACAGCGAGAGGAGGGCTGGATTTTCACATTTTTCACCAGCGAGAGGAGAGCCGGGATTTTCACAGTTTAAAACCACCAGAGGAGAGCAGGATTTTGACAGTTTAAAACAGCGAGAGGAAAGCAGGATTTTCACAATTTTAAACAGCGAGAGCAGAGCTGGGATTTTCACAGTTTAAAACAGCCAGAGGAGAGCATAATTTTCACAGTTTAAAACAGCGAGAATTGAGCAGGATTTTCAGAGTTTAGAACAGCGAAAGTAGAGGAGGATTTTCACAGTTTAAAACAGCGAGAGGAGAGCAGGATTTTCACGGTTTAAAACAGCGAGAGGAGTGCCGGGATTTTCAAAGTTTAAAACAGCGAGAGGAGAGCAGGAATTTCACAGTTTAAAACAGCGAGAGGAGAGCAGGAATTTCACATTTTAAAACAGCGAGAGGAGAGCAGGATTTTCACAGTTTAAAACAGCGAGAGGAGAGCAGGATTTTCACAGTTTAAAACAGCCAGAGGTCAGCTGGGATTTTCGCAGTTTAAAACAGCAAAAGGAGAGCCGGGAATTTCAAAGTTTAGAAGTTTGAAACAGCGGGAGGAAAGCAGAATTTTAACAGTTTAAAACTTCGAGAGCTGAGCTTGCGTGTTCACGGTTCAAAACAGTGAGAGGGGAGCTTAGGTGTTCACAGTTTAAAACTGCGAGAGGAGAGCCGGGATTTTCCCAGTTTAAAACATTGAGAGGAGAGCAGGATTTTCACAGTTATAAACAGCGAGAGGAGAGCAGGATTTTCACACTTTAAAACAGCCAGAGGTCAGCTGGGATTTTGACAGTTTAAAACAACAAGAGGAGAGCCGGGATTTGAGAAGTTTAAAACAGCGGGAGGAAAGCAGAATTTTAACAGTTTAAAACTTCGAGAGGTGAGCTTGCGTGTTCACGGTTCAAAACAGTGAGAGGTGAGCTTAGGTGTTCACAGTTTAAAACTGCGAGAGGAGAGCCAGATTTTCACAGTTTTAAACACCGAGAGGAGAGCCGGGATATTCACAGTTTAAAACAGCGAGAGGTGAGCAGGTTTTTCACAGTTTAAAACAGCGAGAGGAGAGCAGGAATTTCAAAGTTTTAAACAGCGAGAGGAGTGCAGGATTTTGACAGCTTAAAACAGCGAGAGGAGAGTAGGATTTTCACCGTTTAAAACAGCGAGAGGAGAGAAGGATTTTCACAGTTTAAAGCAGCAAGAGGAGAGCCAGGATTTTCACAGTTTTAAACAGCGAGAGGAGAGAAGGATTTTCACAGTTTAAAACAGCGAGAGGAGAGCAGGATTTTCACAGTTTAAAACCGCGAGAGGTGAGCAGGATTTTGACAGCTTAAAACAGCGAGAGGAGAGCAGGATTTTCACACTTTAAAACAGCCAGAGGTCAGCTGGGATTTTGACAGTTTAAAACAACAAGAGGAGAGCCGGGATTTGAGAAGTTTAAAACAGCGGGAGGAAAGCAGAATTTTAACACTTTAAAACTTTGAGAGGTGAGCTTGCGTGATGAGGGTTCAAATCAGTGAGAGGGGAGCTTAGGTGTTCACAGTTTAAAACTGCGAGAGGAGAGCCAAATTTTCAAAGTTTAAAACAGCGAGAGGAGAGCTGGGATTTTCACAGTTTAAAACAGCCAGAGGGGAGCAGGATTTTGTCAGTTTAAAACACCGAGAGGAGAGCAGAATTTTCACAGTTTAAAACAGCGAGAGGAGAGCAGGATTTTCACAGTTTAAAACAGCGAGAGGAGAGCAGGATTTTCACGGTTTAAAACAGCGAGAGGAGAGCCGGGATTTTCGAAGTTTAAAACAGCCAGAGGAGAGCAGGATTTTCACAGTTTAAAACAGCGAGAGGAGAGCAGAATTTTCACAGTTTAAAACAGCGAGAGTTGAGCAGGATTTTCAGAGTTTAGAACAGCGAAAGTAGAGGAGGATTTTCACAGTTTAAAACAGCGAGAGGAGAGCTGGGGATCTCACAGTTGAAAACACGGACAGGAGAGCAGGATTTTCACAGTTTTAAACCGCAAGAGGAGAGCCGGATATTCAAAGTTTAAAATGGCGAGAGGTGAGCTGGACTTTCACATTTTAAAACATCGATGTAGAGCAGGATTTTACAAGTTTAAAACAGCGAGAGGAGAGCAGGACTTGCACAGCATAAAACATCAAGAGGAGAGCAGGATATTCACACCATAAAACAGCGAGAGGAGAGCAGGGTTTTCACAGTTTAAAACAGCGAGAGTAGAGCTGGGATTTTCACAGTTTTAAACAGCGAGAGTAGAGCTGGGATTTTCACAGTTTTAAACAGCGAGAGTAGAGCTGGGATTGTCAAAGTTTAAAACCGCGCGAGGTGAGCAGGATTTTGACAGTTTAAAACAGCCAGAGGTCAGCTGGGATTTTGACAGTTTAAAACAGCAAGAGGAGAGCAGGGATTTTAAAAGTTTGAAACAGCGGGAGGAAAGCAGAATATTAACAGTTCAACACTTGGAGAGGTGAGCTTGCGTGTTCACGGTTCAAAACAGTGAGAGGGGAGCTTAGGTGTTCACAGTTTAAAACTGCGAGAGAAGAGCCAGATTTTCACCGTTTAAAACAGCGAGAGGAAAGAAGGATTTTCACAGTTTTAAACAGCGAGAGGAGAGCCCGGATTTTCACACTTTAAAACAGCGAGAGGTCAGCTGGGATTTTCGCAGTTTAAAACAGCCAGAGGAGAGCAGGATTTTCACATTTTAAAACAGCGAGAGGAGAGCAGGGTTTTCACAGTTTTAAACAGTGAGAGGTGAGCAGAATGTTCACACTTTAAAACAGCCAGAGGTCACCTGGGATTTTGACAGTTTAAAACAGCAAGAGAAGAGCCGGGATTTGAAAAGTTTGAAACAGCGGGAGGAAAGCAGCATTTTAATAGTTTAAAACTTCAAGAGGTGAGATTGCGTGTTCACGGTTCAAATCCGCGAGAAGGGAGATAAGGTGTTCACAGTTTAAAACTGCGAGAGGAGAGCCGGGATTTTCCCAGTTTAAAACATTGAGAGGAGAGCAGGATTTTCACAGTTATAAACAGCGAGAGGAGAGCAGGATTTTCACAGTTTAAAACAGCCAGAGGTCAGCTGGGATTTTGACAGTTTAAAACAACAAGAGGAGAGCCGGGATTTGAGAAGTTTAAAACAGCGGGAGGAAAGCAGAATTTTAACAGTTTAAAACTTCGAGAGGTGAGCTTGCGTGTTCACGGTTCAAAACAGTGAGAGGTGAGCTTAGGTGTTCACAGTTTAAAACTGCGAGAGGAGAGCCAGATTTTCACAGTTTTAAACACCGAGAGGAGAGCCGGGATATTCACAGTTTAAAACAGCGAGAGGTGAGCAGGTTTTTCACAGTTTAAAACAGCGAGAGGAGAGCAGGAATTTCAAAGTTTTAAACAGCGAGAGGAGTGCAGGATTTTGACAGCTTAAAACAGCGAGAGGAGAGTAGGATTTTCACCGTTTAAAACAGCGAGAGGAGAGAAGGATTTTCACAGTTTAAAGCAGCAAGAGGAGAGCCAGGATTTTCACAGTTTTAAACAGCGAGAGGAGGGAAGGATTTTCACAGTTTAAAACAGCGAGAGGAGAGCAGGATTTTCACAGTTTAAAACCGCGAGAGGTGAGCAGGATTTTGACAGCTTAAAACAGCGAGAGGAGAGCAGGATTTTCACACTTTAAAACAGCCAGAGGTCAGCTGGGATTTTGACAGTTTAAAACAACAAGAGGAGAGCCGGGATTTGAGAAGTTTAAAACAGCGGGAGGAAAGCAGAATTTTAACACTTTAAAACTTTGAGAGGTGAGCTTGCGTGATGAGGGTTCAAATCAGTGAGAGGGGAGCTTAGGTGTTCACAGTTTAAAACTGCGAGAGGAGAGCCAAATTTTCACAGTTTTAAACAGCGAGAGGAGAGCCGGGATTTTCACAGTTTAAAACAGCCAGAGGAGAGCAGGATTTTGACCGTTTAAAACAGCGAGAGGAGAGGAAGATTTTCACAATTTTAAACAGCGAGAGGAGAGCCGGGATCTTCACAGTTTAAAACAGCGAGAAGAGAGCTGGAATTTCACTGTTTAAAACAGTGAGAGTAGAGCTGGGATTTTGACAAATTAAAACAGCGAGTGGTGAGCAGGTTTTTCACAGTTAAAAACAGCGAGAGGAGAGCTGGGATTTTCACAGTTTTAAACAGCGAGAGGAGAGAAGGATTTTCACAGTTTAAAACAGCAAGAGGAGAGTAGGATTTTCACAGTTTAAAACAGCGAGACGAGAGCAGGATTTTCACAGTTTAAAACATCGAGAGGAGAGCAGGATTTTCACACTTTAAAACAGCCAGATGTCAGCTGGGATTTTGACAGTTTAAAACAACAAGAGGAGAGCTGGGATTTGAGAAGTTTAAAACAGCGGGAGGAAAGCAGAATTTTAACACTTTAAAACTTTGAGAGGTGAGCTTGCGTGATCAGGGTTCAAATCAGTGAGAGGGGAGCTTAGGTGTTCACAGTTTAAAACTGCGAGAGGAGAGCCAAATTTTCACAGTTTTAAACAGCGAGAGGAGAGCTGGGATTTTCACAGTTTAAAACAGCCAGAGGGGAGCAGGATTTTGTCAGTTTAAAACAGCGAGAGGAGAGCAGGATTTTCACGGTTTAAAACAGCGAGAGGAGAGCCGGGATTTTCGAAGTTTAAAACAGCCAGAGGAGAGCAGGATTTTCACAGTTTAAAACAGCGAGAGGAGAGCAGAATTTTCACAGTTTAAAACAGCGAGAGTTGAGCAGGATTTTCAGAGTTTAGAACAGCGAAAGTAGAGGAGGATTTTCACAGTTTAAAACAGCGAGAGGAGAGCTGGGGATCTCACAGTTGAAAACACGGACAGGAGAGCAGGATTTTCACAGCATAAAACAGCAAGAGGAGAGCCGGATATTCACAGTTTAAAATGGCGAGAAGCGAGCTGGATTTTCAAATTTTCAAACAGCGATGTAGAGCAGGATTTTACAAGTTTAAAACAGCGAGAGGAGAGCAGGACTTGCACAGCATAAAACATCAAGAGGAGAGCAGGATATTCACACCATAAAACAGCGAGAGGAGAGCAGGGTTTTCACAGTTTAAAACAGCGAGAGTAGAGCTGGGATTTTCACAGTTTTAAACAGCGAGAGTAGAGCTGGGATTTTCACAGTTTTAAACAGCGAGAGTAGAGCTGGGATTGTCAAAGTTTAAAACCGCGCGAGGTGAGCAGGATTTTGACAGTTTAAAACAGCCAGAGGTCAGCTGGGATTTTGACAGTTTAAAACAGCAAGAGGAGAGCAGGGATTTTAAAAGTTTGAAACAGCGGGAGGAAAGCAGAATATTAACAGTTTAACACTTGGAGAGGTGAGCTTGCGTGTTCACGGTTCAAAACAGTGAGAGGGGAGCTTAGGTGTTCACAGTTTAAAACTGCGAGAGAAGAGCCAGATTTTCACCGTTTAAAACAGCGAGAGGAAAGAAGGATTTTCACAGTTTTAAACAGCGAGAGGAGAGCCCGGATTTTCACACTTTAAAACAGCGAGAGGTCAGCTGGGATTTTCGCAGTTTAAAACAGCCAGAGGAGAGCAGGATTTTCACATTTTAAAACAGCGAGAGGAGAGCAGGGTTTTCACAGTTTTAAACAGTGAGAGGTGAGCAGAATGTTCACACTTTAAAACAGCCAGAGGTCACCTGGGATTTTGACAGTTTAAAACAGCAAGAGAAGAGCCGGGATTTGAAAAGTTTGAAACAGCGGGAGGAAAGCAGCATTTTAATAGTTTAAAACTTCAAGAGGTGAGATTGCGTGTTCACGGTTCAAATCCGCGAGAAGGGAGATAAGGTGTTCACAGTTTAAAACTGCGAGAGGAGAGCCAGACTTTCACAGTTTTAAACAGCGAGAGGAGAGCCGGGATTTTCACAGTTTAAAACAGCCAGAGGGGAGCAGGATTTTGTCAGTTTAAAACAGCGAGAGGAGAGCAGAATTTTCACTGTTTAAAACAGCGAGAGTAGAGCAGGAATGTCAGAGTTTTAAACAGCGAGAGGAGAGCAGGATTTTCACAGTTTAAAACAGCGAGAGGAGAGCAGGAATTTCACAGTTTAAAACAGCGAGAGGAGAGCCGGGATTTTCGAAGTTTAAAACAGCCAGAGGAGAGCAGGATTTTCACAGTTTAAAACAGCGAGTGGAGATCCGGTATTTCACAGTTTAAAAGAGTGAGAGGAGTGCAGAATTTTCACAGTTTAAAACTGCGAGTGGAGATCAGTTATTTCACAGTTAAAACAGCGAGAGGAGAGCAGAATTTTCACAGTTAAAAACAGCGAGAGTTGAGCAGGATTTTCAGAGTTTAGAACAGCGAAAGTAGAGGAGGATTTTCACAGTTTAAAACAGCAAGAGGAGAGCTGGGGATTTCACAGTTGAAAACACCGAGAGGAGAGCAGGATTTTCACAGCATAAAACAGCGAGAGGAGAGCCGGATATTCACAGTTTAAAATGGCGAGAAGCGAGCTGGATTTTCAAATTTTCAAAGAGCGATGTAGAGCAGGATTTTACAAGTTTAAAACAGCGAGAGGAGAGCAGGACTTGCACAGCGTAAAACATCAAGAGGAGAGCAGGATATTCACACCATAAAACAGCGAGAGGAGAGCAGGGTTTTCACAGTTTAAAACAGCGAGAGTAGAGCTGTGATTTTCACAGTTTTAAACAGCGAGAGTAGAGCTGGGATTTTCAAAGTTTAAAACAGCGAGAGGTCAGCAGGATTTTCACAGTTTAAAACAGCGAGTGGAGAGCAGGATTGTCACAGTTTAAAACCGCGAGAGGTGAGCAGGATTTTGACAGTTTAAAACAGCCAGAGGTCAGCTGGGATTTTGACAGTTTAAAACAGCAAGAGGAGAGCAGGGATTTTAAAAGTTTGAAACAGCAGGAGGAAAGCAGAATATTAACAGTTTAAAACTTTAGAGGTGAGCTTGCGTGTTCACGGTTCAAAACAGCGAGAGGGGAGCTTAGGTGTTCACAGTTTAAAACTGCGAGAGGAGAGCCAGATTTTCACCGTTTAAAACAGCGAGAGGAGAGAAGGATTTTCACAGTTTTAAACAGCCAGAGATGAGAGCCCGGATTTTGAGAGTTTAAAACAGCGAGAGGTCAGCTGGGATTTTCACAGTTAAAAACAGCCAGAGGAGAGCAATATTTTCACATTTTAAAACAGCGAGAGGAGAGCAGGGTTTTCACAGTTTTAAACAGTGAGAGGTGAGCAGAATGTTCACAGTTTAAAAGAGCGAGAGGAGAGCAGGATTTTCACACTTTAAAACAGCCAGAGGTCAGCTGGGATTTTGACAGTTTAAAACAACAAGAGGAGAGCCGGGATTTTAAAAGTTTGAAACAGCGGGAGGAAAGCAGAATTTTAATAGTTTAAAACTTCAAGAGGTGAGCTTGCGTGTTCACGGTTCAAAACTGCGAGAAGGGAGATAAGGTGTTCACAGTTTAAAACTGCGAGAGGAGAGCCAGATTTTGACAGTTTTAAACAGCGAGAGGAAAGAAGGATTTTCACAGTTTAAAACAGCCAGAGGGGAGCAGGATTTTGTCAGTTTAAAACACCGAGAGGAGAGCAGAATTTTCACAGTTTAAAACAGCCAGAGGAGAGCAGGATTTTCACAGTTTAAAACAGCGAGAGGAGAGCAAGAATTTCACAGTTTAAAACAGCGAGTGGAGATCAGGTATTTCACAGTTTAAAACAGTGAGAGGAGTGCAGAATTTTCACAGTTTAAAACTGCGAGTGGAGATCAGTTATTTCACAGTTAAAACAGTGAGAGGAGTGCAGAATTTTCACAGTTTAAAACAGCGAGAGTTGAGCAGGATTTTCAGAGTTTAGAACAGCGAAAGTAGAGGAGGATTTTCACAGTTTAAAACAGCGAGAGGAGAGCTGGGGATTTCACAGTTGAAAATACCGAGAGGAGAGCAGGATTTTCACAGCATAAAACAGCAAGAGGAGAGTCAGATATTCACAGTTTAAAATGGCGAGAAGCGAGCTGGATTTTCAAATTTTCAAAGAGCGATGTAGAGCAGGATTTTACAAGTTTAAAACAGCGAGAGGAGAGCAGGACTTGCACAGCATAAAACATCAAGAGGAGAGCAGGATATTCACACCATAAAACAGCGAGAGGAGAGCAGGATTTTCACATTTTAAAACAGCGAGAGGAGAGCTGGATTTTCACAGTTTTAAACCGCGAGAGTTGAGCAGGATTTTGACAGTTTAACACAGCGAGAGGAGAGCAGGATTTTCACCGTTTAAATCCACGAGAGTAGAGTTGGGATTTTCACACTTTAAAACAGCAAGAGTAGAGCAGGAATTTCACAGTTTTAAACAGCGAGAGGAGAGCAGGATTTTCACAGTTTAAAACCGCGAGAGGTGAGCAGGATTTTGACAGTTTAACACAGAGAGAGGAGAGCAGTATTTTCACAGTTTAAAACAGCGAGAGGAGAGCAGGATTTTCACAGTTAAAAACAGCCAGACGAGAGCAGGATTTTCACAGTTTAAAACAGCGAGAGGAGAGCAGGATTGTCACAGTTTAAAACCGCGCGAGGTGAGCAGGATTTTGACAGTTTAAAACAGCCAGAGGTCAGCTGGGATTTTGACAGTTTAAAACAGCAAGAGGAGAGCTGGGATTTTAAAGGTTTGAAACAGCGGGAGGAAAGCAGAATATTAACAGTTTAAAACTTCGAGAGGTGAGCTTGCGTGTTCAAGGTTCAAAACAGTGAGAGGGGAACTTAGGTGTTCACAGTTTAAAACTGCGAGAGGAGAGCCGGATTTTCACCGTTTAAAACAGCGAGAGGAGAGAAGGATTTTCACAGTTTTAAACAGCCAGAGAGGAGAGCCTGGATTTTCACAGTTTAAAACAGCGAGAGGTCAGCTGGGATTTTCACAGTTTAAAACAGCCAGAGGTGAGCAATATTTTCACAGTTTAAAACAGCGAGAGGAGAGCAGGGTTTTCACAGTTTAAAACAGCGAGAGGAGAGCAGGATTTTCACAGTTTTAAACAGCGAGAGTAGAGCTGGGATTTTATCAGTTTAAAACAGCGAGTGGAAAGCAGGATATTCACAGTTTAAAACACCGAGTGGAGAGCAGGATTGTCCCAGTTTAAAACCGCGAGAGGTGAGCAGGATTTTGACAGTTTAAAACAGCCAGAGGTCAGCTGGGATTTTGACAGTTTAAAACAGCAAGAGGAGAGCAGGGACTTTAAAAGTTTGAAACAGCGGGAGGAAAGCAGAATATTAACAGTTTAAAACTTTAGAGGTGAGCTTGCGTGTTCACGGTTCAAAACAGTGAGAGGGGAGCTTAGGTGTTCACAGTTTAAAACTGCGAGAGGAGAGCCGGATTTTCACCGTTTAAAACAGCGAGAGGAGAGAAGGATTTTCACAGTTTTAAACAGCCAGAGAGGAGAGCCCGGATTTTGACAGTTTAAAACAGCGAGAGGTCAGCTGGGATTTTCACAGTTTAAAACAGCGAGAGGAGAGCAATATTTTCACATTTTGAAACAGCGAGAGGAGAGCAGGGATTTCACAGTTTTAAACAGTGAGAGGTGAGCAGAATGTTCACAGTTTAAAACTGCGAGAGGAGAGCCAGATTTTCACAGTTTTAAACAGCGAGAGGAGAGAAGGATTTTCACAGTTTAAAACAGCCAGAGGGGAGCAGGATTTTGTCAGTTTAAAACACCGAGAGGAGAGCAGAATTTTCACAGTTTAAAACAGCCAGAGGGGAGCAGGAATGTCAGAGTTTAAAACACGAGAGGAGAGCAGGATTTTCACAGTTTAAAACAGCGAGATGAGAGCAGGATTTTCACAGTTTATAACAGCGAGTGGAGATCAGGTATTTCACAGTTTAAAACAGTGAGAGGAGTGCAGAATTTTCACAGTTAAAAACAGCGAGAGTTGAGCAGGATTTTCAGAGTTTAGAACAGCGAAAGTAGAGGAGGATTTTCACAGTTTAAAACAGCGAGAGGAGAGCTGGGGATTTCACAGTTGAAAACACGGAGAGGAGAGCAGGATTTTCACAGCATAAAACAGCGAGAGGAGAACTGATATTCACAGTTTAAAATGGCGAGAAGCAAGCTGGATTTTCAAATTTTCAAAGAGCGATGTAGAGCAGGATTTTACAAGTTTAAAACAGCGAGAGGAGAGCAGGACTTGCACAGCATAAAACATCAAGAGGAGAGCAGGATATTCACACCATATAACAGCGAGAGGAGGGCCGGGATTTTCACATTTTAAAACAGCGAGAGGAGAGCAGGAATTTCACAGTTTAAAACAGAGAGTGGAGATCAGGTATTTCACAGTTTAAAACAGTGAGAGGAGTGCAGAATTTTCACAGTTTAAAACAGCGAGAGTTGAGCAAGAATTTTAGAGTTTAGAACAGCGAAAGTAGAGGAGGATTTTGACAGTTTAACACAGCGAGAGGAGAGCAGGATTTTCACCATTTAAAACAGCGAGAATACAGCTGGGATTTTCACAGTTTAAAACAGCGAGAGTAGAGCTGGGATTTTCAAAGTTTAAAACAGCGATAGGTGAGCAGGATTTTCACAGTTTAAAACAGCGAGAGGAGAGCAGGATTATTACAGTTTAAAACCGCACGAGGTGAGCAGGATTTTGACAGTTTAAAACAGCCAGAGGTCAGCTGGGATTTTGACAGTTTAAAACAGCAAGAGGAGAGCAGGGATTTTAAAAGTTTGAAACAGCGGGAGGAAAGCAGAATATTAACAGTTTAAAACTTGGAGAGGTGAGCTTGCGTGTTCACGGTTCAAAACAGTGAGAGGGGAGCTTAGGTGTTCACAGTTTAAAACTGCGAGAGAAGAGCCAGATTTTCACCGTTTAAAACAGCGAGAGGAGAGAAGGATTTTCAGAGTTTTAAACAGCGAGAGGAGAGCCCGGATTTTCACACTTTAAAACAGCGAGAGGAGAGCAGGGTTTTCACAGTTTTAAACGGTGAGAGGTGAGCAGAATGTTCCCAGTTTAAAACAGCAAGAGGAGAGCAGGATTTTCACACTTTAAAATAGCCAGAGGTCAGCTGGGATTTTGACAGTTTAAAACAGCAAGAGGAGAGCCGGGATTTTAAAAGTTTGAAACAGCGGGAGGAAAGCAGAATTTTAATAGTTTAAAACTTCAAGAGGTGAGCTTGTGTGTTCACGGTTCAAAACCGCGAGAAGGGAGATAAGGTGTTCACAGTTTAAAACTGCGAGAGGAGAGCTGGGATTTTCACAGTTTTAAACAGCGAGAGGAGAGCCGGGATTTTCACAGTTTAAAACAGCCAGAGGGGAGCAGGATTTTGTCAGTTTAAAACAGCGAGAGGAGAGCAGGATTTTCACAGTTTAAAACAGCGAGAGGAGAGCAGGACTTTCACAGTTTAAAACAGCGACAGGAGAGCCGGGATTTTCGAAGTTTAAAACAGCCAGAGGAGAGCAGGATTTTCAAAGTTTAAAACAGCGAGAGGAGAGCAGGAATTTCACAGTTTAAAACAGCGAGTGGAGATCAGGTATTTCACAGTTTAAAACAGTGAGAGGAGTGCAGAATTTTCACAGTTTAAAACTGCGAGTGGAGATCAGGTATTTCACAGTTAAAACAGTGAGAGGAGTGCAGAATTTTCACAGTTTAAAACAGCGAGAGTTGAGCAGGATTTTCAGAGTTTAGAACAGCGAAAGTAAGGAGGATTTTCACAGTTTAAAACAGCGAGAGGAGATCTGGGGATTTCACAGTTGAAAATACCGAGAGGAGAGCAGGATTTTCACAGCATAAAACAGCAAGAGGAGAGTCAGATATGCACAGTTTAAAATGGCAAGAAGCGAGCTGGATTTTCAAATTTTCAAACAGCGATGTAGAGCAGGATTTTACATGTTTAAAACAACGAGAGGAGAGCAGGACTTGCACAGCATAAAACATCAAGAGGAGAGCAGGATATTCACACCATAAAACAGCGAGAGGAGAGCAGGATTTTCACATTTTAAAACAGCGAGAGGAGAGCTGGATTTTCACAGTTTAAAACAGCGAAAGGAGAGCAGGATTTTCACAGTTTAAAACCGCGAGAGTTGAGCAGGATTTTGACAGTTTAACACAGCGAGAGGAGAGCAGGATTTTCACCGTTTAAAACCGCGAGAGTAGAGTTGGGATTTTCAAACTTTAAAACAGCGAGAGTAGAGCAGGAATTTCACAGTTTTAAACAGCGAGAGGAGAGCAGAATTTTCAAAGTTTAAAACAGCGAGAGGAGGGCAGGATTGTCAGAGTTTAAAACAGCGAAAGGAGAGCAGGATTTTGACAGTTTAAAACCGCGAGAGGTGAGCAGGATTTTGACAGTTTAACACAGAGAGAGGAGAGCAGTATTTTCACAATTTAAAACAGCGAGAGGAGAACATGCTCTTCACAGTTAAAAACAGCCAGACGAGAGCAGGATTTTCACAGTTTAAAACAGCGAGAGTTGAGCAGGATTTTCAGAGTTTAGAACAGCGAGAGGTGAGCAGGATTTTCAAAGTTTAAAACAGCGAGAGGAGAGCAGGATTGTCACAGTTTAAAACCGCGCGAGGTGAGCAGGATTTTGACAGTTTAAAACAGCCAGAGGTCAGCTGGGATTTTGACAGTTTAAAACAGCAAGAGGAGAGCTGGGATTTTAAAGGTTTGAAACAGCGGGAGGAAAGCAGAATATTAACAGTTTAAAACTTCGAGAGGTGAGCTTGCGTGTTCAAGGTTCAAAACAGTGAGAGGGGAGCTTAGGTGTTCACAGTTTAAAACTGCGAGAGGAGAGCCAGATTTTCACCGTTTAAAACAGCGAGAGGAGAGAAGGATTTTCACAGTTTTAAACAGCCAGAGAGGAGAGCCTGGATTTTCACACTTTAAAACAGCGAGAGGTCAGCTGGGATTTTCCCAGTTTAAAACAGCCAGAGGTGAGCAATATTTTCACATTTTAAAACAGCGAGAGGAGAGCAGGGTTTTCTCAGTTTTAAACAGTGAGAGTTGAGCAGAATGTTCACAGTTTAAAACAGCGAGAGGAGAGCAGGATTTTCACAGTTTAAAACAGCGAGAGGAGAGCAGGAATTTCACAGTTTAAAACACCGAGTGGAGATCAGGTATTTCACAGTTTAAAACAGTGAGAGGAGTGCAGAATTTTCACAGTTTAAAACAGCGAGAGTTGAGCAGGATTTTCAGAGTTTAGAACAGCGAAAGTAGAGGAGGATTTTCACAGTTTAAAACAGCGAGAGGAGAGCTGGGGATTTCACAGTTGAAAACACGGAGAGGAGAGCAGGATTTTCACAGCATAAAACAGCGAGAGGAGAGCCTGATATTCACAGCTTAAAATGGCGAGAATCGAGCTGGATTTTCAAATTTTCAAAGTGCGATGTAGAGCAGGATTTTCAGAGTTTTAAACAGCGAGAGGAGAGCCGGGATTTTCACAGTTTAAAACAGCCAGAGGGGAGCAGGATTTTGTCAGTTCAAAACACCGAGAGGAGAGAAGAATTTTCACAGTTTAAAACAGCGAGAGGAGAGCAGGACTTTCACAGTTTAAAACAGCGAGAGGAGAGCAGGATTTTCACAGTTTAAAACAGTGAGAGGAGTGCAGAATTTTCACAGTTTAAAACAGCGAGAGTTGAGCAGGATTTTCAGAGTTTAGAACAGCGAAAGTAGAGGAGGATTTTCACAGTTTAAAACAGCGAGAGGAGAGCTGGGGATTTCACAGTTGAAATCACCGAGAGGAGAGCACGATTTTCACAGCATAAAACAGCGAGAGGAGAGCAGGATTTTCACACTTTAAAATAGCCAGAGGTCAGCTGGGATTTTGACAGTTTAAAACAGCAAGAGGAGAGCCGGGATTTTAAAAGTTTGAAACAGCGGGAGGAAAGCAGAATTTTAATAGTTTAAAACTTCAAGAGGTGAGCTTGTGTGTTCACGGTTCAAAACCGCGAGAAGGGAGATAAGGTGTTCACAGTTTAAAACTGCGAGAGGAGAGCTGGGATTTTCACAGTTTTAAACAGCGAGAGGAGAGCCGGGATTTTCACAGTTTAAAACAGCCAGAGGGGAGCAGGATTTTGTCAGTTTAAAACAGCAAGAGGAGAGCAGGATTTTCACAGTTTAAAACAGCGAGAGGAGAGCAGGACTTTCACAGTTTAAAACAGCGACAGGAGAGCCGGGATTTTCGAAGTTTAAAACAGCCAGAGGAGAGCAGGATTTTCAAAGTTTAAAACAGCGAGAGGAGAGCAGGAATTTCACAGTTTAAAACAGCGAGTGGAGATCAGGTATTTCACAGTTTAAAACAGTGAGAGGAGTGCAGAATTTTCACAGTTTAAAACTGCGAGTGGAGATCAGGTATTTTACAGTTAAAACAGTGAGAGGAGTGCAGAATTTTCACAGTTTAAAACAGCGAGAGTTGAGCAGGATTTTCAGAGTTTAGAACAGCGAAAGTAGAGGAGGATTTTCACAGTTTAAAACAGCGAGAGGAGATCTGGGGATTTCACAGTTGAAAATACCGAGAGGAGAGCAGGATTTTCACAGCATAAAACAGCAAGAGGAGAGTCAGATATGCACAGTTTAAAATGGCAAGAAGCGAGCTGGATTTTCAAATTTTCAAACAGCGATGTAGAGCAGGATTTTACAAGTTTAAAACAACGAGAGGAGAGCAGGACTTGCACAGCATAAAACATCAAGAGGAGAGCAGGATATTCACAACATAAAACAGCGAGAGGAGAGCAGGATTTTCACATTTTAAAACAACGAGAGGAGAGCTGGATTTTCACAGTTTAAAACAGCGAAAGGAGAGCAGGATTTTCACAGTTTAAAACCGCGAGAGTTGAGCAGGATTTTGACAGTTTAACACAGCGAGAGGAGAGCAGGATTGTCACAGTTTAAAACCGCGCGAGGTGAGCAGGATTTTGACAGTTTAAAACAGCCAGAGGTCAGCTGGGATTTTGACAGTTTAAAACAGCAAGAGGAGAGCTGGGATTTTAAAGGTTTGAAACAGCGGGAGGAAAGCAGAATATTAACAGTTTAAAACTTCGAGAGGTGAGCTTGCGTGTTCAAGGTTCAAAACAGTGAGAGGGGAACTTAGGTGTTCACAGTTTAAAACTGCGAGAGGAGAGCCGGATTTTCACCGTTTAAAACAGCGAGAGGAGAGAAGGATTTTCACAGTTTTAAACAGCCAGAGAGGAGAGCCTGGATTTTCACAGTTTAAAACAGCGAGAGGTCAGCTGGGATTTTCACAGTTTAAAACAGCCAGAGGTGAGCAATATTTTCACATTTTAAAACAGCGAGAGGAGAGCAGGGTTTTCACAGTTTAAAACAGCGAGAGGAGAGCAGGATTTTCACAGTTTTAAACAGCGAGAGTAGAGCTGGGATTTTCAAAGTTTAAAACAGCGAGAGGTCAGCAGGATTTTCACAGTTTAAAACACCGAGTGGAGAGCAGGATTGTCCCAGTTTAAAACCGCGAGAGGTGAGCAGGATTTTGACAGTTTAAAACAGCCAGAGGTCAGCTGGGATTTTGACAGTTTAAAACAGCAAGAGGAGAGCAGGGACTTTAAAAGTTTGAAACAGCGGGAGGAAAGCAGAATATTAACAGTTTAAAACTTTAGAGGTGAGCTTGCGTGTTCACGGTTCAAAACAGCGTGAGGGGAGCTTAGGTGTTCACAGTTTAAAACTGCGAGAGGAGAGCCGGATTTTCACCGTTTAAAACAGCGAGAGGAGAGAAGGATTTTCACAGTTTTAAACAGCCAGAGAGGAGAGCCCGGATTTTGACAGTTTAAAACAGCGAGAGGTCAGCTGGGATTTTCACAGTTTAAAACAGCCAGAGGAGAGCAATATTTTCACATTTTGAAACAGCGAGAGGAGAGCAGGGATTTCACAGTTTTAAACAGTGAGAGGTGAGCAGAATGTTCACAGTTTAAAAGAGCGAGAGGAGAGCAGGATTTTCACACTTTAAAACAGCCAGAGGTCAGCTGGGATTTTGACAGTTTAAAACAGCAAGAGGAGAGCCGGGATTTTAAAAGTTTGAAACAGCGGGAGGAAAGCAGAATTTTAATAGTTTAAAACTTCAAGAGGTGAGCTTGCGTGTTCACGGTTCAAAACCGCGAGAAGGGAGATAAGGTGTTCACAGTTTAAAACTGCGAGAGGAGAGCCAGATTTTCACAGTTTTAAACAGCGAGAGGAGAGAAGGATTTTCACAGTTTAAAACAGCCAGAGGGGAGCAGGATTTTGTCAGTTTAAAACACCGAGAGGAGAGCAGAATTTTCACAGTTTAAAACAGCCAGAGGGGAGCAGGAATGTCAGAGTTTAAAACACGAGAGGAGAGCAGGATTTTCACAGTTTAAAACAGCGAGATGAGAGCAGGATTTTCACAGTTTATAACAGCGAGTGGAGATCAGGTATTTCACAGTTTAAAACAGTGAGAGGAGTGCAGAATTTTCACAGTTAAAAACAGCGAGAGTTGAGCAGGATTTTCAGAGTTTAGAACAGCGAAAGTAGAGGAGGATTTTCACAGTTTAAAACAGCGAGAGGAGAGCTGGGGATTTCACAGTTGAAAACACGGAGAGGAGAGCAGGATTTTCACAGCATAAAACAGCGAGAGGAGAACTGATATTCACAGTTTAAAATGGCGAGAAGCAAGCTGGATTTTCAAATTTTCAAAGAGCGATGTAGAGCAGGATTTTACAAGTTTAAAACAGCGAGAGGAGAGCAGGACTTGCACAGCATAAAACATCAAGAGGAGAGCAGGATATTCACACCATATAACAGCGAGAGGAGGGCCGGGATTTTCACATTTTAAAACAGCGAGAGGAGAGCAGGAATTTCACAGTTTAAAACAGAGAGTGGAGATCAGGTATTTCACAGTTTAAAACAGTGAGAGGAGTGCAGAATTTTCACAGTTTAAAACAGCGAGAGTTGAGCAAGAATTTTAGAGTTTAGAACAGCGAAAGTAGAGGAGGATTTTGACAGTTTAACACAGCGAGAGGAGAGCAGGATTTTCACCATTTAAAACAGCGAGAATACAGCTGGGATTTTCACAGTTTAAAACAGCGTGAGTAGAGCTGGGATTTTCAAAGTTTAAAACAGCGATAGGTGAGCAGGATTTTCACAGTTTAAAACAGCGAGAGGAGAGCAGGATTATTACAGTTTAAAACCGCACGAGGTGAGCAGGATTTTGACAGTTTAAAACAGCCAGAGGTCAGCTGGGATTTTGACAGTTTAAAACAGCAAGAGGAGAGCAGGGATTTTAAAAGTTTGAAACAGCGGGAGGAAAGCAGAATATTAACAGTTTAAAACTTGGAGAGGTGAGCTTGCGTGTTCACGGTTCAAAACAGTGAGAGGGGAGCTTAGGTGTTCACAGTTTAAAACTGCGAGAGAAGAGCCAGATTTTCACCGTTTAAAACAGCGAGAGGAGAGAAGGATTTTCAGAGTTTTAAACAGCGAGAGGAGAGCCCGGATTTTCACACTTTAAAACAGCGAGAGGTCAGCTGGGATTTTCGCAGTTTAAAACAGCCAGAGGAGAGCAGGATTTTCACATTTTAAAACAGCGAGAGGAGAGCAGGGTTTTCACAGTTTTAAACGGTGAGAGGTGAGCAGAATGTTCCCAGTTTAAAACAGCAAGAGGAGAGCAGGATTTTCACACTTTAAAATAGCCAGATGTCAGCTGGGATTTTGACAGTTTAAAACAGCAAGAGGAGAGCCGGGATTTTAAAAGTTTGAAACAGCGGGAGGAAAGCAGAATTTTAATAGTTTAAAACTTCAAGAGGTGAGCTTGTGTGTTCACGGTTCAAAACCGCGAGAAGGGAGATAAGGTGTTCACAGTTTAAAACTGCGAGAGGAGAGCTGGGATTTTGACAGTTTTAAACAGCGAGAGGAGAGCCGGGATTTTCACAGTTTAAAACAGCCAGAGGGGAGCAGGATTTTGTCAGTTTAAAACAGCGAGAGGAGAGCAGGATTTTCACAGTTTAAAACAGCGAGAGGAGAGCAGGACTTTCACAGTTTAAAACAGCGACAGGAGAGCCGGGATTTTCGAAGTTTAAAACAGCCAGAGGAGAGCAGGATTTTCAAAGTTTAAAACAGCGAGAGGAGAGCAGGAATTTCACAGTTTAAAACAGCGAGTGGAGATCAGGTATTTCACAGTTTAAAACAGTGAGAGGAGTGCAGAATTTTCACAGTTTAAAACTGCGAGTGGAGATCAGGTATTTCACAGTTAAAACAGTGAGAGGAGTGCAGAATTTTCACAGTTTAAAACAGCGAGAGTTGAGCAGGATTTTCAGAGTTTAGAACAGCGAAAGTAGAGGAGGATTTTCACAGTTTAAAACAGCGAGAGGAGATCTGGGGATTTCACAGTTGAAAATACCGAGAGGAGAGCAGGATTTTCACAGCATAAAACAGCAAGAGGAGAGTCAGATATGCACAGTTTAAAATGGCAAGAAGCGAGCTGGATTTTCAAATTTTCAAACAGCGATGTAGAGCAGGATTTTACATGTTTAAAACAACGAGAGGAGAGCAGGACTTGCACAGCATAAAACATCAAGAGGAGAGCAGGATATTCACACCATAAAACAGCGAGAGGAGAGCAGGATTTTCACATTTTAAAACAGCGAGAGGAGAGCTGGATTTTCACAGTTTAAAACAGCGAAAGGAGAGCAGGATTTTCACAGTTTAAAACCGCGAGAGTTGAGCAGGATTTTGACAGTTTAACACAGCGAGAGGAGAGCAGGATTTTCACCGTTTAAAACCGCGAGAGTAGAGTTGGGATTTTCACACTTTAAAACAGCGAGAGTAGAGCAGGAATTTCACAGTTTTAAACAGCGAGAGGAGAGCAGAATTTTCAAAGTTTAAAACAGCGAGAGGAGGGCAGGATTGTCAGAGTTTAAAACAGCGAAAGGAGAGCAGGATTTTGACAGTTTAAAACCGCGAGAGGTGAGCAGGATTTTGACAGTTTAACACAGAGAGAGGAGAGCAGTATTTTCACAATTTAAAACAGCGAGAGGAGAACATGCTCTTCACAGTTAAAAACAGCCAGACGAGAGCAGGATTTTCACAGTTTAAAACAGCGAGAGTTGAGCAGGATTTTCAGAGTTTAGAACAGCGAGAGGTGAGCAGGATTTTCAAAGTTTAAAACAGCGAGAGGAGAGCAGGATTGTCACAGTTTAAAACCGCGCGAGGTGAGCAGGATTTTGACAGTTTAAAACAGCCAGAGGTCAGCTGGGATTTTGACAGTTTAAAACAGCAAGAGGAGAGCTGGGATTTTAAAGGTTTGAAACAGCGGGAGGAAAGCAGAATATTAACAGTTTAAAACTTGGAGAGGTGAGCTTGCGTGTTCACGGTTCAAAACAGTGAGAGGGGAGCTTAGGTGTTCACAGTTTAAAACTGCGAGAGGAGAGCCAGATTTTCACCGTTTAAAACAGCGAGAGGAGAGCAGGATTTTCACAGTTATAAACAGCGAGAGGAGAGCAGGATTTTCACCGTTTAAAACAGCGAGAGGAGAGAAGGATTTTCACAGTTTTAAACAGCCAGAGAGGAGAGCCTGGATTTTCACACTTTAAAACAGCGAGAGGTCAGCTGGGATTTTCCCAGTTTAAAACAGCCAGAGGTGAGCAATATTTTCACATTTTAAAACAGCGAGAGGAGAGCAGGGTTTTCTCAGTTTTAAACAGTGAGAGTTGAGCAGAATGTTCACAGTTTAAAACAGCGAGAGGAGAGCAGGATTTTCACAGTTTAAAACAGCAAGAGGAGAGCAGGAATTTCACAGTTTAAAACACCGAGTGGAGATCAGGTATTTCACAGTTTAAAACAGTGAGAGGAGTGCAGAATTTTCACAGTTTAAAACAGCGAGAGTTGAGCAGGATTTTCAGAGTTTAGAACAGCGAAAGTAGAGGAGGATTTTCACAGTTTAAAACAGGCGAGAGGAGAGCTGGGGATTTCACAGTTGAAAACACGGAGAGGAGAGCAGGATTTTCACAGCATAAAACAGCGAGAGGAGAGCCTGATATTCACAGCTTAAAATGGCGAGAATCGAGCTGGATTTTCAAATTTTCAAAGTGCGATGTAGAGCAGGATTTTCAGAGTTTTAAACAGCGAGAGGAGAGCCGGGATTTTCACAGTTTAAAACAGCCAGAGGGGAGCAGGATTTTGTCAGTTCAAAACACCGAGAGGAGAGAAGAATTTTCACAGTTTAAAACAGCGAGAGGAGAGCAGGATTTTCACAGTTTAAAACAGTGAGAGGAGTGCAGAATTTTCACAGTTTAAAACAGCGAGAGTTGAGCAGGATTTTCAGAGTTTAGAACAGCGAAAGTAGAGGAGGATTTTCACAGTTTAAAACAGCGAGAGGAGAGCTGGGGATTTCACAGTTGAAATCACCGAGAGGAGAGCACGATTTTCACAGCATAAAACAGCGAGAGGAGAGCAGGATTTTCACACTTTAAAATAGCCAGAGGTCAGCTGGGATTTTGACAGTTTAAAACAGCAAGAGGAGAGCCGGGATTTTAAAAGTTTGAAACAGCGGGAGGAAAGCAGAATTTTAATAGTTTAAAACTTCAAGAGGTGAGCTTGTGTGTTCACGGTTCAAAACCGCGAGAAGGGAGATAAGGTGTTCACAGTTTAAAACTGCGAGAGGAGAGCTGGGATTTTCACAGTTTTAAACAGCGAGAGGAGAGCCGGGATTTTCACAGTTTAAAACAGCCAGAGGGGAGCAGGATTTTGTCAGTTTAAAACAGCAAGAGGAGAGCAGGATTTTCACAGTTTAAAACAGCGAGAGGAGAGCAGGACTTTCACAGTTTAAAACAGCGACAGGAGAGCCGGGATTTTCGAAGTTTAAAACAGCCAGAGGAGAGCAGGATTTTCACAGTTTAAAACAGCGAGTGGAGATCAGGTATTTCACAGTTTAAAACAGTGAGAGGAGTGCAGAATTTTCACAGTTTAAAACTGCGAGTGGAGATCAGGTATTTCACAGTTAAAACAGTGAGAGGAGTGCAGAATTTTCACAGTTTAAAACAGCGAGAGTTGAGCAGGATTTTCAGAGTTTAGAACAGCGAAAGTAGAGGAGGATTTTCACAGTTTAAAACAGCGAGAGGAGATCTGGGGATTTCACAGTTGAAAATACCGAGAGGAGAGCAGGATTTTCACAGCATAAAACAGCAAGAGGAGAGTCAGGTATGCACAGTTTAAAATGGCGAGAAGCGAGCTGGATTTTCAAATTTTCAAACAGCGATGTAGAGCAGGATTTTACAAGTTTAAAACAACGAGAGGAGAGCAGGACTTGCACAGCATAAAACATCAAGAGGAGAGCAGGATATTCACACCATAAAACAGCGAGAGGAGAGCAGGATTTTCACATTTTAAAACAGCGAGAGGAGAGCTGGATTTTCACAGTTTAAAACAGCGAAAGGAGAGCAGGATTTTCACAGTTTAAAACCGCGAGAGTTGAGCAGGATTTTGACAGTTTAACACAGCGAGAGGAGAGCAGGATTTTCACCGTTTAAAACCGCGAGAGTAGAGTTGGGATTTTCACACTTTAAAACAGCGAGAGTAGAGCAGGAATTTCACAGTTTTAAACAGCGAGAGGAGAGCAGAATTTTCAAGGTTTAAAACAGCGAGAGGAGGGCAGGATTGTCAGAGTTTAAAACAGCGAAAGGAGAGCAGGATTTTGACAGTTTAAAACCGCGAGAGGTGAGCAGGATTTTGACAGTTTAACACAGAGAGAGGAGAGCAGTATTTTCACAATTTAAAACAGCGAGAGGAGAACATGCTTTTCACAGTTAAAAACAGCCAGACGAGAGCAGGATTTTCACAGTTTAAAACAGCGAGAGTTGAGCAGGATTTTCAGAGTTTAGAACAGCGAGAGCTGAGCAGGATTTTCAAAGTTTAAAACAGCGAGAGGAGAGCAGGATTGTCACAGTTTAAAACCGCGCGAGGTGAGCAGGATTTTGACAGTTTAAAACAGCCAGAGGTCAGCTGGGATTTTGACAGTTTAAAACAGCAAGAGGAGAGCTGGGATTTTAAATGTTTGAAACAGCGGGAGGAAAGCAGAATATTAACAGTTTAAAACTTCGAGAGGTGAGCTTGCGTGTTCAAGGTTCAAAACAGTGAGAGGGGAACTTAGGTGTTCACAGTTTAAAACTGCGACAGGAGAGCCGGATTTTCACCGTTTAAAACAGCGAGAGGAGAGAAGGATTTTCACAGTTTTAAACAGCCAGAGAGGAGAGCCTGGATTTTCACAGTTTAAAACAGCGAGAGGTCAGCTGGGATTTTCCCAGTTTAAAACAGCCAGAGGTGAGCAATATTTTCACATTTTAAAACAGCGAGAGGAGAGCAGGGTTTTCTCAGTTTTAAACAGTGAGAGTTGAGCAGAATGTTCACAGTTTAAAACAGCGAGAGGAGAGCAGGATTTTCACAGTTTAAAACAGCGAGAGGAGAGCAGGAATTTCACAGTTTAAAACACCGAGTGGAGATCAGGTATTTCACAGTTTAAAACAGTGAGAGGAGTGCAGAATTTTCACAGTTTAAAACAGCGAGAGTTGAGCAGGATTTTCAGAGTTTAGAACAGCGAAAGTAGAGGAGGATTTTCACAGTTTAAAACAGCGAGAGGAGAGCTGGGGATTTCACAGTTGAAAACACGGAGAGGAGAGCAGGATTTTCACAGCATAAAACAGCGAGAGGAGAGCCTGATATTCACAGCTTAAAATGGCGAGAATCGAGCTGGATTTTCAAATTTTCAAAGTGCGATGTAGAGCAGGATTTTCAGAGTTTTAAACAGCGAGAGGAGAGCCGGGATTTTCACAGTTTAAAAGAGCCAGAGGGGAGCAGGATTTTGTCAGTTCAAAACACCGAGAGGAGAGAAGAATTTTCACAGTTTAAAACAGCGAGAGGAGAGCAGGATTTTCACAGTTTAAAACAGTGAGAGGAGTGCAAAATTTTCACAGTTTAAAACAGCGAGAGTTGAGCAGGATTTTCAGAGTTTAGAACAGCGAAAGTAGAGGAGGATTTTCACAGTTTAAAACAGCGAGAGGAGAGCTGGGGATTTCACAGTTGAAATCACCGAGAGGAGAGCACGATTTTCACAGCATAAAACAGCGAGAGGAGAGCAGGATTTTCACACTTTAAAATAGCCAGAGGTCAGCTGGGATTTTGACAGTTTAAAACAGCAAGAGGAGAGCCGGGATTTTAAAAGTTTGAAACAGCGGGAGGAAAGCAGAATTTTAATAGTTTAAAACTTCAAGAGGTGAGCTTGTGTGTTCACGGTTCAAAACCGCGAGAAGGGAGATAAGGTGTTCACAGTTTAAAACTGCGAGAGGAGAGCTGGGATTTTCACAGTTTTAAACAGCGAGAGGAGAGCCGGGATTTTCACAGTTTAAAACAGCCAGAGGGGAGCAGGATTTTGTCAGTTTAAAACAGCGAGAGGAGAGCAGGATTTTCACAGTTTAAAACAGCGAGAGGAGAGCAGGACTTTCACAGTTTAAAACAGCGACAGGAGAGCCGGGATTTTCGAAGTTTAAAACAGCCAGAGGAGAGCAGGAATTTCACAGTTTAAAACAGCGAGTGGAGATCAGGTATTTCACAGTTTAAAACAGTGAGAGGAGTGCAGAATTTTCACAGTTTAAAACTGCGAGTGGAGATCAGGTATTTCACAGTTAAAACAGTGAGAGGAGTGCAGAATTTTCACAGTTTAAAACAGCGAGAGTTGAGCAGGATTTTCAGAGTTTAGAACAGCGAAAGTAGAGGAGGATTTTCACAGTTTAAAACAGCGAGAGGAGATCTGGGGATTTCACAGTTGAAAATACCGAGAGGAGAGCAGGATTTTTACAGCATAAAACAGCAAGAGGAGAGTCAGATATGCACAGTTTAAAATGGCAAGAAGCGAGCTGGATTTTCAAATTTTCAAACAGCGATGTAGAGCAGGATTTTACAAGTTTAAAACAACGAGAGGAGAGCAGGACTTGCACAGCATAAAACATCAAGAGGAGAGCAGGATATTCACACCATAAAACAGCGAGAGGAGAGCAGGATTTTCACATTTTAAAACAACGAGAGGAGAGCTGGATTTTCACAGTTTAAAACAGCGAAAGGAGAGCAGGATTTTCACAGTTTAAAACCGCGAGAGTTGAGCAGGATTTTGACAGTTTAACACAGCGAGAGGAGAGCAGGATTTTCACCGTTTAAAACCGCGAGAGTAGAGTTGGGATTTTCACACTTTAAAACAGCGAGAGTAGAGCAGGAATTTCACAGTTTTAAACAGCGAGAGGAGAGCAGAATTTTCAAAGTTTAAAACAGCGAGAGGAGGGCAGGATTGTCAGAGTTTAAAACAGCGAAAGGAGAGCAGGATTTTGACAGTTTAAAACCGCGAGAGGTGAGCAGGATTTTGACAGTTTAACACAGAGAGAGGAGAGCAGTATTTTCACAATTTAAAACAGCGAGAGGAGAACATGCTTTTCACAGTTAAAAACAGCCAGACGAGAGCAGGATTTTCACAGTTTAAAACAGCGAGAGTTGAGCAGGATTTTCAGAGTTTAGAACAGCGAGAGCTGAGCAGGATTTTCAAAGTTTAAAACACCGAGAGGAGAGCAGGATTGTCACAGTTTAAAACCGCGCGAGGTGAGCAGGATTTTGACAGTTTAAAACAGCCAGAGGTCAGCTGGGATTTTGACAGTTTAAAACAGCAAGAGGAGAGCTGGGATTTTAAAGGTTTGAAACAGCGGGAGGAAAGCAGAATATTAACAGTTTAAAACTTCGAGAGGTGAGCTTGCGTGTTCAAGGTTCAAAACAGTGAGAGGGGAACTTAGGTGTTCACAGTTTAAAACTGCGAGAGGAGAGCCGGATTTTCACCGTTTAAAACAGCGAGAGGAGAGAAGGATTTTCACAGTTTTAAACAGCCAGAGAGGAGAGCCTGGATTTTCACAGTTTAAAACAGCGAGAGGTCAGCTGGGATTTTCCCAGTTTAAAACAGCCAGAGGTGAGCAATATTTTCACATTTTAAAACAGCGAGAGGAGAGCAGGGTTTTCTCAGTTTTAAACAGTGAGAGTTGAGCAGAATGTTCACAGTTTAAAACAGCGAGAGGAGAGCAGGATTTTCACAGTTTAAAACAGCGAGAGGAGAGCAGGAATTTCACAGTTTAAAACACCGAGTGGAGATCAGGTATTTCACAGTTTAAAACAGTGAGAGGAGTGCAGAATTTTCACAGTTTAAAACAGCGAGAGTTGAGCAGGATTTTCAGAGTTTAGAACAGCGAAAGTAGAGGAGGATTTTCACAGTTTAAAACAGCGAGAGGAGAGCTGGGGATTTCACAGTTGAAAACACGGAGAGGAGAGCAGGATTTTCACAGCATAAAACAGCGAGAGGAGAGCCTGATATTCACAGCTTAAAATGGCGAGAATCGAGCTGGATTTTCAAATTTTCAAAGTGCGATGTAGAGCAGGATTTTCAGAGTTTTAAACAGCGAGAGGAGAGCCGGGATTTTCACAGTTTAAAACAGCCAGAGGGGAGCAGGATTTTGTCAGTTCAAAACACCGAGAGGAGAGAAGAATTTTCACAGTTTAAAACAGCGAGAGGAGAGCAGGACTTTCACAGTTTAAAACAGCGAGAGGAGAGCAGGATTTTCACAGTTTAAAACAGTGAGAGGAGTGCAGAATTTTCACAGTTTAAAACAGCGAGAGTTGAGCAGGATTTTCAGAGTTTAGAACAGAGAAAGTAGAGGAGGATTTTCACAGTTTAAAACAGCGAGAGGAGAGCTGGGGATTTCACAGTTGAAATCACCGAGAGGAGAGCACGATTTTCACAGCATAAAACAGCGAGAAGAGAGCCGGATATTCACAGTTTAAAATGGCGAGAAGCGAGCTGGATTTTCAAATTTTCAAACAGCGATATAGAGCAGGATTTTACAAGTTTAAAACAGCGAGTGGAGAGCAGGACTTGCACAGCATAAAACATCAAGAGGAGAGCAGGATATTCACATTTTAAAACAGCGAGAGGAGAGCAGGATTTTCACGGTTTAAAACAGCGAGAGGAGAGCCGGGATTTTCAAAGTTTAAAACAGCGAGAGGAGAGCAGGAATTTCACAGTTTAAAACAGTGAGAGGAGAGCAGGAATTTCACAGTTTAAAACAGCGAGTGGAGATCAGGTATTTCACAGTTTAAAACAGTGAGAGGAGTGCAGAATTTTCACAGTTTAAAACAGCGAGAGTTGAGCAGGATTTTCACAGTTTAAAACAGCGAGAGGAGAGCAGGACTTTCTCAGTTTAAAACAGCGAGAGGAGAGCCGGGATTTTCGAAGTTTAAAACAGCCAGAGGAGAGCAGGATTTTCACAGTTTAAAACAGCGAGAGGAGAGCAGGAATTTCACAGTTTAAAACAGCGAGTGGAGATCAGGTATTTCACAGTTTAAAACAGTGAGAGAAGTGCAGAATTTTCACAGTTTAAAACTGCGAGTGGAGATCAGGTATTTCACAGTTAAAACAGTGAGAGGAGTGGAGAATTTTCAAAGTTTAAAACAGTGAGAGTTGAGCAGGATTTTCAGAGTTTAGAACAGCAAAAGTAGAGGAGGATTTTCACAGTTTAAAACAGCGAGAGGAGAGCTGGCGATTTCAAAGTTGAAAATACCGAGAGGAGAGCTGGATTTTCACAGCATAAAACAGCAAGAGGAGAGTCAGATATTCACAGTTTAAAATGGCGAGAAGCGAGCTGGATTTTCAAATTTTCAAACAGCGATGTAGAGCAGGATTTTACAAGTTTAAAACAGCGAGAGGAGAGCAGGACTTGCACAGCATAAAACATCAAGAGGAGAGCAGGATATTCACACCATAAAACAGCGAGAGGAGAGCAGGATTTTCACATTTTAAAACAGCGAGAGGAGAGCAGGATTTTCACAGTTTAAAACACCGAAAGGAGAGCAGGATTTTCACAGTTTAAAACCGCCAGAGTTGAGCAGGATTTTGACAGTTTAACACAGCGAGAGGAGAGCAGGATTTTCACCGTTTAAAACCGCGAGAGTAGAGTTGGGATTTTCACACTTTAAAACAGCGAGAGTAGAGCAGGAATTTCACAGTTTTAAACAGCGAGAGGAGAGCAGAATTTTCAAAGTTTAAAACAGCGAGAGGAGGGCAGGATTGTCAGAGTTTAAAACAGCGAAAGGAGAGCAGGATTTTGACAGTTTAAAACCGCGAGTGGTGAGCAGGATTTTGACAGTTTAACACAGAGAGAGGAGAGCAGTATTTTCACAATTTAAAACAGCGAGAGGAGAGCATGCTTTTCACAGTTAAAAACAGCCAGACGAGAGCAAAATTTTCACAGTTTAATACAGCGAGAGTTGAGCAGGATTTTCAGAGTTTAGAACAGCGAGAGGTGAGCAGGATTTTCAAAGTTTAAAACAGCGAGAGGAGAGCAGGATTTTCACAGTTTAAAACCGCGCGAGGTGAGCAGGATTTTGACAGTTTAAAACAGCCAGAGGTCAGCTGGGATTTTGACAGTTTAAAACAGCAAGAGGAGAGCTGGGATTTTAAATGTTTGAAACAGCGGGAGGAAAGCAGAATATTAACAGTTTAAAACTTCGAGAGGTGAGCTTGCATGTTCAAGGTTCAAAACAGTGAGAGGGGAACTTAGGTGTTCACAGTTTAAAACTGCGAGAGGAGAGCCAGATTTTCACCGTTTAAAACAGCGAGAGGAGAGCCTGGATTTTCACAGTTTAAAACAGCGAGAGGTCAGCTGGGATTTTCACAGTTTAAAACAGCCAGAGGTGAGCAATATTTTCACATTTTAAAACAGCGAGAGGAGAGCAGGACTTGCACAGCATAAAACATCAAGAGGAGAGCAGGATATTTACATTTTAAAACAGCGAGAGGAGAGCAGGATTTTCACGGTTTAAAACAGCGAGAGGAGAGCCGGGATTTTCAAAGTTTAAAACAGCCAGAGGAGAGCAGGATTTTCACAGTTTAAAACAGCGAGAGGAGAGCAGGAATTTCACAGTTTAAAACAGCGAGTGGAGATCAGGTATTTCACAGTTCAAAACAGTGAGAGGAGTGCAGAATTTTCACAGTTTAAAACAGCGAGAGTTGAGCAGGATTTTCAGAGTTTAGAACAGCGAAAGTAGAGGAGGATTTTCAAAGTTTAAAACAGCGAGAGGAGAGCTGGGGATTTCACAGTTGAAAACACGGAGAGGAGAGCAGGATTTTCACAGCATAAAACAGCAAGAGGAGAGCCAGATATTCACAGTTTAAAATGGCGAGAAGCGAGCTGGATTTTCAAATTTTCAAAGAGCGATGTAGAGCAGGATTTTACAAGTTTAAAACAACGAGAGGAGAGCAGGAATTGCACAGCATAAAACATCAAGAGGAGAGCAGGATATTCACAACATAAAACAGCGAGAGGAGAGTTGGGATTTTCACATTTTAAAACAGCGAGAGGAGAGCAGGATTTTCACAGTTTTAAACAGCGAGAGGAGAGCAGGATTTTCACAGTTTTAAACAGCGAGAGGAGAGCAGGATTTTCACAGTTTAAAACCGCGAGAGGTGAGCAGGATTTTGACAGTTTAACACAGCGAGAGGAGAGCAGGATTTTCACCGTTTAAAACAGCGAGAGTAGAGCTGGGATTTTCAAAGTTTAAAACAACGAGAGGTGAGCAGGAATTTCACAGTTTAAAACAGCGAGAGGAGAGCAGGATTGTCACAGTTTAAAACCGCGAGAGGTGAGCAGGATTTTGACAGTTTAAAACTGCGAGAGGAGAGCAGGTATTTCACAGTTTAAAACAGCGAGAGGAGAGCATAATTTTCACAGTTTAAAACAGCGAGAATTGAGCAGGATTTTCAGACTTTCGAACAGTGAAAGTAGAGGAGGATTTTCATAGTTTAAAACAGCGAGAGGAGAGCTGGGGATTTCACAATTGAAAACGGTGAGAGGTGAGCAGCATGTTCACAGTTTAAAACACCGAGTGGAGAGCAGGATTTTCACACTTTAAAACAGCCAGAGGTCAGCTGGAATGTTGACAGTTTAAAACAGCAAGAGGGGAGCCGCAATTTTAAAAGTTTAAAACAGCGAGAGGGGAGCAGGATTTTCACAGTTTTAAACAGCGAGAGGAGAGCCGGGATTTTCACAGTTTAAAACAGCCAGAGGGGAGCAGGATTTTGTCAGTTTAAAACACCGAGAGGAGAGCTGAATTTTCACAGTTTAAAACAGCGAGAGGAGAGCAGGACTTTCACAGTTTAAAACAGTGAGAGGAGTGCAGAATTTTCACAGTTTAAAACAGCGAGAGTTGAGCAGGATTTTCAGACTTTCGAACAGTGAAAGTAGAGGAGGATTTTCATAGTTTAAAACAGCGAGAGGAGAGCTGGGGATTTCACAATTGAAAACGCCGAGAGGTGAGCAGGAATTTCACAGTTTAAAACACTGAGAGGTGAGCAGAATGTTCACAGTTTAAAACAGCGAGAGGAGAGCAGGATTTTCACACTTTAAAACAGCCAGAGGTCAGCTGGAATGTTGACAGTTTAAAACAGCAAAAGGAGAGCCGCAATTTTAAAAGTTTAAAACAGCGAGAGGGGAGCAGGATTTTCACAGTTTTAAACAGTGAGAGGAGAGCCGGGATTTTCACAGATTAAAACAGCCAGAGGGGAGCAGGATTTTGTCAGTTTAAAACACCGAGAGGAGAGCAGAATTTTCACAGTTTAAAACAGCGAGAGGAGAGCAGGACTTTCACAGTTTAAAACAGTGAGAGGAGTGCAGAATTTTCACAGTTTAAAACAGCGAGAGTTGAGCAGGATTTTCAGAGTTTAGAACAGCGAAAGTAGAGGAGGATTTTCACAGTTTAAAACAGCGAGAGGAGAGCTGGGGATTTCACAGTTGAAAATACCGAGAGGAGAGCAGGATTTTCACAGCATAAAACAGCGAGAGGAGAGCCGGATATTCACAGTTTAAAATGGCGAGAAGCGAGCTGGATTTTCAAATTTTCAAAGAGCGATGTAGAGCAGGATTTTACAAGTTTAAAACAGCGAGAGGAGAGCAGGAATTGCACAGCATAAAACAACAAGAGGAGAGCAGGATATTCACAACATAAAACAGCGAGAGGAGAGTTGGCATTTTCACATTTTAAAACAGCGAGAGGAGAGCAGGATTTTCACAGTTTTAAACAGCGAGAGGAGAGCAGGATTTTCACAGTTTAAAACCGCGAGAGGTGAGCAGGATTTTGACAGTTTAACACAGCGAGAGGAGAGCAGGATTTTCACCGTTTAAAACAGCGAGAGTAGAGCTGGGATTTTCAAAGTTTAAAACAACGAGAGGTGAGCAGGAATTTCACAGTTTAAAACAGCGAGAGGAGAGCAGGATTGTCACAGTTTAAAACCGCGAGAGGTGAGCAGGATTTTGACAGTTTAAAACTGCGAGAGGAGAGCAGGTATTTCACAGTTTAAAACAGCGAGAGGAGAGCATAATTTTCACAGTTTAAAACAGCGAGAATTGAGCAGGATTTTCAGACTTTCGAACAGTGAAAGTAGAGGAGGATTTTCATAGTTTAAAACAGCGAGAGGAGAGCTGGGGATTTCACAATTGAAAACGCCGAGAGGTGAGCAGGAATTTCACAGTTTAAAACAGTGAGAGGTGAGCAGCATGTTCACAGTTTAAAACACCGAGTGGAGAGCAGGATTTTCACACTTTAAAACAGCCAGAGGTCAGCTGGAATGTTGACAGTTTAAAACAGAAAGAGGAGAGCCGCAATTTTAAAAGTTTAAAACAGCGAGAGGAGAGCCAGATTTTCACAATTTTAAACAGCGAGAGGAGAGCTGGGATTTTCACAGTTTAAAACAGCGAGAGCAGAGCTGGAATTTCACCGTTTAAAACAGCGAGAGTAGAGCTGGGATTTTCACAAATTAAAACAGCGAGAGGTGAGCAGGTTTTTCACAGTTTAAAACAGCGAGAGGAGAGCAGGAATTTCACAGTTTTAAACAGCGAGAGGAGAGCAGAATTTTCAAAGTTTAAAACAGCGAGAGGAGGGCAGGATTGTCACAGTTTAAAACAGCGAAAGGAGAGCAGGATTTTGACAGTTTAAAACCGCGAGAGGTGAGCAGGATTTTGACAGTTTAACACAGAGAGAGGAGAGCAGTATTTTCACAATTTAAAACAGCGAGAGGAGAACATGCTTTTCACAGTTAAAAACAGCCAGACGAGAGCAGGATTTTCACAGTTTAAAACAGCGAGAGTTGAGCAGGATTTTCAGAGTTTAGAACAGCGAGAGCTGAGCAGGATTTTCAAAGTTTAAAACAGCGAGAGGAGAGCAGGATTGTCACAGTTTAAAACCGCGCGAGGTGAGCAGGATTTTGACAGTTTAAAACAGCCAGAGGTCAGCTGGGATTTTGACAGTTTAAAACAGCAAGAGGAGAGCTGGGATTTTAAAGGTTTGAAACAGCGGGAGGAAAACAGAATATTAACAGTTTAAAACTTCGAGAGGTGAGCTTGCGTGTTCAAGGTTCAAAACAGTGAGAGGGGAACTTAGGTGTTCACAGTTTAAAACTGCGAGAGGAGAGCCAGATTTTCACCGTTTAAAACAGCGAGAGGTCAGCTGGGATTTTCACAGTTTAAAACAGCCAGAGGAGAGCAATACTTTCACATTTTAAAACAGCGAGAGGAGAGCAGGGTTTTCACAGTTTTAAACAGTGAGAGTTGAGCAGAATGTTCACAGTTTAAAACAGCGCGAGGAGAGCAGGATTTTCACACTTTAAAACAACCAGAGGTCAGCTGGGATTTTGACAGTTTAAAACAGCAAGAGGAGAGCCGGGATTTTAAAAGTTTGAAACAGCGGGAGGAAAGCAGAATTTTAATAGTTTAAAACTTCAAGAGGTGAGCTTGCGTGTTCACGGTTCAAAACCGCGAGACGGGAGATAAGGTGTTCACACTTTAAAACTGCGAGAGGAGAGCCAGATTTTCATAGTTTTAAACAGCGAGTGGAGAGCCGGGATTTTCACAGTTTAAAACAGCCAGAGGGGAGCAGGATTTTGTCAGTTTAAAACACCGAGAGGAGAGCAGAATTTTCACAGTTTAAAACAGCGAGAGGAGAGCAGGACTTTCACAGTTTAAAACAGCAAGAGGTGAGCAGGATTGTCACAGTTTAAAACCGCGAGAGGTGAGCAGGATTTTGACAGTTTAAAAGTGCGAGAGGAGAACAGGTATTTCACAGTTTAAAACAGCGAGAGGAGAGCATAATTTTCACAGTTTAAAACAGCGAGAATTGAGCAGGATTTTCAGACTTTCGAACAGTGAAAGTAGAGGAGGATTTTCATAGTTTAAAACAGCGAGAGGAGAGCTGGGGATTTCACAATTGAAAACGCCGAGAGGTGAGCAGGAATTTCACAGTTTAAAACAGTGAGAGGTGAGCAGAATGTTCACAGTTTAAAGCAGCGAGAGGAGAGCAGGATTTTCACACTTTAAAACAGCCAGAGGTCAGCTGGAATGTTGACAGTTTAAAACCGCGAGAGGGGAGCAGGTTTTTGACATTTTAACACAGAGAGAGGAGAGCAGTATTTTCACAATTTAAAGCAGCGAGAGGAGAGCATGCTTTTCACAGTTAAAAACAGCCAGACAAGAGCAGGATTTTCACAGTTTAAAACAGCGAGAGTTGAGCAGGATTTTCAGAGTTTAGAACAGCGAAAGTAGAGGAGGATTTTCAGAGTCTAAAACAGCGAGAGGAGAGCTGGGGATTTCACAGTTGAAAACACCGAGAGGAGAGCAGGATTTTCACAGCATAAAACAGCGAGAGGAGAGCCGGATATTCACAGTTTAAAATGGCGAGAAGCGAGCTGGATTTTCAAATTTTCAAAGAGCGATGTAGAGCAGGATTTTACAAGTTTAAAACAGCGAGAGGAGAGCAGGAATTGCACTGCATAAAACATCAAGAGGAGAGCAGGATATTCACAACATAAAACTGCGAGAGGAGAGTTGGGATTTTCACATTTTAAAACAGCGAGAGGAGAGCAGGATTTTCACAGTTTTAAACAGCGAGAGGAGAGCAGGATTTTCACAGTTTAAAACAGCGAAAGGAGAGCAGGATTTTCACAGTTTGAAGCCGCGAGAGGTGAGCAGGATTTTGACAGTTTAACACAGCGAGAGGAGTGCAGGATTTTCACCATTTAAAACAGCGAGAGTAGAGCTGGGATTTTCACAGTTTAAAACAGCGAGAGTAGAGCTAGGATTTTCAAAATTTAAAACAGCGAGAGGTGAGCAGGAATTTCACAGTTTAAAACAGCGAGAGGAGAGCAGGATTGTCACAGTTTAAAACCGCGAGGGGTTTGCAGGATTTTGACAGTTTAAAACTGCGAGAGGAGAGCAGGTATTTCACAGTTTAAAACAGCGAGATGAGAGCATAATTTTCACAGTTTAAAACAGCGAGAATTGAGCAGGATTTTCAGACTTTCGAACAGTGAAAGTAGAGGAGGATTTTCATAGTTTAAAACAGCGAGAGGTGAGCTGGGGATTTCAAAATTGAAAACGCCGAGAGGTGAGCAGGAATTTCACAGTTTAAAACAGTGAGAGGTGAGCAGAATGTTCACAGTTTAAAACAGCAATAGGAGAGCCGCAATTTTAAAAGTTTAAAACAGCGAGAGGAGAGCCAGATTTTCACAATTTTAAACAGCGAGAGGAGAGCTGGAATTTCACCGTTTAAAACAGCGAGAGTAGAGCTGGGATTTTCACAAATTAAAACAGCGAGAGGTGAGCAGGTTTTTCACAGTTTAAAACAGCGAGAGGAGAGCAGGAATTTCACAGTTTTAAACAGCGAGAGGAGAGCAGAATTTTCAAAGTTTAAAACAGCGAGAGGAGGGCAGGATTGTCACTGTTTAAAACAGCGAAAGGAGAGCATGATTTTGACAGTTTAAAACCGCGAGAGGTGAGCAGGATTTTGACAGTTTAACACAGAGAGAGGAGAGCAGTATTTTCACAATTTAAAACAGCGAGAGGAGAGCATGCTTTTCACAGTTAAAATCAGCCAGACGAGAGCAGGATTTTCACAGTTTAAAACAGCGAGAGTTGAGCAGTATTTTCAGAGTTTAGAACAGCGAAAGTAGAGGAGGATTTTCACAGTTTAAAACAGCGAGAGGAGAGCTGGGGATTTCACAGTTGAAAACACGGAGAGGAGAGCAGGATTTTCACAGCATAAAACAGCGAGAGGAGAGCCGGATATTCACAGTTTAAAATGGCGAGAAGCGAGCTCGATTTTCAAATTTTCAAACAGCGATGTAGAGCAGGATTTTACAAGTTTAACACAGCGAGAGGAGAGCAGGACTTGCACAGCATAAAACATCAAGAGGAGAGCAGGATATTCACACCATAAAACAGCGAGAGGAGAGCAGGATTTTCACATTTTAAAACAGCGAGAGGAGAGCAGGATTTTCACAGTTTAAAACCGCGAGAGGTGAGCAGGATTTTGACAATTTAACACAGCGAGAGGAGAGCAGGATTTTCACCGTTTAAAACAGCGAGAGTAGAGTTGGGATTTTCACACTTTAAAACAGCGAGAGTAGAGCTGGGATTCTCAAAGTTTAAGACAGCGAGAGGTGAGCAGGATTTTCACAGTTCAAAACAGCGAGTGGAGAGCAGGATTGTCACAGTTTCAAACCGCGAGAGCTGAGCAGGATTTTGACAGTTTAAAACAGCCAGAGGTCAGCTGGGATTTTGACAGTTTAAAACAGCAAGAGGAGAGCAGGGATTTTAAAAGTTTGAAACAGCGGGAGGAAAGCAGAATATTAACAGTTTAAAACTTGGAGAGGTGAGCTTGCGTGTTCACGGTTCAAAACAGTGAGAGGGGAGCTTAGGTGTTCACAGTTTAAAACTGCGAGAGGAGAGCCGGATTTTCACCGTTTAGAACAGCGAGTGGAAAGAAGGATTTTCACAGTTTTAAACAGCGAGAGGAGAGCCCGGATTTTCACAGATTAAAACAGCCAGAGGAGAGCAATATTTTCACATTTTAAAACAGCGAGAGGAGAGCAGGATTTTCACACTTTAAAACAGCCAGAGGTCAGCTGGGATGTTGACAGTTTAAAACAGCAAGAGGAGAGCCGGGATTTTAAAAGTTTGAAACAGCGGGAGGAAAGCAGAATTTTAATAGTTTAAAACTTCAAGAGGTGAGCTTGCGTGTTCACGGTTCAAAACCGCGAGAAGGGAGATAAGGTGTTCACAGTTTAAAACTGCGAGAGGAGAGCCAGATTTTCACAGTTTTAAGCAGCGAGAGGAGAGAAGGATTTTCACAGTTTAAAACAACCAGAGGGGAGCAGGATTTTGTCAGTTTAAAACAGCGAGAGGAGAGCAGAATTTTCACAGTTTAAAACAGCCAGAGGGGAGCAGGAATGTCAGAGTTTAAAACAGCGAGAGGAGAGCAGGATTTTCACAGTTTAAAACAGCGAGAGGAGAGCAGGATTTTCACAGTTTAAAACAGCGAGAGGCGAGCAGGAATTTCACAGTTTAAAACAGCGAGAGGAGAGCAGGAATTTCACAGTTTAAAACAGCGAGTGGAGATCAGGTATTTCACAGTTTAAAACAGTGAGAGGAGTGCAGAATTTTCACAGTTAAAAACAACGAGAGTTGAGCAGGATTTTCAGAGTTTAGAACAGCGAAAGTAGAGGAGGATTTTCACAGTTTAAAACAGCGAGAGGAGAGCTGGGGATTTCACAGTTGAAAACACGGACAGGAGAGCAGGATTTTCAAAGCATAAAACAGCGAGAGAAGAGCCGGATATTCACAGTTTAAAATGGCGAGAAGCGAGCTGGATTTTCAAATTTTCAAACAGCGATGTAGAGCAGGATTTTACAAGTTTAAAACAGCGAGAGGAAAGCAGGACTTGCACAGCATAAAACATCAAGAGGAGAGCAGGATATTCACACCATAAAACAGCGAGAGGAGGTCCGGGATTTTCACATTTTAAAACAGCGAGAGGAGAGCAGGATTTTCACGGTTTAAAACAGCGAGAGGAGAGCCGGGATTTTCGAAGTTTAAAACAGCCAGAGGAGAGCAGGATTTTCACAGTTTAAATCAGCGAGAGGAGAGCAGGAATTTCACAGTTTAAAAGAGCGAGTGGAGATCAGGTATTTCACAGTTTAAAACAGTGAGAGGAGTGCAGAATTTTCACCGTTTAAAACAGCCAGACGAGAGCAGGATTTTCAGAGTTTAGAACAGCGAAAGTAGAGGTGGATTTTCACAGTTTAAAACAGCGAGAGGAGAGCTGGGGACTTCACAGTTGAAAACACGGAGAGGAGAGCAGGATTTTCACAGCATAAAACAGCAAGAGGAGAGCCGGATATTCACAGTTTAAAATGGCGAGAAGCGAGCTGGATTTTCAAATTTTCAAACAGCGATGTAGAGCAGGATTTTACAAGTTTAAAACAGCGAGAGGAGAGCAGGATATTCACACCATAAAACAGCGAGAGGAGAGCCGGGATTTTCACATTTTAAAACAGCGAGAGGAGAGCAGGATTTTCACAGTTTTAAACAGCGAGAGGAGAGCAGGATTTTCACAGTTTAAAACAGCGAAAGGAGAGCAGGATTTTCACAGTTTAAAACCGCGAGAGGTGAGCAGGATTTTGACAGTTTAACACAGCGAGAGCAGAGCAGGATTTTCACCGTTTAAAACAGCGAGAATAGAGCTGGGATTTTCACAGTTTAAAACAGCGAGAGTAGAGCTGGGATTTTCACAGTTTAAAACAGCGAGAGGTGAGCAGGAATTTCACAGTTTAAAACAGTGAGAGGTGAGCAGAATGTTCACAGTTTAAAACAGCGAGAGGAGAGCAGGATTTTCACACTTTAAAACAGTCAGAGGTCAGCTGGAATGTTGACAGTTTAAAACAGCAAGAGGGGAGCCGCAATTTTAAAAGTTTGAAACAGCGGGAGGAAAGCAGAATTTTAATAGTTTAGAACTTCGAGAGGGGAGCTTGCGTGTTCACGGTTCAAAACTGTGAGAAGGGAGATAAGGTGTTCACAGTTTAAAACTGCGAGAGGAGAGCCAGATTTTCACAGTTTTAAACAGCGAGAGGAGAGCCGGGATTTTCGCAGTTTAAAACAGCCAGAGGGGAGCAGGATTTTGTCAGTTTAAAACACCGAGAGGCGAGCAGGATTTTGACAGTTTAAAACAGCGAGAGGAGAGCCAGATTTTCACAGTTTAAAACAGCGAGAGCAGAGCTGGGATTTTCACAAATTAAAACAGCAAGAGGTGAGCAGGATTTTCACAGTTTTAATCAGCGAGAGGCGAGAAGTATTTTCACAGTTTAAAACAGCGAGAGCAGAGCTGGGATTTTCACAAATTAAAACAGCAAGAGGAGAGCAGGATTTTCGCAGTTTAAAACCGCGAGAGGTGAGCAGGATTTTCATCGTTGAAAACAGCGAGACGAGAGCCGGGATTTTCACAGTTTAAAGCATCGAGAGGAGAGCAGGATTTTCACATTTTAAAACAGCCAGAGGTCAGCTGGGATTTTGACAGTTTTAAACAACAAGAGGAGAGCCGGTATTTGAGAAGTTTAAAACAGCGGGAGGAAAGAAGAATTTTAACACTTTAAAACTTCGAGAGGTGAGCTTGCGTGATGAGGGTTCAAATCAGTGAGAGGGGAGCTTAGGTGTTCACAGTTTAAAACTGCGAGAGGAGGGCCAGATTTTCAAAGTTTAAAACAGCGAGAGGGGCGCCTGATTTTCCCAGTTTAAAACATTCAGAGGAGAACAGAAATTTCACAGTTTAAAACAGCGAGAGTAGAGCTGGGATTTTTACAGTTTAAAACAGCGAGAGGTGAGCAGGATATTCACAGTTTAAAACAGCGAAAGGAGAGGCGGGATTTTCAAAGTTTAAAACAGTGAGAGGTGAGCAGGATGTTCACAGTTTAAAACAGCGAGAGGAGAGCAGGATTTTCACAGTTTAAAACATCGAGAGGAGAGCAGGATTTTCACAGTTTAAAACATCGAGAGGAGAGCAGGATTTTCACGGTTTAAAACAGCGAGAGGAGAGCTGGGGATTTCACAATTGAAAACGCTGAGATGTGAGCAGGAATTTCACAGTTTAAAAGAGCGAGAGGAGAGCAGGATTTTCACACTTTAAAACAGCCAGAGGTCAGGTGGGATTTTGACAGTTTAAAACAGCAAGAGGAGAGCCGGGATTTTAAAAGTTTGAAATAGCAGGAGGAAAGCAGAATTTTAATAGTTTAAAAATTCAAGAGGTGAGCTTGCGTTTTCACGGATCAAAACGGCGAGAAGGGAAATAAGGTGTTCACAGTTTAAAACTGCGAGAGGAGAGCCAGATTTTCACAGTTTTAAACAGCGAGAGGAGAGCTGGGATTTTCACAGTTTAAAACAGCCAGAGGAGAGCTGGATTTTCACAGTTTAGAACAGCGAGAGGAGAGCAGGATATTCACAATTTTAAACAGCGAGAGCAGAGCCGGGATTTTCACAGTTTAAAACAGCGAGAGGAGAGCAGGATTTTCACAGTTTTAAAATGCGAGAGGAGAGCAGGTATTTCACAGTTTAAAACAGCGAGAGGAGAGCATAATTTTCACAGTTTAAAACAGCGAGAATTGAGCAGGATTTTCATAGTTTCGAAAAGCGAAAGTAGAGGAGGATTTTCATAGTTTTAAACTGTGAGAGGAGAGCTGGGGATTTCACAATTGAAAACGCCGAGAGGTGAGCAGGAATTTCACAGTTTAAAACAGTGAGAGGTGAGCAGAATGTTCACAGTTTAAAACAGCGAGAAGAGAGCAGGATTTTCACAGTTTAAAACAGCCAGAGGTCAGCTGGAATGTTTACAGTTTAAAACAGCAAGAGGAGAGCCGCAATTTTAAAAGTTTGAAACAGCGGGAGGAAAGCAGAATTTTAATAGTTTAAAACTTCAAGAGGTGAGCTTGCGTGTTCACGGTTCAAAACCGCGAGACGGGAGATAAGGTGTTCACACTTTAAAACTGCGAGAGGAGAGCCAGATTTTCATAGTTTTAAACAGCGAGTGGAGAGCCGGGATTTTCACAGTTTAAAACAGCCAGAGGGGAGCAGGATTTTGTCAGTTTAAAACACCGAGAGGAGAGCAGAATTTTCACAGTTTAAAACAGCGAGAGGAGAGCAGGACTTTCACAGTTTAAAACAGCAAGAGGTGAGCAGGATTGTCACAGTTTAAAACCGCGAGAGGTGAGCAGGATTTTGACAGTTTAAAAGTGCGAGAGGAGAACAGGTATTTCACAGTTTAAAACAGCGAGAGGAGAGCATAATTTTCACAGTTTAAAACAGCGAGAATTGAGCAGGATTTTCAGACTTTCGAACAGTGAAAGTAGAGGAGGATTTTCATAGTTTAAAACAGCGAGAGGAGAGCTGGGGATTTCACAATTGAAAACGCCGAGAGGTGAGCAGGAATTTCACAGTTTAAAACAGTGAGAGGTGAGCAGAATGTTCACAGTTTAAAGCAGCGAGAGGAGAGCAGGATTTTCACACTTTAAAACAGCCAGAGGTCAGCTGGAATGTTGACAGTTTAAAACCGCGAGAGGGGAGCAGGTTTTTGACATTTTAACACAGAGAGAGGAGAGCAGTATTTTCACAATTTAAAGCAGCGAGAGGAGAGCATGCTTTTCACAGTTAAAAACAGCCAGACAAGAGCAGGATTTTCACAGTTTAAAACAGCGAGAGTTGAGCAGGATTTTCAGAGTTTAGAACAGCGAAAGTAGAGGAGGATTTTCAGAGTCTAAAACAGCGAGAGGAGAGCTGGGGATTTCACAGTTGAAAACACCGAGAGGAGAGCAGGATTTTCACAGCATAAAACAGCGAGAGGAGAGCCGGATATTCACAGTTTAAAATGGCGAGAAGCGAGCTGGATTTTCAAATTTTCAAAGAGCGATGTAGAGCAGGATTTTACAAGTTTAAAACAGCGAGAGGAGAGCAGGAATTGCACTGCATAAAACATCAAGAGGAGAGCAGGATATTCACAACATAAAACTGCGAGAGGAGAGTTGGGATTTTCACATTTTAAAACAGCGAGAGGAGAGCAGGATTTTCACAGTTTTAAACAGCGAGAGGAGAGCAGGATTTTCACAGTTTAAAACAGCGAAAGGAGAGCAGGATTTTCACAGTTTGAAGCCGCGAGAGGTGAGCAGGATTTTGACAGTTTAACACAGCGAGAGGAGTGCAGGATTTTCACCATTTAAAACAGCGAGAGTAGAGCTGGGATTTTCACAGTTTAAAACAGCGAGAGTAGAGCTAGGATTTTCAAAATTTAAAACAGCGAGAGGTGAGCAGGAATTTCACAGTTTAAAACAGCGAGAGGAGAGCAGGATTGTCACAGTTTAAAACCGCGAGGGGTTTGCAGGATTTTGACAGTTTAAAACTGCGAGAGGAGAGCAGGTATTTCACAGTTTAAAACAGCGAGATGAGAGCATAATTTTCACAGTTTAAAACAGCGAGAATTGAGCAGGATTTTCAGACTTTCGAACAGTGAAAGTAGAGGAGGATTTTCATAGTTTAAAACAGCGAGAGGTGAGCTGGGGATTTCAAAATTGAAAACGCCGAGAGGTGAGCAGGAATTTCACAGTTTAAAACAGTGAGAGGTGAGCAGAATGTTCACAGTTTAAAACAGCAATAGGAGAGCCGCAATTTTAAAAGTTTAAAACAGCGAGAGGAGAGCCAGATTTTCACAATTTTAAACAGCGAGAGGAGAGCTGGAATTTCACCGTTTAAAACAGCGAGAGTAGAGCTGGGATTTTCACAAATTAAAACAGCGAGAGGTGAGCAGGTTTTTCACAGTTTAAAACAGCGAGAGGAGAGCAGGAATTTCACAGTTTTAAACAGCGAGAGGAGAGCAGAATTTTCAAAGTTTAAAACAGCGAGAGGAGGGCAGGATTGTCACTGTTTAAAACAGCGAAAGGAGAGCATGATTTTGACAGTTTAAAACCGCGAGAGGTGAGCAGGATTTTGACAGTTTAACACAGAGAGAGGAGAGCAGTATTTTCACAATTTAAAACAGCGAGAGGAGAGCATGCTTTTCACAGTTAAAATCAGCCAGACGAGAGCAGGATTTTCACAGTTTAAAACAGCGAGAGTTGAGCAGTATTTTCAGAGTTTAGAACAGCGAAAGTAGAGGAGGATTTTCACAGTTTAAAACAGCGAGAGGAGAGCTGGGGATTTCACAGTTGAAAACACGGAGAGGAGAGCAGGATTTTCACAGCATAAAACAGCGAGAGGAGAGCCGGATATTCACAGTTTAAAATGGCGAGAAGCGAGCTCGATTTTCAAATTTTCAAACAGCGATGTAGAGCAGGATTTTACAAGTTTAACACAGCGAGAGGAGAGCAGGACTTGCACAGCATAAAACATCAAGAGGAGAGCAGGATATTCACACCATAAAACAGCGAGAGGAGAGCAGGATTTTCACATTTTAAAACAGCGAGAGGAGAGCAGGATTTTCACAGTTTAAAACCGCGAGAGGTGAGCAGGATTTTGACAATTTAACACAGCGAGAGGAGAGCAGGATTTTCACCGTTTAAAACAGCGAGAGTAGAGTTGGGATTTTCACACTTTAAAACAGCGAGAGTAGAGCTGGGATTCTCAAAGTTTAAGACAGCGAGAGGTGAGCAGGATTTTCACAGTTCAAAACAGCGAGTGGAGAGCAGGATTGTCACAGTTTCAAACCGCGAGAGCTGAGCAGGATTTTGACAGTTTAAAACAGCCAGAGGTCAGCTGGGATTTTGACAGTTTAAAACAGCAAGAGGAGAGCAGGGATTTTAAAAGTTTGAAACAGCGGGAGGAAAGCAGAATATTAACAGTTTAAAACTTGGAGAGGTGAGCTTGCGTGTTCACGGTTCAAAACAGTGAGAGGGGAGCTTAGGTGTTCACAGTTTAAAACTGCGAGAGGAGAGCCGGATTTTCACCGTTTAGAACAGCGAGTGGAAAGAAGGATTTTCACAGTTTTAAACAGCGAGAGGAGAGCCCGGATTTTCACAGATTAAAACAGCCAGAGGAGAGCAATATTTTCACATTTTAAAACAGCGAGAGGAGAGCAGGATTTTCACACTTTAAAACAGCCAGAGGTCAGCTGGGATGTTGACAGTTTAAAACAGCAAGAGGAGAGCCGGGATTTTAAAAGTTTGAAACAGCGGGAGGAAAGCAGAATTTTAATAGTTTAAAACTTCAAGAGGTGAGCTTGCGTGTTCACGGTTCAAAACCGCGAGAAGGGAGATAAGGTGTTCACAGTTTAAAACTGCGAGAGGAGAGCCAGATTTTCACAGTTTTAAGCAGCGAGAGGAGAGAAGGATTTTCACAGTTTAAAACAACCAGAGGGGAGCAGGATTTTGTCAGTTTAAAACAGCGAGAGGAGAGCAGAATTTTCACAGTTTAAAACAGCCAGAGGGGAGCAGGAATGTCAGAGTTTAAAACAGCGAGAGGAGAGCAGGATTTTCACAGTTTAAAATAGCGAAAGGAAAGCTGGGATTTTCACAGTTTAAAACAGCCAGAGGAGAGCAGGTATTTCACAATTTAAAACAGCGAGAGGCGAGCAGGATTTTCACAGTTTAAAACAGCGAGTGGAGATCAGGTATTTCACAGTTTAAAACAGTGAGAGGAGTGCAGAATTTTCACAGTTAAAAACAACGAGAGTTGAGCAGGATTTTCAGAGTTTAGAACAGCGAAAGTAGAGGAGGATTTTCACAGTTTAAAACAGCGAGAGGAGAGCTGGGGATTTCACAGTTGAAAACACGGACAGGAGAGCAGGATTTTCAAAGCATAAAACAGCGAGAGAAGAGCCGGATATTCACAGTTTAAAATGGCGAGAAGCGAGCTGGATTTTCAAATTTTCAAACAGCGATGTAGAGCAGGATTTTACAAGTTTAAAACAGCGAGAGGAAAGCAGGACTTGCACAGCATAAAACATCAAGAGGAGAGCAGGATATTCACACCATAAAACAGCGAGAGGAGGTCCGGGATTTTCACATTTTAAAACAGCGAGAGGAGAGCAGGATTTTCACGGTTTAAAACAGCGAGAGGAGAGCCGGGATTTTCGAAGTTTAAAACAGCCAGAGGAGAGCAGGATTTTCACAGTTTAAATCAGCGAGAGGAGAGCAGGAATTTCACAGTTTAAAAGAGCGAGTGGAGATCAGGTATTTCACAGTTTAAAACAGTGAGAGGAGTGCAGAATTTTCACCGTTTAAAACAGCCAGACGAGAGCAGGATTTTCAGAGTTTAGAACAGCGAAAGTAGAGGTGGATTTTCACAGTTTAAAACAGCGAGAGGAGAGCTGGGGACTTCACAGTTGAAAACACGGAGAGGAGAGCAGGATTTTCACAGCATAAAACAGCAAGAGGAGAGCCGGATATTCACAGTTTAAAATGGCGAGAAGCGAGCTGGATTTTCAAATTTTCAAACAGCGATGTAGAGCAGGATTTTACAAGTTTAAAACAGCGAGAGGAGAGCAGGATATTCACACCATAAAACAGCGAGAGGAGAGCCGGGATTTTCACATTTTAAAACAGCGAGAGGAGAGCAGGATTTTCACAGTTTTAAACAGCGAGAGGAGAGCAGGATTTTCACAGTTTAAAACAGCGAAAGGAGAGCAGGATTTTCACAGTTTAAAACCGCGAGAGGTGAGCAGGATTTTGACAGTTTAACACAGCGAGAGCAGAGCAGGATTTTCACCGTTTAAAACAGCGAGAATAGAGCTGGGATTTTCACAGTTTAAAACAGCGAGAGTAGAGCTGGGATTTTCACAGTTTAAAACAGCGAGAGGTGAGCAGGAATTTCACAGTTTAAAACAGTGAGAGGTGAGCAGAATGTTCACAGTTTAAAACAGCGAGAGGAGAGCAGGATTTTCACACTTTAAAACAGTCAGAGGTCAGCTGGAATGTTGACAGTTTAAAACAGCAAGAGGGGAGCCGCAATTTTAAAAGTTTGAAACAGCGGGAGGAAAGCAGAATTTTAATAGTTTAGAACTTCGAGAGGGGAGCTTGCGTGTTCACGGTTCAAAACTGTGAGAAGGGAGATAAGGTGTTCACAGTTTAAAACTGCGAGAGGAGAGCCAGATTTTCACAGTTTTAAACAGCGAGAGGAGAGCCGGGATTTTCGCAGTTTAAAACAGCCAGAGGGGAGCAGGATTTTGTCAGTTTAAAACACCGAGAGGCGAGCAGGATTTTGACAGTTTAAAACAGCGAGAGGAGAGCCAGATTTTCACAGTTTAAAACAGCGAGAGCAGAGCTGGGATTTTCACAAATTAAAACAGCAAGAGGTGAGCAGGATTTTCACAGTTTTAATCAGCGAGAGGCGAGAAGTATTTTCACAGTTTAAAACAGCGAGAGCAGAGCTGGGATTTTCACAAATTAAAACAGCAAGAGGAGAGCAGGATTTTCGCAGTTTAAAACCGCGAGAGGTGAGCAGGATTTTCATCGTTGAAAACAGCGAGACGAGAGCCGGGATTTTCACAGTTTAAAGCATCGAGAGGAGAGCAGGATTTTCACATTTTAAAACAGCCAGAGGTCAGCTGGGATTTTGACAGTTTTAAACAACAAGAGGAGAGCCGGTATTTGAGAAGTTTAAAACAGCGGGAGGAAAGAAGAATTTTAACACTTTAAAACTTCGAGAGGTGAGCTTGCGTGATGAGGGTTCAAATCAGTGAGAGGGGAGCTTAGGTGTTCACAGTTTAAAACTGCGAGAGGAGGGCCAGATTTTCAAAGTTTAAAACAGCGAGAGGGGCGCCTGATTTTCCCAGTTTAAAACATTCAGAGGAGAACAGAAATTTCACAGTTTAAAACAGCGAGAGTAGAGCTGGGATTTTTACAGTTTAAAACAGCGAGAGGTGAGCAGGATATTCACAGTTTAAAACAGCGAAAGGAGAGGCGGGATTTTCAAAGTTTAAAACAGTGAGAGGTGAGCAGGATGTTCACAGTTTAAAACAGCGAGAGGAGAGCAGGATTTTCACAGTTTAAAACATCGAGAGGAGAGCAGGATTTTCACAGTTTAAAACATCGAGAGGAGAGCAGGATTTTCACGGTTTAAAACAGCGAGAGGAGAGCTGGGGATTTCACAATTGAAAACGCTGAGATGTGAGCAGGAATTTCACAGTTTAAAACAGCGAGAGGAGAGCAGGATTTTCACACTTTAAAACAGCCAGAGGTCAGGTGGGATTTTGACAGTTTAAAACAGCAAGAGGAGAGCCGGGATTTTAAAAGTTTGAAATAGCAGGAGGAAAGCAGAATTTTAATAGTTTAAAAATTCAAGAGGTGAGCTTGCGTTTTCACGGATCAAAACGGCGAGAAGGGAAATAAGGTGTTCACAGTTTAAAACTGCGAGAGGAGAGCCAGATTTTCACAGTTTTAAACAGCGAGAGGAGAGCTGGGATTTTCACAGTTTAAAACAGCCAGAGGAGAGCTGGATTTTCACAGTTTAGAACAGCGAGAGGAGAGCAGGATATTCACAATTTTAAACAGCGAGAGCAGAGCCGGGATTTTCACAGTTTAAAACAGCGAGAGGAGAGCAGGATTTTCACAGTTTTAAACTGCGAGAGGAGAGCAGGTATTTCACAGTTTAAAACAGCGAGAGGAGAGCATAATTTTCACAGTTTAAAACAGCGAGAATTGAGCAGGATTTTCATAGTTTCGAAAAGCGAAAGTAGAGGAGGATTTTCATAGTTTTAAACTGTGAGAGGAGAGCTGGGGATTTCACAATTGAAAACGCCGAGAGGTGAGCAGGAATTTCACAGTTTAAAACAGTGAGAGGTGAGCAGAATGTTCACAGTTTAAAACAGCGAGAAGAGAGCAGGATTTTCACAGTTTAAAACAGCCAGAGGTCAGCTGGAATGTTTACAGTTTAAAACAGCAAGAGGAGAGCCGCAATTTTAAAAGTTTGAAACAGCGGGAGGAAAGCAGAATTTTAATAGTTTAGAACTTCGAGAGGGGAGCTTGCGTGTTCACGGTTCAAAACCGTGAGAAGGGAGATAAGGTGTTCACAGTTTAAAACTGCGAGAGGAGAGCCAGATTTTCATAGTTTTAAACAGCGAGAGGGGAGCCTTGATTTTCGCAGTTTAAAACAGCCAGAGGGGAGCAGGATTTTGTCAGTTTAAAACAGCGAGAGGAGAGCCAGATTTTCACAATTTTAAACAGCGAGAGGAGAGCCGGGATTTTCACAGTTTAAAACAGTGAGAGGGAAGCTGCAATTTCACTGTTTAAAACAGCGAGAGTAGAGCTGGGATTTTCACAAATTAAAACAGCGAGAGTTGAGCAGGTTTTTCACAGTTTAAAACAGCAAGAGGAGAGCAGGATTTTCACAGTTTAAAACCGCGAGAGGTGAGCAGGATTTTGACAGTTTAAAACAGCGAGAGATGAGCAGGATGTTCACAGTTTAAAACAGCGAGAGGAGAGTCGGGATTTTCGAAGTTTAAAACAGCCAGAGGAGAGCAGGATTTTCACAGTTTAAAACAGCGAGAGATGAGCAGGAATTTCACAGTTTAAAACAGCGAGAGGAGAGCAGGATTTTCACAGTTTAAAACAGCCAGAGGAGAGCAGGAATTTTACAGTTTAAAACAGCGAGTGGAGATCAGGTATTTCACTGTTTAAAACAGTGAGAGGAGTGCAGAATTTGCACAGTTAAAAACAGCGAGAGTTGAGCAGGATTTTCAGAGTTTAGAACAGCGAAAGTAGAGGAGGATTTTCACAGTTTAAAACAGCAAGAGGAGAGCCGCAATTTTAAAAGTATGAAACAGCGGGAGGAAAGCAGAAATTTATTAGTTTAGAACTTCGAGAGGGGAGCTTGCGCGTTCACGGTTCAAAACCGAAAGAAGGGAGATAAGGTATTCACAGTCTAAAACTGCGAGAGGAGAGCCAGATTTTCACAGTTTTAAACAGCGAGAGGAGAGCCGGGATTTTCGCAGTTTAAAACAGCCAGAGGGGAGCAGGATTTTGTCAGTTTAAAATAGCGAGAGGACAGCTGGGGATTTCACAGTTCAAAACACCTAGAGGAGAGCAGGATTTTCACAGCATAAAACAGCGAGAGGAGAGCCGGATATTCACAGTTTAAAATGGCGAGAAGCGAGCTGGATTTTCAAATTTTCAAACAGCGATGTAGAGCAGGATTTTACAAGTTTAAAACAGCGAGAGGAGAGCAGGACTTGCACAGCATAAAACATCAAGAGGAGAGCAGGATATTCACACCATTAAACAGCGAGAGGAGAGCCGGGATTTTCACTTTTTAAAACAGCGAGAGGAGAGCAGGATTTTCACAGTTTTAAACAGCGAGAGGAGAGCAGGATTTTCACAGTTTAAAATTGCGAGAGGTGAGCAGGATTTTGACATTTGAACACAGCGAGAGGAGAGCAGGATTTTCACAGTTTAAAACAGCAAGAGTAGAGCTGGGATTGTCACAGTTTATTAGCGCGAGAGGTGAGCAGGATTTTGACAGTTAAAATCAGCCAGAGGTCAGCTGGGATTTTGACAGTTTAAAACAGCAAGAGGAGAGCCGGGATTTTAAAAGTTTGAAACAGCAGGAGGAAAGCAGAATATTAACAGTTTAAAACTTCGAGAGGTGAGGTTGCGTGTTCACGGTTCAAAACAGTGAGAAGCGAGCTTAGATGTTCACTGTTTAAAACTGCGAGAGGAGAGCCAGATTTTCACCGTTTAAAACAGCGAGAGGAGAGAAGGATTTTCACAGTTTTAAACAGCGAGAGGAGAGCAGGATTTTCACAGTTTAAAACAGAGAGAGGAGAGCAGGAATTTCACCATTTTAAACAGCGAGAGCAGAGCTGGGATTTTCACAGTTTAAAACAGCCAGAGAAGAGCAGGATTTTCACAGTTTAAAAGTGCAAGAGGAGAGCAGGTATTTCACAGTTTAAAACAGCGAGAGGAGAGCATAATTTTCACAGTTTAAAACAGCGAGAATTGAGCAGGATTTTCAGAGTTTCGAACAGCGAAAGTAGCGGAGGATTTTCATTTTTTAAACAGCGAGAGGAGAGCTGGGGATTTCACAACTGAAAACGCCGAGAGGTGAGCCGGAATTTCACAGTTTAAAACAGCGAGAGGAGAGCAGGATTTTCACACTTTAAAACAGCCAGAGGTCAGCTGGAATGTAGACAGTTTAAAACAGCAAGAGGGGAGCCGCAATTTTAAAAGTATGAAACAGCGGGAGGAAAGCAGAATTTTAATAGTTTAGAACTTCGAGAGGGGAGCTTGCGTGTTCACGGTTCAAAACTGTGAGAAGGGAGATAAGGTATTCACAGTCTAAAACTGCAAGAGGAGAGCCAGATTTTCACAGTTTTAAACAGCGAGAGGAGAGCCGGGATTTTCGCAGTTTAAAACAGCCAGAGGGGAGCAGAATTTTGTCAGTTTAAAATAGCGAGAGGAGAGCTGGGGATTTCACAGTTCAAAACACCTAGAGGAGAGCAGGATTTTCACAGCATAAAACAGCGAGAGGAGAGCCGGATATTCACAGTTTAAAATGGCGAGAAGCGAGCTGGATTTTCAAATTTTCAAAGAGCGATGTAGAGCAGGATTTTACAAGTTTAAAACAGCGAGAGGAAAGCAGGACTTGCACAGCATAAAATATCAGGAGGAGAGCAGGATATTCACACCATAAAACAGCGAGAGCAGAGCCGGGATTTTCACATTTTAAAACAGCGAGAGGAGAGCAGGATTTTCACGGTTTAAAACAGCGAGAGGAGAGCCGGGATTTTCGAAGTTTAAAACAGCCAGAGGACAGCAGGATTTTCACAGTTTAAAACAGCGAGGGGAGAGCTGGGGATTTCACAGTTGAAAACACGGAGAGGAGAGCAGGATTTTCACAGCATAAAACAGCGAGAGGAGAGCCAGATATTCACAGTTTAAAATGGTGAGAAGCGAGCTGGATTTTCAAATTTTCAAAGAGCGATGTAGAGCAGGATTTTAAAACAGCGAGAGAAGAACAGGACTTGCACAGCATAAAACATCAAGAGGAGAGCAGGATATTCACAGTTTTAAACAGCGAGAGGAGAGCAGGGTTTTCACCGTTTAAAACAGCGAAAGGAGAGCTGGATTTTCAAAGTTTAAAATTGCAAGAGGTGAGCAGGATTTTGACATTTGAACACAGCGAGAGGAGAGCAGGATGTTCACAGTTTAAAACAGCGAGAGGAGCGCAGGATTGTCACAGTTTAAAACCGCGAGAGGTGAGCAGGATTTTGACAGTTAAAATCAGCCAGAGGTCAGCTGGGATTTTGACAGTTTAAAACAGCAAGAGGAGAGCCGGGATTTTAAAAGTTTGAAACAGCGGGAGGAAAGCAGAATATTAACAGTTTAAAACTTCGAGACGTGAGGTTGCGTGTTCATGGTTCAAAACAGTGAGAAGCGAGCTTAGATGTTCACAGATTAAAACTGCGAGTGGAGAGCCAGATTTTCACCTTTTAAAACAGCGAGTGGAGAGAAGGATTTTCAAAGTTTTAAACAGCGAGAGGAGAGCCGGGATTTTCACAGTTTAAAACAGCCAGAGGAGAGCAGGATTTTCACAGTTTAAAACAGAGAGAGGAGAGCAGGATTTTCACAATTTTAAACAGCGAGAGCAGAGCCGGGATTTTCACAGTTTGAAACAGCCAGAGAAGAGCAGGATTTTCACAGTTTAAAAGTGCGAGAGGAGAGCAGGTATTTCACAGTTTAAAACAGCGAGAGGATAGCATAATTTTCACAGTTTAAAACAGCCAGAATTGAGCAGGATTTTCAGAGTTTCGAACAGCGAAAGTAGCGGAGGATTTTAATTTTTTAAACAGCGAGAGGAGAGCTGGGGATTTCACAATTGAAAATGCCGAGAGGTGAGCCGGAATTTCACAGTTTAAAACAGCGAGAGGAGAGCAGGATTTTCACACTTTAAAAAAGCCAGAGGTCAGCTGGAATGTGGACAGTTTAAAACAGCAAGAGGAGAGCCGCAATTTTAAAAGTATGAAACAGCGGGAGGAAAGCAGAATTTTATTAGTTTAGAACTTCGAGAGGGGAGCTTGCGCGTTCACGGTTCAAAACCGTGAGAAGGGAGATAAGGTGTTCACAGTCTAAAACTGCGAGAGGAGAGCCAGATTTTCACAGTTTTAAACAGCGAGAGGAGAGCCGGGATTTTCGCAGTTTAAAACAGCCAGAGGGGAGCAGGATTTTGTCAGTTTAAAACAGCGAGAGGAGATCCAGATTTTCACAATTTTAAACAGCGAGAGGATAGCCGGGATTTTCACAGTTTAAAACAGCGAGAGTAGAGCTGGAATTTCACTGTTTAAAACAGCGAGAGTAGAGCTGGGATTTTCACAAATTAAAACAGCGAGAGGTGAGCAGGTTTTTCACAGTTTTAAACAGCGAGAGGAGAGGTGGGATTTTCAAATTTTAAAACAGCGAGAGGTGAGCAGGTTTTTCACAGTTTAAAACAGCGAGAGGAGAGCAGGAATTTCAGAGTTTAAAACAGCGAGAGGAGAGCAGAATTTTCACAGTTTAAAACAGCGAGAGGAGAGCAGGAATTTCATTGTTTTAAACAGCGAGAGGAGAGCAGAATTTTCACAGTTTAAAACAGCGAGAGTAGAGCTGGGATTTTCAAAGTTTAAAACCGCGAGAGGTGAGCAGGATTTTCACAGTTTAAAACTGCGAGAGGTGAGCAGGATTTTAACAGTTTAAAACAGCCAGAGGTCAGCTGTTATTTTGACATTTTAAAACAGCAAGAGGAGAGCCGAGATTTTAAAAGTTTGAAACAGCGGGAGGAAAGCAGAATATTAACAGTTTAAAACTTCGAGATGTGAGCTTGCGTGTGCATGGTTCAAATACGTGAGAAGGGAGATAAGGTGTTCACAGTTTAAAACTGCGAGAGGAGAGCCAGATTTTCACAGTTTTAAACAGCGAGTGGAGAGCCGGGATTTTCACAGTTTAAAACAGCCAGAGGGGTGCAGGACTTTGTCAGTTTAAAACACCGAGAGGAGAGCAGAATTTTCACTGCTTAAAACAGCGAGAGGAGAGCTGGAATTTCATTGTTTTAAACTGCGAGAGTAGAGCTGGGATTTTCACAGTTTTAAACAGCGAGAGTAGAGCTGGGATTTTCACAGTTTAAAACCGTGAGAGGTGAGCAGGATTTTGACAGTTTAAAACAGCCAGAGGTCAGCTGGGATTTTGACATTTTAAAACAGCAAGAGGAGAGCAGAGATTTTAAAAGTTCGAAACAGCGGGAGGAAAGCAGAATATTAACAGTTTAAAACTTCGAGAGGTGAGCTTGTGTGTTCACGGTTCAAAACAGTGAGAGGGGAGCTTAGGTGTTCACTGTTTAAAACTGTGAGAGGAGAGCCAGATTTTCACCGTTTAAAACAGCGAGAGGAGAGCAGGTATTTCACAGTTTAAAACAGCGAGAGGAGTGCAGGAATTTCACATTTTAAAACAGCGAGAGGAGAGCAGGAATTTCAGAGTATAAAACACCGAGAGGAGAGCAGAATTTTCAGTTTAAAACAGCGAGAGGAGAGCAGGAATTTCACATTTTAAAACAGCCAGAGGAGAGCAGGATTTTCACAGTTAAAAACAGTGAGAGGAGTGCAGAATTTTCACAGTTTAAAACAGCGAGTGTTGAGCAGGATTTTCAGAGTTTAGAACAGCGAAAGTCGAGGAGGATTTTCACAGTATTAAAACAGCAAGAGGAGAGCTGGGGATTTCACAACTGAAAACACCAAGAGGAGAGCAGGATTTTCACAGCATAAAACAGCGAGAGGAGAGCCGGATATTCACAGTTTAAAATGGCGAGAAGCGAGCTGGATTTTCAAATTTTCAAACAGCGATGTGGAGCAGGATTTTACAAGTTTAAAACAGCGATAGGAGAGCAGGACCTGCACAGCATAAAACATCAAGAGGAGAGCAGGATTTTCACACCATAAAACAGCGAGAGGAGAGCCGGGATTTTCACATTTTAAAACAGCGAGAGGAGAGCAGGATTTTCACAGTTTTAAACAGCGAGAGGAGAGCAGGATTTTCACAGTTTAAAACAGCGAAAGGAGAGCAGGATTTCCACAGTTTATAACCGCGAGAGGTGAGCAGGATTTTGACAGTTTAACGCAGCGAGAGGAGAGCAGGATTTTCACCGTTTAAAACAGCGAGAGGAGAGCAGGCATTTCACAGTTAAAAACTGCCAGAGGAGAGCAGGATATTCACAGTTTAAAACAGCGAGAGTAGAGCTGGGATTTTCAAAGTTTAAAACAGCGAGAGGTGAGCAGGATTTTCACAGTTTAAAACAGCGACAGGAGAGCAGGATTGTCACAGTTTAAAATAGCGAGAGGTGAGCAGGATTTGATAGTTTAAAACAGCCAGAGGTCAGCCTGGATTTTGACAGTTCAAAACAGCAAGAGGAGAGCCGGGATTTTAAAAGTTTGAAAAAGCAGGAGGAAAGCAGAATTTTAATAATTTAAAACTTCGAGAGGTGAGCTTGCGTGTGCACGGTTCAAATACGTTAGAAGGGAGATAATGTGTTCACAGTTTAAAACTGCGAGAGGAGAGCCAGATTTTCACAGTTTTAAACAGCGAGTGGAGAGCCGGGATTTTCACAGTTTAAAACAGCCAGAGGGGAGCAGGACTTTGTCAGTTTAAAACACCGAGAGGAGAGCAGAATTTTCACAGTTTAAAACATCAAGAGGAGAGCAGGAATTTCAGAGTTTAAAACAGCGAGAGGAGAGCAGAATTTTCACAGTTTAAAACAGCGAGAGGATAGCAGGATTTTCACGGTTTAAAACAGGGAGAGGAGGGCCTGGATTTTCGAAGTTTAAAACAGCCAGAGGAGAGCAGGATTTTCACAGTTTAAAACGGCGAGAGGAGAGCAGGAATTTCACAGTTTAAAACAGCGAGTGGAGATCAGGTATTTCACAGTTTAAAACATTGAGAGGAGTGCAGAATTTTCACAGTTTAAAACAGCGAGAGTTGAGCAGGATTTTCAGAGTTTAGAACAGCGAAAGTAGAGGAGGATTTTCACAGTTTAAAACAGCGAAAGGAGAGCAGGATTTTCACAGTTTATAACCGCGTGAGGTGAGCAGGATTTTGACAGTTTAACGCAGCGAGAGGAGAGCAGGATTTTCACCGTTTAAAACAGCGAGAGGAGAGCAGGCATTTCACAGTTAAAAACTGCCAGAGGAGAGCAGGATATTCACAGTTTAAAACAGCGAGCGTAGAGCTGGGATTTTCAAAGTTTAAAACAGCGAGAGGTGAGCAGGATTTTCACAGTTTAAAACAGCGACAGGAGAGCAGGATTGTCACAGTTTAAAACAGCGAGAGGTGAGCAGGATTTGATAGTTTAAAACAGCCAGAGGTCAGCCTGGATTTTGACAGTTCAAAACAGCAAGAGGAGAGCCGGGATTTTAAAAGTTTGAAACAGCGGGAGGAAAGCAGAATTTTAATAATTTAAAACTTCGAGAGGTGAGCTTGCGTGTGCACGGTTCAAATACGTTAGAAGGGAGATAATGTGTTCACAGTTTAAAACTGCGAGAGGAGAGCCAGATTTTCACAGTTTTAAACAGCGAGTGGAGAGCCGGGATTTTCACAGTTTAAAACAGCCAGAGGGGAGCAGGACTTTGTCAGTTTAAAACACCGAGAGGAGAGCAGAATTTTCACAGTTTAAAGCATCGAGAGGAGAGCAGGAATTTCAGAGTTTAAAACAGCGAGAGGAGAGCAGAATTTTCACAGTTTAAAACAGCGAGAGGATAGCAGGATTTTCACGGTTTAAAACAGGGAGAGGAGGGCCTGGATTTTCGAAGTTTAAAACAGCCAGAGGAGAGCAGGATTTTCACAGTTTAAAACGGCGAGAGGAGAGCAGGAACTTCACAGTTTAAAACAGCGAGTGGAGATCAGGTATTTCACAGTTTAAAACATTGAGAGGAGTGCAGAATTTTCACAGTTTAAAACAGCGAGAGTTGAGCAGGATTTTCAGAGTTTAGAACAGCGAAAGTAGAGGAGGATTTTCACAGTTTAAATCAGCGAGAGGAGAGCTGGGGATTTCACAGTTGAAAACACCAAGAGGAGAGCAGGATTTTCACAGCGCGATGAGAGCCGGATGTTCACAGTTTAAAACAGTGAGAAGCGAGCTGGATTTTCAAGTTTTCAAAGAGCGATGTAGAGCAGGATTTTACAAGTTTAAAACAGCGAGAGAAGAGCAGGACTTGCACAGCATAAAACATCACGAGGAGAGCAGGATATTCACACCATTAAACAGCGAGAGGAGAGCCGGGATTTTCACTTTTTAAAACAGCGAGAGGAGAGCAGGATTTTCACAGTTTTAAACAGTGAGAGGAGAGCAGGATTTTCACAGTTTAAAACAGCGAAAGGAGAGCAGGATTTTCACAGTTTAAAACTGCGAGAGGTGAGCAGGACTTTGACAGTTGAACACAGCGAGAGGAGAGCAGGATTTTCACCGTTTAAACCAGCGAGAGTAGAGCTGGGATTTTCACACTTTAAAACAGCGAGAGTAGAGCTGGGATTTTCAAAGTTTAAAACAGCGAGAGGTGAGCAGGATTTTCACAGTTTAAAACAGCGACAGGAGAGCAGGATTGTCACAGTTTAAAACAGCGAGAGGTGAGCAGGATTTGATAGTTTAAAACAGCCAGAGGTCAGCCTGGATTTTGACAGTTCAAAACAGCAAGAGGAGAGCCGGGATTTTAAAAGTTTGAAACAGCGGGAGGAAAGCAGAATTTTAATAATTTAAAACTTCGAGAGGTGAGCTTGCGTGTGCACGGTTCAAATACGTTAGAAGGGAGATAATGTGTTCACAGTTTAAAACTGCGAGAGGAGAGCCAGATTTTCACAGTTTTAAACAGCGAGTGGAGAGCCGGGATTTTCACAGTTTAAAACAGCCAGAGGGGAGCAGGACTTTGTCAGTTTAAAATACCGAGAGGAGAGCAGAATTTTCACAGTTTAAAACATCAAGAGGAGAGCAGGAATTTCAGAGTTTAAAACAGCGAGAGGAGAGCAGAATTTTCACAGTTTAAAACAGCGAGAGGATAGCAGGATTTTCACGGTTTAAAACAGGGAGAGGAGAGCCGGGATTTTCAAAGTTTAAAACAGCCAGAGGAGAGCAGGATTTTCACAGTTTAAAACGGCGAGAGGAGAGCAGGAATTTCACAGTTTAAAACAGCAAGTGGAGATCAGGTATTTCACAGTTTAAAACATTGAGAGGAGTGCAGAATTTTCACAGTTTAAAACAGCGAGAGTTGAGCAGGATTTTCAGAGTTTAGAACAGCGAAAGTAGAGGAGGATTTTCACAGTTTAAATCAGCGAGAGGAGAGCTGGGGATTTCGCAGTTGAAAACACCAAGAGGAGAGCAGGATTTTCACAGCGCGATGAGAGCCGGATGTTCACAGTTTAAAACAGTGAGAAGCGAGCTGGATTTTCAAGTTTTCAAAGAGCGATGTAGAGCAGGATTTTACAAGTTTAAAACAGCGAGAGAAGAGCAGGACTTGCACAGCATAAAACATCACGAGGAGAGCAGGATATTCACACCATTAAACAGCGAGAGGAGAGCCGAGATTTTCACTTTTTAAAACAGCGAGAGGAGAGCAGGATTTTCACAGTTTTAAACAGTGAGAGGAGAGCAGGATTTTCACAGTTTAAAACAGCGAAAGGAGAGCAGGATTTTCACAGTTTAAAACTGCGAGAGGTGAGCAGGACTTTGACAGTTGAACACAGCGAGAGGAGAGCAGGATTTTCACCGTTTAAAACAGCGAGAGTAGAGCTGGGATTTTCACACTTTAAAACAGCGAGAGTAGAGCTGGGATTTTCAAAGTTTAAAACAGCGAGAGGTGAGCAGGATTTTCACAGTTTAAAACAGCGAGAGGAGCGCAGGATTGTCACAGTTTAAAACCGTGAGAGGTGAGCAGGATTTTGACAGTTAAAATCAGCCAGAGGTCAGCTGGGATTTTGACAGTTTAAAACAGCAAGAGGAGAGCCGGGATTTTAAAAGTTTGAAACAGCGGGAGGAAAGCAGAATATTAACAGTTTAAAACTTCGAGAGGTGAGGTTGCGTGTTCACTGTTCAAAACAGTGAGAGGAGAGCAGGATTTTCATCGTTTAAAACAGCGAGAGGAGAGCAGGATTTTCACAGTTTAAAACAGCGAGAGGAGAGCAGGAATTTCACAGTTTAAAACAGCGAGTGGAGATCAGGTATTTCACAGTTTAAAACAGTGAGAGGAGTGCAGAATTTTCACAGTTAAAAACAGCGAGAGTTGAGCAGGATTTTCAGAGCTTAGAACAGCAAAAGTAGAGGAGGATTTTCACAGTTTAAAACAGCGAGAGGAGAGCTGGGGATTTCACAGTTGAAAACACCGAGAGGAGAGCAGGATTTTCACAGCATAAAACAGCGAGAGGAGAGCAGGATTGTCACAGTTTAAAACCGCGAGAGGTGAGCAGGATTTTGACAGTTAAAATCAGCCAGAGGTCAGCTGGGATTTTGACAGTTTAAAACAGCAAGAGTAGAGCCGGGATTTTAAAAGTTTGAAACAGCGGGAGGAAAGCAGAATTTTAATAGTTTAAAACTTCGAGAGGTGAGCTTGCGTGTGCACGGTTCAAAAACGTGAGAAGGGAGATAAGGTGTTCACAGTTCAAAACTGCGAGAGGAGAGCCAGATTTTCACAGTTTTAAAAAGCGAGAGGAGAGCCGGGATTTTCGCAGTTTAAAAAAGCCAGAGGGGAGCTGGATTTTGTCAGTTTAAAACAGCGAGAGGAGAGCCAGATTTTCACAATTTTAAACAGCGAGAGGAGAGCCGGGATTTTCACAATTTAAAACAGCGAGAGGAGAGCTGGAATTTCACTGTTTAAAACAGCGAGAGTAGAGCTGGGATTTTCACAAATTAAAACAGCAAGAGGTGAGCAGGTTTTTCACAGTTTAAAACAGCGAGAGGAGAGCAGGATTTTCACAGTTTTAAACAGCGAGAGGAGAGCAGGATTTTCACAGTTTAAAACAGCGAGAGGAGAGCAGGATTTTCACAGTTTAAAACCGTGAGAGGTGAGCAGGATTTTGACAGTTTAAAACAGCGAGAGGTGAGCAGGATGTTCACAGTTTAAAACAGCGAGAGGAGAGGTGGGATTTTCAAAGTTTAAAACAGCGAGAGGTGTGCAGGATGTTCACAGTTTAAAACAGCGAGAGGAGAGGCGGGATTTTCAAAGTTTAAAACAGCCAGAGGAGAGCAGGATTTTCACAGTTTAAAACATCGAGAGGAGAGCAGGATTTTCACGGTTTAAAACAGCGAGAAGAGAGCCGGGGTTTTCAAAGCTAAAACAGCCAGAGGAGAGCAGGATTTTCACAGTTTAAAACAGCGAGAGGAGAGCAGGAATTTCACATTTTAAAACAGCGAGAGGAGAGCAGGAATTTCAGAGTTTAAAACAGCGAGAGGATAGCAGGATTTTCACGGTTTAAAACAGCGAGAGGAGAGCCGAGATTTTCAAAGTTTAAAACAGCCAGAGGCTAGCAGGATTTTCACAGTTTAAAACAGCGAGAGGAGAGCAGAAATTTCACAGTTTTAAACAGCGAGAGGAGAGCCGGGATTTTCAAAGTTTAAAACAGCCAGAGGAGAGCAGGATTTTCACAATTTTAAACAGCGAGAGTTGAGCAGGATTTTCAGAGTTTAGAACAGCAAAAGTAGAGGAGGATTTTCAAAGTTTAAAACAGCAAGACGAGAGCTGGGGATTTCACAATTGAAAACACCGAGAGGAGAGCCGGATATTCACAGCTTAAAATGGCGAGTAGCGAGCTGGATTTTCACATTTTAAAACAGCGATTGTAGAGCAGGATTTTACAAGTTTACAACAGCGATAGGAGAGCAGGACTTGCACAGCATAAAACATCAGGAGGAGAGCAGGATTTTCACACCATAAAACAGCGAGAGGAGAGCTGGGATTTTCACATTTTAAAACAGCGAGAGGAGAGCAGGAATTTCACAGTTTTAAACAGCAAGAGGAAAGCAGGATTTTCACAGTTTTAAACAGCGAGAGGAGAGCAGGATTTTCACAGTTCAAAACAGCGAAAGGAGAGCAGGATTTTCACAGTTTAAAACCGCGAGATTTGAGCAGGATTTTGACAGTTTAACACAGCGAGAGGAGAGCAGGATTTTCACACTTTAAAACAGCCAGATGTCAGCTGGGATTTTGACAGTTTAAAGCAGCAAGAGGAGAGCCAGGATTTTATAAGTTTGAAACAGAGGGAGGAAAGCAGAATTTTAACAGTTTAAAACTTCGAGAGGTGAGCTTGCGTGTTCACGGTTCAAAACATTGAGAGGAGTGTTTAGGTGTTCACAGTTTAAAATTGCGAGAGGGGAGCCAGGATTTTCCCAGTTTAAAACATTGAGAGGAGTGCAGGTAAATCACAGTTTAAAACACCGAGTGGAGAGCAGAAATTTCACAGTTTAAAACAGCGAGAGCAGAGCTGGGATTTTCGCAAGTTGAAAACAGCGAGAGGGGAGTAGATATTTCACAGTTTAAAACAGTGAGAGGTGAGCAGAATGTTCACAGTTTAAAATAGCGAGAGGAGAGGCGGCATTTTCACGGTTTAAAACAACGAGAGGAGAGGCGGGATTTTCAAAGTTTAAAACGGCCAGAGGAGAGCAGGATTTTCACAGTTTAAAACAGCGAGAGGAGAGCAGGAATTTCACATTTTAAAACAGTGAGAGGAGAGCAGGAATTTCACAGTTTTAAACAGCAAGAGGAGAGCAGGATTTTCACAGTTTTAAACAGCGAGAGGAGAGCAGGATTTCCACAGTTCAAAACAGTGAAAGGAGAGCAGGATTTTCACAGTTTAAAACCGCGAGATTTGAGCAGGATTTTGACAGTTTAACACAGCGAGAGGAGAGCAGGAATTCACAGTTTAAAACAGCGAGAGGAGAGCAGGATTTTCACAGTTCAAAACAGCGAAAGGAGAGCAGGATTTTCACAGTTTGAAACCGCGAGATTTGAGCAGGATTTTGACAGTTTAACACAGCGAGAGGAGAGCAGGAATTTCACAGTTTAAAACAGCGAGAGGAGAGCAGGATTTTCACACTTTAAAACAGCCGGAGGTCAGCTGGGATTTTGACAGTTTAAAACAGCAAGAGGAGAGCCAGGATTTTATAAGTTTGAAACAGAGGGAGGAAAGCAGAATTTTAACAGTTTAAAACTTCGAGATGTGAGCTTGCGTGTTCACGGTTCAAAACATTGAGAGGGGTGCTTCGGTGTTCACAGTTTAAAATTGCGAGAGGGGATCAGGATTTTCCCAGTTTAAAACATTGAGAGGAGTGCAGGTAAATCACAGTTTAACACAGCGAGAGGAGAGCAGGATTGTCACAGTTTAAAACCGCGAGAGGAGAGCTGGGGATTTCACAGGTGAAAACACCGAGAGGAGAGCAGGATTTTCACAGTTTAAAACAGTGAGAGGTGAGCAGAATGTTCACAGTTTAAAACAGCGAGAGAAGAGGCGGGATTTTCACGGTTTAAAACAGCCAGAGGAGAGCAGGATTTTCAGAGTTTTAAACAGCCAGAGGAGTTCAGTTATTTCACAGCTTAAAACAGCAAGAGGAGAGCAGAATTTTCACAGTTTAGAACAGCGAGAGTTGAGCAGGATTTTCAGAGTTTAGAACAGCGAAAGTGAGGAGGATTTTCACAGTTTAAAACAGCGAGAGGAGAGCTGGGGATTTCACAGGTGAAAACACCGAGAGGAGAGCAGGATTTTCACAGTATAAAACAGCGAGAGGAGAGCCGGATATTCGCAGTTTAAAATGGAGAGAAGCGAGCTGGATTTTCACATTTTAAAACAGCGAGAGGAGAGCAGGAATTTCACAGTTTTAAACAGCAAGAGGAGAGCAGGATTTTCACAGTTTTAAACAGCGAGAGGAGAGCAGGATTTTCACAGTTCAAAACAGCGAAAGGAGAGCAGGATTTTCACAGTTTGAAACCGCGAGATTTGAGCAGGATTTTGACAGTTTAACACAGCGAGAGGAGAGCAGGAATTTCACAGTTTAAAACAGCGAGAGGAGAGCTGGATTTTCACACTTTAAAACAGCCGGAGGTCAGCTGGGATTTTGACAGTTTAAAACAGCAAGAGGAGAGCCAGGATTTTATGTTTGAAACAGAGGGAGGAAAGCAGAATTTTAACAGTTTAAAACTTCGAGATGTGAGCTTGCGTGTTCACGGTTCAAAACATTGAGAGGGGTGCTTAGGTGTTCACAGTTTAAAATTGCGAGAGGGGATCAGGATTTTCCCAGTTTAAAACATTGAGAGGAGTGCAGGTAAATCACAGTTTAACACAGCGAGAGGAGAGCAGGATTGTCACAGTTTAAAACCGCGAGAGGAGAGCTGGGGATTTCACAGGTGAAAACACCGAGAGGAGAGCAGGATTTTCACAGTTTAAAACAGTGAGAGGTGAGCAGAATGTTCACAGTTTAAAACAGCGAGAGAAGAGGCGGGATTTTCACGGTTTAAAACAGCCAGAGGAGAGCAGGATTTTCACAGTTTAAAACAGCGAGAGGAGAGCAGGAATTTCACAGTTTAAAACAGTGAGAGGAGAGCAGGATTTTCAGAGTTTAAAACAGCCAGAGGAGATCAGGTATTTCACAGCTTAAAACAGCGAGAGGAGAGCAGGATTTTCATAGTTTTAAACAGCGAGAGGAGAGCAGGATTTTCACAGTTTAAAACAGCGAGAGGAGAGCAGGAATTTCACAGTTTAAAACAGCGAGTGGAGATCAGGAATTTCACAGTTTAAAACAGTGAGAGGAGTGCAGAATTTTCACAGTTAAAAACAGCGAGAGTTGAGCAGGATTTTCAGAGCTTAGAACAGCGAAAGTAGAGGAGGATTGTCACAGTTTAAAACCGCGAGAGGTGAGCAGGATTTTGACAGTTAAAATCAGCCAGAGTTCAGCTGGGATTTTGACAGTTTAAAACAGCAAGAGTAGAGCCGGGATTTTAAAAGTTTGAAACAGCGGGAGGAAAGCAGAATTTTAATAGTTTAAAACTTCGAGAGGTGAGCTTGCGTGTGCACGGTTCAAAAACGTGAGAAGGGAGATAAGGTGTTCACAGTTCAAAACTGCGAGAGGAGAGCCAGATTTTCACAGTTTTAAAAAGCGAGAGGAGAGCCGGGATTTTCGCAGTTTAAAAAAGCCAGAGGGGAGCTGGATTTTGTCAGTTTAAAACAGCGAGAGGAGAGCCAGGATTTTCACAATTTAAAACAGCGAGAGGAGAGCCGGGATTTTCAGAGATTAAAACAGCGAGAGGAGAGCTGGATTTTCACTGTTTAAACAGCGAGAGGAGAGCCGGGATTTTCAATGATTAAAACAGCCAGAGGAGAGCTGGATTTTCACAGTTTAAAACAGCGAGAGGAGAGCAGGATTTTCACAGTTTTAAACAGCGAGAGGAGAGCAGGATTTTCACAGTTTAAAACAGCGAGAGGAGAGCAGGATTTTCACAGTTTAAAACAGTGAGAGGTGAGCAGGATTTTCACAGTTTAAAACAGCGAGAGGTGAGCAGGATTTTCACAGTTTAAAACAGCGAGAGGATAGCCGGGATTTTCAAAGTTTAAAACAGCGAGAGGTGTGCAGGATGTTCACAGTTTAAAACAGCGAGAGGAGAGGCGGGATTTTCAAAGTTTAAAACAGCCAGAGGAGAGCAGGATTTTCACAGTTTAAAACATCGAGAGGAGAGCAGGATTTTCACGGTTTAAAACAGCGAGAAGAGAGCCGGGGTTTTCAAAGCTAAAACAGCCAGAGGAGAGCAGGATTTTCACAGTTTAAAACAGCGAGAGGAGAGCAGGAATTTCACATTTTAAAACAGCGAGAGGAGAGCAGGAATTTCAGAGTTTAAAACAGCGAGAGGATAGCAGGATTTTCACGGTTTAAAACAGCGAGAGGAGAGCCGAGATTTTCAAAGTTTAAAACAGCCAGAGGCTAGCAGGATTTTCACAGTTTAAAACAGCGAGAGGAGAGCAGGAATTTCACAGTTTTAAACAGCGAGAGGAGAGCCGGGATTTTCAAAGTTTAAAACAGCCAGAGGAGAGCAGGATTTTCACAATTTTAAACAGCGAGAGTTGAGCAGGATTTTCAGAGTTTAGAACAGCAAAAGTAGAGGAGGATTTTCAAAGTTTAAAACAGCAAGACGAGAGCTGGGGATTTCACAATTGAAAACACCGAGAGGAGAGCCGGATATTCACAGCTTAAAATGGCGAGTAGCGAGCTGGATTTTCACATTTTAAAACAGCGATTGTAGAGCAGGATTTTACAAGTTTACAACAGCGATAGGAGAGCAGGACTTGCACAGCATAAAACATCAGGAGGAGAGCAGGATTTTCACACCATAAAACAGCGAGAGGAGAGCTGGGATTTTCACATTTTAAAACAGCGAGAGGAGAGCAGGAATTTCACAGTTTTAAACAGCAAGAGGAAAGCAGGATTTTCACAGTTTTAAACAGGAGAGGAGAGCAGGATTTTCACAGTTCAAAACAGCGAAAGGAGAGCAGGATTTTCACAGTTTAAAACCGCGAGATTTGAGCAGGATTTTGACAGTTTAACACAGCGAGAGGAGAGCAGGATTTTCACACTTTAAAACAGCCAGATGTCAGCTGGGATTTTGACAGTTTAAAGCAGCAAGAGGAGAGCCAGGATTTTATAAGTTTGAAACAGAGGGAGGAAAGCAGAATTTTAACAGTTTAAAACTTCGAGAGGTGAGCTTGCGTGTTCACGGTTCAAAACATTGAGAGGAGTGTTTAGGTGTTCACAGTTTAAAATTGCGAGAGGGGAGCCAGGATTTTCCCAGTTTAAAACATTGAGAGGAGTGCAGGTAAATCACAGTTTAAAACACCGAGTGGAGAGCAGAAATTTCACAGTTTAAAACAGCGAGAGCAGAGCTGGGATTTTCGCAAGTTGAAAACAGCGAGAGGGGAGTAGATATTTCACAGTTTAAAACAGTGAGAGGTGAGCAGAATGTTCACAGTTTAAAATAGCGAGAGGAGAGGCGGAATTTTCACGGTTTAAAACAGCGAGAGGAGAGCCGGGATTTTCAAAGTTTAAAACGGCCAGAGGAGAGCAGGATTTTTACATTTCAAAACAGAGAGTGTAGAGCAGGTTTTTACAAGTTTAAAACAGCAATAGGAGAGCAGGATTTTCACAGCATAAAACAGCTAGAGGTGAACAGCAATTTCACAGTTTAAAACAGTAAGCGGTGAGCAAGATTTTCACAGTTTAAAACAGCGAGAGGAGAGCAGGGATTTTCACAGTTTAAAACCGCCAGAGGAGAGCAGGATTTTACAGTTTAAAACAGCGAGAGGAGAGCAGCAATTTCACAGTTTAAAACCGTAAGAGGAGAGCAGGATTTTCACAGTTTTAAACAGCGAGAGGAGAGCAGGATTTTCACAGTTTAAAACAGCGAGAGGAGAGCAGGATTTTCACAGTTTAAAACAGCGAGAGGAGAGCAGGATTTTCACAGTTTTAAACAGCGAGAGGAGAGCAGGATTTTCACAGTTTAAAACAGCCAGAGGAGAGCAGGATTTTCACAGTTTAAACAGCGAGAGGAGGGCAGGTATTTCAAAGTTTAAAACAGCGAGAAGAGAGCAGAATTTTCACAGTTTAAAACAGCGAGAGGAGAGCAGGAATTCACAGTTTAAAACAGCGAGAGGAGAGCAGGATTTTCACAGTTCAAAACAGCGAAAGGAGAGCAGGATTTTCACAGTTTGAAACCGCGAGATTTGAGCAGGATTTTGACAGTTTAACACAGCGAGAGGAGAGCAGGAATTTCACAGTTTAAAACAGCGAGAGGAGAGCTGGATTTTCACACTTTAAAACAGCCGGAGGTCAGCTGGGATTTTGACAGTTTAAAACAGCAAGAGGAGAGCCAGGATTTTATGTTTGAAACAGAGGGAGGAAAGCAGAATTTTAACAGTTTAAAACTTCGAGATGTGAGCTTGCGTGTTCACGGTTCAAAACATTGAGAGGGGTGCTTAGGTGTTCACAGTTTAAAATTGCGAGAGGGGATCAGGATTTTCCCAGTTTAAAACATTGAGAGGAGTGCAGGTAAATCACAGTTTAACACAGCGAGAGGAGAGCAGGATTGTCACAGTTTAAAACCGCGAGAGGAGAGCTGGGATTTCACAGGTGAAAACACCGAGAGGAGAGCAGGATTTTCACAGTTTAAAAAACAGTGAGAGGTGAAGCAGAATGTTCACAGTTTAAAACAGCGAGAGAAGAGGCGGGATTTTCCACGGTTTAAAACAGCCAGAGGAGAGCAGGATTTTCAGAGTTTTAAACAGCCAGAGGAGTTCAGTTATTTCACAGCTTAAAACAGCGAGAGGAGAGCAGAATTTTCACAGTTTAAAACAGCGAGAGTTGAGCAGGATTTTCAGAGTTTAGAACAGCGAAAGTGAGGAGGATTTTCACAGTTTAAAACAGCGAGAGGAGAGCTGGGGATTTCACAGGTGAAAACACCGAGAGGAGAGCAGGATTTTCACAGTATAAAACAGCGAGAGGAGAGGCCGGATATTCGCAGTTTAAAATGGAGAGAAGCGAGCTCGATTTTCAAAGTTTAAAACAGCGAGACGAAAGAGCAGGAATTTCACAGTTTTAAACCGCAAGAGGAGAGCCGGATATTCAAAGTTTAAAATGGCGAGAGGTGAGCTGGACTTTCACATTTTAAAACAGTAAGAGGAGAGCGGGATTTTAACAGTTTAAAACCGCAAGAGGAGTGCCGGTTTTTCACAGGTTTAACCACAGCGAGAGGAGGAGCAGGATTTCACAGTTTTAAACAGCGAGAGGAAGCTGGATTTTCAAGTTAAAACAGCCGAGAGGAGATCAGGATTTCAAGTTTAAAGCAGCGAGGACGACGTGAGCAGAATTATCACAGTTTTAAACAGCGAAAAAGAGCGGGATTTTCAACAGTTTTAAACAGCGAGGAGGAGAGCTGGATTTTCACAGATTAATACAAGCCGAGAGGAGAGCAGGATTTTTCACATGTTTTAAACAGCCAGCGGAGAGCAGGTTTTTCCACAGTTTAAAACAGCCGAGAGGCGAGCAGGATATTTCAACGGCTTAAAAAGCGAATAGGCGAGCAGCCAGTTTCACAGTTTAAAAACAGCTAAGACGAGAGAGTAGGTGTTCACAGTTTAAAATTGCGAGAGGGGATCAGGATTTTCCCAGTTTAAAACATTGAGAGGAGTGCAGGTAAATCACAGTTTAACACAGCGAGAGGAGAGCAGGATTGTCACAGTTTAAAACCGCGAGAGGAGAGCTGGGGATTTCACAGGTGAAAACACCGAGAGGAGAGCAGGATTTTCACAGTTTAAAACAGAGAGAGGTGAGCAGAATGTTCACAGTTTAAAACAGCGAGAGAAGAGGCGGGATTTTCACGGTTTAAAACAGCCAGAGGAGAGCAGGATTTTCACAGTTTAAAACAGCGAGAGGAGAGCAGGAATTTCACAGTTTAAAACAGTGAGAGGAGAGCAGGATTTTCAGAGTTTAAAACAGCCAGAGGAGATCAGGTATTTCACAGCTTAAAACAGCGAGAGGAGAGCAGGATTTTCATAGTTTTAAACAGCGAGAGGAGAGCAGGATTTTCACAGTTTAAAACAGCGAGAGGAGAGCAGGATTTTCACAGTTTAAAACCGTGAGAGGTGAGCAGGATTTTGACAGTTTAAAACAGCGAAAGGTGAGGTGGGATTTTCAAAGTTTAAAACAGCGAGAGGTGAGTAGGATGTTCACAGTTCAAAACAGCGAGAGGAGAGGCGGGATTTTCAAAGTTTAAAACAGCCAGAGGAGAGCAGGATTTTCACAGTTTAAAACAGCGAGAAGAGAGCCGGGGTTTTCAAAGCTAAAACAGCAAGAGGAGAGCAGGATTTTCACAGTTTAAAACAGCGAGAGGAGAGCAGGAATTTCACATTTTAAAACAGCGAGAGGAGAGCAGGAATTTCAGAGTTTAAAACAGCGAGAGGAGAGCAGGATTTTCACGGTTTAAAACAGCGAGAGGAGAGCCGAGATTTTCAAAGTTTAAAACAGCCAGAGGCTAGCAGGATTTTCACAGTTTAAAACAGCGAGAGGAGAGCAGGATTTTCACACTTTAAAACAGCCAGAGGTCAGCTGGGATTTTGACAGTTTAAAACAGCAAGAGGAGAGCCAGGATTTTATAAGTTTGAAACAGAGGGAGGAAAGCAGAATTTTAACAGTTTAAAACTTCGAGAGGTGAGCTTGCGTGTTCACGGTTCAAATCATTGAGAGGGGTGCTTAGGTGTTCACAGTTTAAAATTGCGAGAGGGGATCAGGATTTTCACAGTTTAAAACATTGAGAGGAGTGCAGGTAAATCACAGTTTAACACAGCGAGAGGAGAGCAGGAATTTCACATTTTAAAACAGCGAGAGGAGAGCAGGAATTTCAGAGTTTAAAACATCTAGAGGATAGCAGGATTTTCACAGTTTAAAACAGCAAGAGGTGAGCAGGACTTTCAGAGTTTAAAACAGCGAGAGGTGAGCAGAGTTTTCACAGTTTAAAACAGCGAGAGCAGAGCTGGGATTTTCACAGTTTAAAGCAGCCAGAGGAGAGCAGGATTTTCACAATTTTAAACATGGAGAGCAGAGCCGGGATTTTCACAGTTTAAAGCAGCCAGAGGAGAGCAGGATTTTCACAGTTTAAAACAGCGAGAGGAGAGCAGGTATTTTAAGGCTTAAAACAGCGAGAGGTGAGCAGGATTTTCACACTTTCAAACAGTGAGAGGTTAGCAGAATTTTCACAGTTTAATAAAGCGAGAGGAGAGCCGGGATTTTCACAGTTTATACAGTCAGAGGAGAGCTGGAATTTCACCATTTAAAACAGCGATTGTAGAGCTGGGATTTTCACTGTTTAAAACAGCGAGAGGTGAGCAGGATTTTCACGGTTTAAAACCGCGAGAGGTGAGCAGCTTTTTGACAGTTTAAAACAGCGAGAGGGGAGCCGGGATTTTCCCAGTTTAAAACATTGAGAGGAGAGCAGGTATTTCACTGTTTAAAACACTGAGAGGAGAGCAGAAATTTCAAAGTTTAAAACAGCGAGAGTCGATCTGGGATTTTCACAGTTTAAAACAGTGAGAGGTGAGCAGGATTTTCACAGTTTACAACAGCCAGAGGAGAGCCAGGATTTTCACAGTTTAAAACAGCGAGAGGATCGCAGGATTTTCACAGTTTAAAACAGCGCAAGGAGAGCAGGATTTTCACGGTTTAAAACCACGAGAGGTGAGCAGCTTTTTGACAGTTTAAAACAGCGAGAGGAGAGCAGGATTTTCACATTTTAAAACAGCGAGAGGAGAGCAGGATTTTCACAATTTTAAACAGCGAGAGCAGAGCCCGGATTTTCACAGTTTAAAGCAGCCAGAGGAGAGCAGGATTTTCACAGTTTAAAACAGCGAGAGCAAAGCAGGATTTTCACAATTTTAAACAGCGAGAGGTGAGCAGATTTTCACAGTTTAAAACAGTGAGAGGTTAGCAGAATTTTCACAGTTTAATAAAGTGAGAGTTGAGCCCGGATTTTCACAGTTTATACAGCCAGAGGAGAGCTGGAATTTCACCTTTTAAAACAGCGATCGTAGAGCTGGGATTTTCACAGTTTAAAACAGCGAGAGGTGAGCCGGGATTATTCACAGTTTAATAACAGACGAGAGGAGAGCAGGATTTTCAGAAAGTTTAAAACAGCGAGAGGAGGAGGGAAAACAGGAGTTTTCACAGTTTAAAACAGCGCAAGGGAGAGCAGCGATTTTCAAGGTTTAAAACAGCGAGAGGAGAGACAGGATTTTGACAGTTTAAAACAGCGAGACGAGGAGAGCAGGATTTTCAGAGTTTTAAACAGCCAGAGGAGAGCAGGATTTTCACAGATTAAAACAGCCAGCGGTCGAGCTGGGATTTTCATAGTTTCAAACAGCAGAGAGGAAGAGCGGGATTTTAACAGTTTGAAACAGCGGGAGGTGAAGCTTGAAATTTTAACAGCTTTAAAACAGCGAGAGGAGAGCAGGGCCATGTTCAAGAGTCAATACAGCGAGAGGAGAGCTGAGTGTTTACAGTGTTTGAAACAGAGAGTGGAGAGCCAGGATTTTCAGAGTTTAAAATAAGCGAGGGGGAGCGGGATTTTCACAGTTTAAAACAGCGAGAGGAGAGCAGGAAATTCAAAGTTTACAACATGCGAGAGTAGACCTGTTTTTCACAGTTAAAACGTGAGAGGTGACCGGATTTTAACAGTTTACAACAGCGAGAGCTTATAGCAGGGATTTTCCAACAGTTTAAAATAGCGAGAGGAGAGCAGGGTTTTCACAGTTCTGAAAACAGCCGAGAGGAATGCAGGATTTTCACGAGGTTAAAACAGCGAGAGGTGAGCTGGGGGATGTTGACAGTTTTAAAACAGCAAGAGGAGACCGGGATTTTAAAAGTTTTCAACAGCAGGAGGAAAGCAGAATTTTTAAACAGTTTAAAAAGCGAGAGTGAGCTGTGACTTTAACAATTAAAAACATCGATGGGAGAGCCAGATTTCACAGTTTAAAACAGTGAGAGGAGAGCAGGATTTTCACAGTTTAAAACAGCGAGAGAAAAGCAGAATATTCACAGTTTAAAACAGCCTGAGGAGAGCAGGATTTTCACAGTTTAAAACTGCGAGAGGAGAGCCAGATTATTACTGTTTAAAACAGCGAGGGGGAGCCGGGATTTTCCCAGTTTAAAACATTGAGAGGAGAGCAGGTATTTCACAGTTTAAAACACCGAGAGGAGAGCAGAAATTTCAAAGTTTAAAACAGCGAGAGTCGATCTGGGATTTTCACAGTTTAAAACAGTGAGAGGTGAGCAGGATTTTCACAGTTTACAACAGCCAGAGGAGAGCCAGGATTTTCACAGTTTAAAACAGCGAGAGGATCGCAGGATTTTCACAGTTTAAAACAGCGCAAGGAGAGCAGGATTTTCACGGTTTAAAACCGCGAGAGGTGAGCAGCTTTTTGACAGTTTAAAACAGCGAGAGGAGAGCAGGATTTTCACATTTTAAAACAGCGAGAGGAGAGCAGGATTTTCACAATTTTAAACAGCGAGAGCAGAGCCCGGATTTTCACAGTTTAAAGCAGCCAGAGGAGAGCAGGATTTTCACAGTTTAAAACAGCGAGAGCAAAGCAGGATTTTCACAATTTTAAACAGCGAGAGGTGAGCAGGATTTTCACAGTTTAAAACAGTGAGAGGTTAGCAGAATTTTCACAGTTTAATAAAGTGAGAGTTGAGCCGGGATTTTCACAGTTTATACAGCCAGAGGAGAGCTGGAATTTCACCTTTTAAAACAGCGATCGTAGAGCTGGGATTTTCACAGTTTAAAACAGCGAGAGGTGAGCAGGATTTTCACAGATTAAAACAACGAGAGGAGAGTAGGATTTTCAGAGTTTTAAACAGCGAGAGGAGAGCAGGATTTTCACAGTTTAAAACAGCGCAAGGAGAGCAGGATTTTCACGGTTTAAAACCGCGAGAGGTGAGCAGGATTTTGACAGTTTAAAACAGCGAGAGGAGAGCAGGATTTTCACCGTTTAAAACAGCGAGAGGAGAGCAGGATTTTCAAAGTTTAAAACAGCGAGAGTAGACCTGGGTTTTTCACAGTTTAAAACAGTGAGAGGTGAGCCGGATTTTAACAGTTTACAACAGCGAGAGCTTTAGCAGGATTTTCACAGTTTAAAAGAGCGAGAGGAGAGCAGGGTTTTCACAGTTTAAAACAGCCAGAGGAATGCAGGTTTTTCACGGTTTAAAACAGCGAGAGGTGAGCTGGGATGTTGACAGTTTAAAACAGCAAGAGGAGAGCCGGGATTTTAAAAGTTTTAAACAGCAGGAGGAAAGCAGAATTTTAACAGTTTAAAACAGCGAGAGGTGAGCTGGGACTTTAACAGTTTAAAACATCGACAGGAGAGCCAGATATTCACAGTTTAAAACAGTGAGTGGAGAGCCAGATTTTCACAGGTTAAAACCGCGAGCGGAGAGCAGGATTTTCAAAGTTTAAAACATCGAGAGGAGAGCAGGATTTTCACAGTTTAAAACAGCCAGAGGTCAGCTGGGATTTTGACAGTTTAAAACAGCAAGAGGCGAGCCGGGATATTAAAAGTTTGAAACAGCGGGAGGAAAGCAGAATTTTAACAGTTTAAAACAGCGAGAGGAGAGCAGGATTTTCAAAGTTTTAAACAGCGAGAGGAGAGCAGGATATTCACAGTTTAAAACAGCGAGAGGAGAGCAGGATTTTCACAGTTTTAAACAGCGAGAGGAGAGCCGGGATTTTCACAGTTTAATACAGCCAGAGGAGAGCAGGATTTTCACAGTTTAAAACCGCGAGAGGAGAGCAGGATTTTCACAGTTTTAAACAGCGAGAGTAGAGCAGGATTTTCAAAGTTTTAAACAGCGAGAGGAGAGCAGGTATTTCACAGTTTAAAACAGCGAGAGGAGAGCAGGATTTTCACAGTTTTAAACAGCGAGAGGAGAGCAGGATTTTCACAGTTTAAAACAGCGAGAGGAGAGCAGGATTTTCACAGTTTAAAACAGCGAGAGGTGAGCTGGGATTTTCACAGTTTAAAACAGCGAGAGGAGAGCAGGATTTTCACAGTTTAAAACAGCGAGAGGAAAGCACGATTTTCACAGTTTAAAACAGCGAGAGGAGAGCCGGGATTTTCACAGTTTAAAACAACGAGAGGAGAGCCGGGATGTCAGAAGTTTGAAACGGCCGGAGGAAAGCCGCATTTTCACAGTTTAAAACAAAATGAGGAGAGCAGAATTTTCACAGATTGAAACAGTGAGAGTAGAGCAGCATTTTCACAGTTTAAAACAGCGAGAGGTGAGCAGGTTTTTCAGAGTTTAGAACAGTGAAAGAAGAGGATAATTTTCACAGTTTAAAACAGCGAGAGGAGAGCTGGGGATTTCACAATTGAAATCACCGAGAGGAGAGCAGGATTTGCACAGTATAAAACAGCGAGAGGAGAGCCGGATATTCACAGTTTAAAATGGCAAGAGTCGAGCTGGATTTTCACATTTTAAAACCTCGATTGTAGAGCAGGAATTTACAAGTTTAAAACAGCGAGAGGAGAGCAGGATTTGCACAGCATAAAACAGCCAGACGAAAGCCAGATATTCACAGTTTAAAACAGCGAGAGGAGAGCCGGGATTTTCACAGTTTAAAACAGCGAGAGGAGAGCAGGTATTTCACAGTTTAAAACAGCGAGAGGAGAGCAGGATTTTCACAGTTTAAAACAGCGAGTGTAGAGCTGGGATTTTCGCAGTTTAAAACAGCAGATGAGAGCAGAGATTTCACAGTTTTAAAACAGCCAGAGGAGAGCTAGGATTTTCACAGTTTAAAACAGCCAGAGGAAGAGCAGGATTTTCACAGTCAAAACAGCGAGAGGAGAACGGATATTCACAGTTCAAAACAGCAGAGGAGAGCAGGATTTCACAGTTTAAAACAGCGAGAGGTGAGCAGGATTTTCAGAGTTAGAACAGCGAAGAGTGAGGCATGATTTTCACAGTTTAAAACAGCGAGAGGAAAGCTGGGATTTTCACAGTTCAAAACAGCGAGAGGAGAGCAGGATTTTCACTGTTTAAAACAGCAAGAGGAGAGCAGGATTTTCACAGTTTTAAACAGCGAGAGGAGAGCAGGATTTTCATAAGTTTAAAACAGCGAGAGCTGAGCTGGGATTTTCACAGTTTAAAACAGCGAGAGGTGAGCAGGTTTTTCACAGTTTAAAACAGCGAGAGGCCAGCTGGGATGTTGACAGTTTAAAACAGCAAGAGGAGAGCCGGGATTTTAAAAGTTTGAAACAGCGAGAAGAAAGCAGAATTTTAACAGTTTAAAACAGTGAGTGGTGACTTGCGTGTTCACAGTATAGAACAGTGAGAGATGAGCAGGAATTTCACAGTTTAAAACAGTGAGAGGTGAGCAGGATTTTCACAGTTTAAAACAGCAAGAGGAGAGCCGGGATTTTAAAAGTTTGAAACAGCGAGAAGAAAGCAGAATTTTAACAGTTTAAAACAGTGAGTGGTGACTTGCGTGTTCACAGTATAGAACAGTGAGAGATGAGCAGGAATTTCACAGTTTAAAACAGTGAGAGGTCAGCTGGGATTTTCACAGTTTAAAACAGCAAGAGGAGAGCCGGGATATTAAAAGTTTGAAACAGCGGGAGGAAAGCAGAATTTTAACAATTTAAAACAGCGAGAGGAGAGCTTGGATGTTCACAGTTTAAAGCAGCGAGAGGGGAGCCGGATATTCACAGTTTAAAACAGCGAGAGGTGAGCTGGGATTTTCACAGTTTAAAACAGCGAGAGGAAGGCAGGATTTTCACAGTTTAAAACAGCGAGTGGAGAGCCAGAATTTCACAGTTTAAAAGAGCGAGAGGTGAGCTGGGATTTTCACAGTTTAAAACAGCGAGAGGAGGGCCGGCTATTCACAGTTTAAAACAGCAAGAGGTGAGCAGGACTTTCAGAGTTTAAAACAGCGAGAGGTGAGCAGAGTTTTCACAGTTTAAAACAGCGAGAGCAGAGCTGGGATTTTCACAGTTTAAAGCAGCCAGAGGAGAGCAGGATTTTCACAATTTTAAACATGGAGAGCAGAGCCGGGATTTTCACAGTTTAAAGCAGCCAGAGGAGAGCAGGATTTTCACAGTTTAAAACAGCGAGAGGAGAGCAGGTATTTTAAGGCTTAAAACAGCGAGAGGTGAGCAGGATTTTCACACTTTCAAACAGTGAGAGGTTAGCAGAATTTTCACAGTTTAATAAAGCGAGAGGAGAGCCGGGATTTTCACAGTTTATACAGTCAGAGGAGAGCTGGAATTTCACCATTTAAAACAGCGATTGTAGAGCTGGGATTTTCACTGTTTAAAACAGCGAGAGGTGAGCAGGATTTTCACGGTTTAAAACCGCGAGAGGTGAGCAGCTTTTTGACAGTTTAAAACAGCGAGAGGGGAGCCGGGATTTTCCCAGTTTAAAACATTGAGAGGAGAGCAGGTATTTCACTGTTTAAAACACTGAGAGGAGAGCAGAAATTTCAAAGTTTAAAACAGCGAGAGTCGATCTGGGATTTTCACAGTTTAAAACAGTGAGAGGTGAGCAGGATTTTCACAGTTTACAACAGCCAGAGGAGAGCCAGGATTTTCACAGTTTAAAACAGCGAGAGGATCGCAGGATTTTCACAGTTTAAAACAGCGCAAGGAGAGCAGGATTTTCACGGTTTAAAACCGCGAGAGGTGAGCAGCTTTTTGACAGTTTAAAACAGCGAGAGGAGAGCAGGATTTTCACAGTTTAAAACAGCGAGAGGAGAGCAGGATTTTCACAATTTTAAACAGCGAGAGCAGAGCCGGGATTTTCACAGTTTAAAGCAGCCAGAGGAGAGCAGGATTTTCACAGTTTAAAACAGCGAGAGGAGAGCTGGATTTTCACAATTTTAAACAGCGAGAGGTGAGCAGGATTTTCACAGTTTAAAACAGTGAGAAGTTAGCAGAATTTTCAGTTTAATAAAGCGAGAGGAGAGCCGGGATTTTCACAGTTTATACAGCCAGAGGAGAGCTGGAATTTCACCTTTTAAAACAGCGATCGTAGAGCTGGGATTTTCACAGTTTAAAACAGCGAGAGGTGAGCAGGATTTTCACAGATTAAAACAACGAGAGGAGAGTAGGATTTTCAGAGTTTTAAACAGCGAGAGGAGAGCAGGATTTTCACAGTTTAAAACAGCGCAAGGAGAGCAGGATTTTCACGGTTTAAAACCGCGAGAGGTGAGCAGGATTTTGACAGTTTAAAACAGCGAGAGGAGAGCAGGATTTTCACCGTTTAAAACAGCGAGAGGAGAGCAGGATTTTGACAGTTTAAAACAGCCAGAGGTCAGCTGGGATTTTGACAGTTTCAAACAGCAAGAGGAGAGCCGGGATTTTAAAAGTTTGAAACAGCGGGAGGAAAGCAGAATTTTAACACTTTAAAACTTGGAGAGGTGAGCTTGCATGTTCACGGTTCAAAACAGTGAGAGGGGAGCTTAGGTGTTTACTTTTTAAAACTGCGAGAGGGGAGCCAGATTTTCATCGTTTAAAATAGCGAGGGGGTGCCGGGATTTTCACAGTTTAAAACACCGAGAGGAGAGCAGAAATTTCAAAGTTTAAAACAGCGAGAGTAGACCTGGGTTTTTCACAGTTTAAAACAGTGAGAGGTGAGCCGGATTTTAACAGTTTACAACAGCGAGAGCTTTAGCAGGATTTTCACAGTTTAAAAGAGCGAGAGGAGAGCAGGGTTTTCACAGTTTAAAACAGCCAGAGGAATGCAGGATTTTCACAGTTTAAAACAGCGAGAGGTGAGCTGGGATGTTGACAGTTTAAAACAGCAAGAGGAGAGCCGGGATTTTAAAAGTTTTAAACAGCAGGAGGAAAGCAGAATTTTAACAGTTTAAAACAGCGAGAGGTGAGCTGGGACTTTAACAGTTTAAAACATCGATGGGAGAGCCAGATATTCACAGTTTAAAACAGTGAGTGGAGAGCCAGATTTTCACAGGTTAAAACTGCGAGCGGAGAGCAGGATTTTCAAAGTTTAAAACAGCGAGAGGAGAGCAGGATTTTCAAAGTTTAAAACATCGAGAGGAGAGCAGGATTTTCACAGTTTAAAACAGCGAGAGGGGAGCCGGGATTTTCCCAGTTTAAAACATTGAGAGGAGAGCAGGTATTTCACTGTTTAAAACACTGAGAGGAGAGCAGAAATTTCAAAGTTTAAAACAGCGAGAGTCGATCTGGGATTTTCACAGTTTAAAACAGTGAGAGGTGAGCAGGATTTTCACAGTTTACAACAGCCAGAGGAGAGCCAGGATTTTCACAGTTTAAAACAGCGAGAGGATCGCAGGATTTTCACAGTTTAAAACAGCGCAAGGAGAGCAGGATTTTCACGGTTTAAAACCGCGAGAGGTGAGCAGCTTTTTGACAGTTTAAAACAGCGAGAGGAGAGCCGGGATTTTCACATTTTAAAACAGCGAGAGGAGAGCAGGATTTTCACAATTTTAAACAGCGAGAGCAGAGCCGGGATTTTCACAGTTTAAATCAGCCAGAGGAGAGCAGGATTTTCACAGTTTAAAACAGCGAGAGGTTAGCAGAATTTTCACAGTTTAAAACAGCGAGAGGAGAGCCGGGATTTTCACAGTTTTAAAACAGTGAGAGGTTAGCAGAATTTTCACAGTTTAATAAAGTGAGAGTTGAGCCGGATTTTCACAGTTTATACAGCCAGAGGAGAGCTGGAATTTCACCTTTTAAAACAGCGATCGTAGAGCTGGGATTTTCACAGTTTAAAACAGCGAGAGGTGAGCAGGATTTTCACAGATTAAAACAACGAGAGGAGAGCAGGATTTTCAGAGTTTTAAACAGCGAGAGGAGAGCAGGAATTTCACAGTTTAAAACAGCGCAAGGAGAGCAGGATTTTCACGGTTTAAAACCGCGAGAGGTGAGCAGGATTTTGACAGTTTAAAACAGCGAGAGGAGAGCAGGATTTTCACCGTTTAAAACAGCGAGAGGAGAGCAGGATTTTCAAAGTTTAAAACAGCGAGAGTAGACCTGGGTTTTTCACAGTTTAAAACAGTGAGAGGTGAGCCGGATTTTAACAGTTTACAACAGCGAGAGCTTTAGCAGGATTTTCACAGTTTAAAAGAGCGAGAGGAGAGCAGGGTTTTCACAGTTTAAAACAGCCAGAGGAATGCAGGTTTTTCACGGTTTAAAACAGCGAGAGGTGAGCTGGGATGTTGACAGTTTAAAACAGCAAGAGGAGAGCCGGGATTTTAAAAGTTTTAAACAGCAGGAGGAAAGCAGAATTTTAACAGTTTAAAACAGCGAGAGGTGAGCTGGGACTTTAACAGTTTAAAACATCGACAGGAGAGCCAGATATTCACAGTTTAAAACAGTGAGTGGAGAGCCAGATTTTCACAGGTTAAAACCGCGAGCGGAGAGCAGGATTTTCAAAGTTTAAAACATCGAGAGGAGAGCAGGATTTTCACAGTTTAAAACAGCCAGAGGTCAGCTGGGATTTTGACAGTTTAAAACAGCAAGAGGCGAGCCGGGATATTAAAAGTTTGAAACAGCGGGAGGAAAGCAGAATTTTAACAGTTTAAAACTTCGAGAGGTGAGCTTGCGTGTTCACGGTTCAACAGCGAGTGAGGGCGAGCTAGATTTTTCACAGTTTAAAACAGCGAGAGTGAGAGCCAGAATTATTGCACGTTGTAAAACAGCGAGTGGAAGCCGATATTCACAGTTTAAACCAGCAAGAGGAATAGCAGGAATTTTCACAGTTTAAAACAGCGAGAGGAGAGCCGAATTTCAAAGTTTAAAACAGCAGAGAGACGCATGGATTTTCACAGCTTAAAAACAGCTGAGAAGGCTGAGCAGAATTTCACAGTTTAAAACAGCTAAGAGACTCAGCAGTGATTTTGACAGTTTAAAACAGCAAGAGAAGAAGCCGGATTTTTAAAGTTTCAAACAGCCAAGAGGAAGCAGAATTTTCACAGTCTAAAACAGCGAGAGGATGAAGCAGGAGACTTTTTCACATTTTTAAAACAGCGAGAGGAGAGCGCAGATTTTCACAGTTTAAAACAGCGAGAGAGAGCAGGATTTTCACAGTTTAAAACAGCGAGACGGAGAGCAGGATTTTCAAGTTTAAAACAGCGAGAGGAGAGCAGGATTTCACAGTTAAACAGCGAGAGGAGAGCGGATTTTCACAGTTTAAAACAGCGAGGAGAGCAGAATTTCACAGTTTAAAACAGCGAGAGGAGAGCGGATTTTCACAGTTTAAACAGCGAGAGGTGAGCAGGATTTCACGATTTAAAACAGCGAGAGAGAGCAGGATTTTTACAGTTTAAAACAGCGAGAGGAGAGCTGGATCTTCACAGTTTAAAACAGAGAGGAGAGCAGGATTCACAGTTTTAAACAGCGAGAGGAGAGCCGGATTTTCACAGTTTAAAAAGGCGAGAGAGTAGCTGATTTTCACAGTTTAAAACAGCGAGAGGAGCAGGATTTACAGTTTTAAAACAGCGAGAGTAGCGCTGTTATTTTGCACAGTTTCAAACAGCGAGAGGTGAGCAGGATTTTCACAGTTTAAAACAGCGAAAGGAAAGCAGGGATTTTCACAGTTTTAAAACAGCGAGAGAGAGCACGGATTTTCACAGTTTAAACAGCGAGAGGTGAGCAGGATTTTCCAGTTTTAAAACAGCGAGAGGAGAGCAGGGATTTTCACAGTTTAAAACAGCAAGAGGAGAGCTGGATTTTCACAGTTTAAACAGCCAGTGGGAGGAGCAGGGATTTTCACAGTTTAAAACAGCGAGAGGAGAGCAGGATTTTCACAGTTTAAAACAGCGAGAGGAGAGCAGGATATTCACAGTTTAAAACAGCGAGATAATAGCTGGATTTTCACAGTTTAAAACAGCGAGAGGAGAGCAGGTATTTCACAGTTTAAAACAGAGAGAGGAGAGCAGGATTTTCACAGTTTAAAACAGTAAGAGGTGAGCAGGATTTTCACAGTTTAAACAGCGAGCAGGAGAGCAGGAATTTCACAGTTTAAACAGCGAGAGGAGAGCAGGATTTTCAAGTTTAAAACAGTGAGAGGAGAGCAGGATTTTCACAGTTTTTAAACAGCGAGAGGAGAGATTGGATTTTCACAATTTAAAACAGCGAGAGGTGAGCAGCATTTTCACAGTTTAAAACAGCGTGAGGTGAGCTGGGATGTTGACAGTTTAAAACAGCAAGAGGCGAGCCGGGATTTTAAAAGTTTGAAACAGCGGGAGGAAAGCAGAATTTTAACAGTTAAAACAGTGAGTGGTGACTTGCGTGTTCACAGTATAGAACAGTGAGAGATGAGCAGGAATTTCACAGTTTAAAACAGTGAGAGGTGAGCAGGATTTTCACAGTTTAAAACAGCAAGAGGAGAGCCGGGATTTTAAAAGTTTGAAACAGCGAGAAGAAAGCAGAATTTTAACAGTTTAAAACAGTGAGTGGTGACTTGCGTGTTCACAGTATAGAACAGTGAGAGATGAGCAGGAATTTCACAGTTTAAAACAGTGAGAGGTCAGCTGGGATTTTCACAGTTTAAAACAGCAAGAGGAGAGCCGGGATATTAAAAGTTTGAAACAGCGGGAGGAAAGCAGAATTTTAACAATTTAAAACAGCGAGAGGAGAGCTTGGATGTTCACAGTTTAAAGCAGCGAGAGGGGAGCCGGATATTCACAGTTTAAAACAGCGAGAGGAGAGCAGGATTTTCACAGTTTAAAACAGCGAGAGGAAGGCAGGATTTTCACAGTTTAAAACAGCGAGTGGAGAGCCAGAATTCCACAGTTTAAAAGAGCGAGAGGTGAGCTGGGATTTTCACAGTTTAAAACAGCGAGAGGAGGGCCGGCTATTCACAGTTTAAAACAGCAAGAGGTGAGCAGGACTTTCAGAGTTTAAAACAGCGAGAGGTGAGCAGAGTTTTCACAGTTTAAAACAGCGAGAGCAGAGCCGGGATTTTCACAGTTTAAAGCAGCCAGAGGAGAGCAGGATTTTCACAATTTTAAACATGGAGAGCAGAGCCGGGATTTTCACAGTTTAAAGCAGCCAGAGGAGAGCAGGATTTTCACAGTTTAAAACAGCGAGAGGAGAGCAGGTATTTTAAGGCTTAAAACAGCGAGAGGTGAGCAGGATTTTCACACTTTCAAACAGTGAGAGGTTAGCAGAATTTTCACAGTTTAATAAAGCGAGAGGAGAGCCGGGATTTTCACAGTTTATACAGTCAGAGGAGAGCTGGAATTTCACCATTTAAAACAGCGATTGTAGAGCTGGGATTTTCACTGTTTAAAACAGCGAGAGGTGAGCAGGATTTTCACGGTTTAAAACCGCGAGAGGTGAGCAGCTTTTTGACAGTTTAAAACAGCGAGGGGGAGCCGGGATTTTCCCAGTTTAAAACATTGAGAGGAGAGCAGGTATTTCACAGTTTAAAACACCGAGAGGAGAGCAGAAATTTCAAAGTTTAAAACAGCGAGAGTCGATCTGGGATTTTCACAGTTTAAAACAGTGAGAGGTGAGCAGGATTTTCACAGTTTACAACAGCGAGAGGTCAGCTGGGATTTTCACAGTTTAAAACAGCGAGAGGATCGCAGGATTTTCACAGTTTAAAACAGCGCTATGAGAGCAGGATTTTCACGGTTTAAAACCACGAGAGGTGAGCAGCTTTTTGACAGTTTAAAACAGCGAGAGGAGAGCAGGATTTTCACACTTTAAAACAGCGAGAGGAGAGCAGGATTTTCACATTTTAAACAGCGAGAGCAGAGCCCGGATTTTCACAGTTTAAAGCAGCCAGAGGAGAGCAGGATTTTCACAGTTTAAAACAGCGAGAGCAAAGCAGGATTTTCACAATTTTAAACAGCGAGAGGTGAGCAGGATTTTCACAGTTTAAAACAGTGAGAGGTTAGCAGAATTTTCACAGTTTAATAAAGTGAGAGTTGAGCCGGGATTTTCACAGTTTATACAGCCAGAGGAGAGCTGGAATTTCACCATTTAAAACAGCGATCGTAGAGCTGGGATTTTCACAGTTTAAAACAGCGAGAGGTGAGCAGGATTTTCACAGTTTAAAACAGTGAGAGGTCAGCTGGGATGTTGACAGTTTAAAACAGCAAGAGGAGAGCCGGGATTTTAAAAGTTTCAAACAGCAGGAGGAAAGCAGAATTTTAACAGTTTAAAACAGCGAGAGGTGAGCTGGGACTTTAACGGTTTAAAACAGCGAGTGGAGAGCCAGATTTTCACAGTTTAAAACAGCGAGTGGAGAGCCAGATTTTCACAGTTTAAAACAACGAGAGGAGAGCCGGGATTTTCACAGTTTAAAACAACGAGAGGAGAGCCGGGATGTCAGAAGTTTGAAACGGCCGGAGGAAAGCCGCATTTTCACAGTTTAAAACAAAATGAGGAGAGCAGAATTTTCACAGATTGAAACAGTGAGAGTAGAGCAGCATTTTCACAGTTTAAAACAGCGAGAGGTGAGCAGGTTTTTCAGAGTTTAGAACAGTGAAAGAAGAGGATAATTTTCACAGTTTAAAACAGCGAGAGGAGAGCTGGGGATTTCACAATTGAAAACACCGAGAGGAGAGCAGGATTTGCACAGTATAAAACAGCGAGAGGAGAGCCGGATATTCACAGTTTAAAATGGCAAGAGTCGAGCTGGATTTTCACATTTTAAAACCTCGATTGTAGAGCAGGAATTTACAAGTTTAAAACAGCGAGAGGAGTGCTGGATTTGCACAGCATAAAACAGTGAGAGGTGAGCAGGATTTTCACAGCATAAAACAGCCAGACGAAATCTGGATATTCACAGTTTAAAAAAGCGAGAGGAGAGCCGGGATTTTCACAGTTTAAAACAGCGAGAGGAGAGCAGGTATTTCACAGTTTAAAACAGCGAGAGGAGGGCAGGATTTCCACAGTTTAAAACAGCGAGTGTAGAGCTGGGATTTTCGCAGTTTAAAAAATCGAGATGTGTGCAGGAATTTCACAGTTTAAAACAGCCAGAGGTGAGCCTGGATTTTCACAGTTTAAAACAGCCAGAGGAAAGCTGGGATTTTCGCAGTCCAAAACAGCGAGAGGAGAACCGGATATTCACAGTTCAAAACAGCAAGAGGAGAGCAGGATTTTCACAGTTTAAAACAGCGAGAGGTGAGCAGGATTTTCAGAGTTTAGAACAGCAAAAGTTGAGGAGGATTTTCACAGTTTAAATCAGCGAGAGGAAAGCTGGGATTTTCACAGTTCAAAACAGCGAGAGGAGAGCCGGATATTCACAGTTTAAAACAGCAAGAGGAGAGCAGGATTTTCACAGTTTAAAACAGCGAGAGGGGAGCAGGAATTTCATAAGTTTAAAACAGCGAGAGCTGAGCTGGGATTTTCACAGTTTAAAACAGCGAGAGGTGAGCAGGTTTTTCACAGTTTAAAACAGCCAGAGGTCAGCTGGGATGTTGACAGTTTAAAACAGCAAGAGGAGAGCCGGGATTTTAAAAGTTTGAAACAGCGAGAAGAAAGCAGAATTTTAACAGTTTAAAGCAGCGAGAGGTGACTTGCGTGTTCACAGTATAGAACAGTGAGAGGTGAGCAGGAATTTCACAGGTTAAAACAGTGAGAGGTCAGCTGGGATTTTCACAGTTTAAAACAGCAAGAGGAGAGCCGGGATATTAAAAGTTTGAAACAGCGGGAGGAAAGCAGAATTTTAACAATTTAAAACAGCGAGAGGAGAGCTTGGATGTTCACAGTTTAAAGCAGCGAGAGGGGAGCCGGATATTCACAGTTTAAAACAGCGAGAGGTGAGCTGGGATTTTCACAGTTTAAAACAGCGAGAGGAAGGCAGGATTTTCACAGTTTAAAACAGCGAGTGGAGAGCCAGAATTTCACAGTTTAAAAGAGCGAGAGGTGAGCTGGGATTTTCACAGTTTAAAACAGCGAGAGGAGGGCCGGCTATTCACAGTTTAAAACAGCAAGAGGTGAGCAGGACTTTCAGAGTTTAAAACAACGAGAGGAGAGCAGGATTTTCACAGTTTTAAACAGCGAGAGGGGAGCAGGATTTTCACAGTTTAAAACAACGAGAGGAGAGCAGGATTTTCACAGTTTTAAACAGCGAGAGGGGAGCAGGATTTTCACAGTTTAAAACAGCAAAAAAAGAGCCGGATTTTCACAGTTTAAAACAGCGAGAGGAGAGCAGGATTTTCACAGTTTAAAACAGCGAGAGGAGAGCTTGATTTTCACAGTTTTAAACAGCGAGAGGCGAGCAGGGAATTTCAAAGATTAAAACAGCCAGAGGAGAGCTGGATTTTCACTGTTTAAAACAGAGATTGGAGAGCAGTGATTTCACAGTTTAAAACAGTGAGAGGTGATGCAGAATTGCACAGTTTAAACAGCGAGAGGAGAGCATGATTTTCACAAGTTTTTAAACAGCGAGAGGAAGAGAAGTATTTTCACAGTTTTAAACAGCGAGAGGAGAGCAGGGGAATTTCAAAGTTTAATACAGCGCAGAGGGATACAGGTATGTTCACAAGTTTTAAACAGCCAGAGAGGAGGCAGGGATTTTCAAAGTTTAAAAGCAGCCGAGAGGAGAGCAGGATTTTTCCACAGTTTAAAACAGGAGATGGAAAGCAGGATTTTCACAGTTTTAAACAGCGAGAGAGAGCCAGGATTTTCACAGTTTAAACAGCGAGAGGTGAGCTGGGATGTTGACAGTTTAAAACAGCAAGAGGAGAGCCGGGATTTTCAAAGTTTAAACAGCAGGGAGACAGAAAAGCGAGAAGCAGGATTTTCACAGTTTAAAACAGCAAAGAGCTGAAACAGAAAAACGCAGGGAGTTTTCACAGTTTAAAACAGTGAGAGGAAGTAGGAATTTCACAGTTTACAGAGAGGAGAGCGGGATTTTCACAGTTTAAACAGCGAGAGGAGAGCAGGATTTTCACTTTTAAACAGCGGAGGAGAGCAGGATTTTCACAGTTAAACAGAGATGAGAGCAGGATATTCACAGTTTAAAACAGCGAGAGGATAGCTGGATTTTCACAGTTTTAAACATCGAGAGGAGAGCCGGGATTTTCACAGTTTAATACAGCCAGAGGAGAGCAGGAATTTCACAGTTTAAAACCGCGAGAGGAGAGCAGGATTTTCACAGTTTTAAACAGCGAGAGGAGAGCCGGGATTTTCACAGTTTTAAACAGCCAGAGGAGAGCAGGATTTCCACAGTTTGAAACAGCGAGAGGAGAGCAGCAATTTCACAGTTTAAAACAGTAAGAGGTGAGCAGGATTTAAACAGTTTAAAACAGCGAGAGGAGAGCAGGATTTTCACAGTTTAAAACAGCGAGAGGAGAGCAGGATTTTCACAGCTTTAAACAGCGAGAGGAGAAATGGGATTTTCAAAGATTAAAACAGCGACTGGAGAGCAGGATTTTCAGAGTTTTAAGCAGCGAGAGGAGAGCCGGAATTTACAAAGTTTAAAACAGTGAGAGGAGAGCAGGAATTTCACAGGTTAAAACAGCGAGAGTAGTGCTGGGATTTTCGCAGTTTAAAACAGCGAGTGGTGAGCAGGAACTTCACAGTTTAAAACAGTGAGAGTAGAGCAGGATTTTCACAGTTTAAAACAGTGAGAGGAAAGCAGGATTTTCACAGTTTAAAACAGCGAGAGGAGTGCAGGATTTTCACAGTTTAAAGCAGCGAGAGGAGAGCAGGGTTTTCACAGTTTAAAACAGCGAGAGGAGAGTTGGGATTTTCAAAGATTAATACAGCCAGAGGAGAGCAGGATTTTCACAGTTTAAAACAGCGAGAGGTGAGCAGGATTTTCACAGTTTAAAACAGCGAGAGGAGAGCAGGATTTTCACAGTTTAAAACAGCAAACGGTGAGCAGGATTTTCGGAGTTTTAAACAGCGAGAGGAGATCCGGGATTTTCAAAGTTTAAAACAGCGAGAGGAGAGCAGGATTTTCACAGTTTAAAACAGCGAGAGGTGAGCAGGATTTTCACAGTTTTAAACAGCAAGAGGAAGCTGGGATTTTCAAAGTTTAAAACAGCCAGAGCAGAGCAGGATTTTCACAGTTTAAAACAGCGAGAGGTGAGCAGGAATGTCACAGTTTAAAACAGTGAGAGAGTGCAGGATTTTCACAGTTTAAAGCAGCGAGAGGAGAGCAGGGTTTTCACAGTTTAAAACAGCGAGAGGAAAGCAGGATTTTCACAGTTTTAAACAGCGAGAGGAGAGCTGGGATTTTCAAAGATTAATACAGCCAGAGGAGAGCAGGATTTTCACAGTTTAAAACAGCGAGAGGAAAGAAGGATTTTCACAGTTTTAAACAGCGAGAGGAGAGCAGGGATTTTCAAAGTTTAAAACAGCAAGAGGATGAGCAGGATTTTCACAGTTTAAAACAGCGAGAGGAGAGCAGGATTTTCACAGTTTAAAACAGCGAGAGGAGAGCAGGAATTTCACAGTTTAAAACAGCGAGAGGAGAGCAGGATTTTCACAGTTTAAAACAGCGAGAGGAGAGCAGGATTTTCACAGTTTTAAACAGCGAGAGGAGAGCAGGATTTTCACAGTTTTAAACAGCGAGAGGAGAGCCGCTATTTTCAAAGTTTAAAACAGCGAGAAGAGAGCAGAATTTTCACAGTTTAAAACAGCAAGAGGAAGCAGGATTTTCACAGTTTAAAACAGGAAGAGGTGAGCCAGGATTTTCAAAGTTTTAAACAGCGAGAGGAGAGCAGGATTTTCACAGTTTTAAACAGCGAGAGGAGAGCAGGATTTTCACAGTTTTAAACAACGAGAGGAGAGCCGGGATTTTCAAAGTTTAAAACAGCCAGAGGGGAGTAGGATTTTCACAGTTTAAAACAGCGAGAGGAGAGCAGGATTTTCACAGTTTTAAACAGCGAGAGGAGAGCCGGAATTTTCAAAGTTTAATACAGCCAGAGGAGAGCAGGGTTTTCACAGTTTTAAACAGCGAGAGGAGAGCTGGGATTTTCACAGTTTAAAACAGCGAGAGGTGAGCAGGAATTTCACAGTTTAAAACAGCGAGAGGTGAGCAGGATTTTCACAGTTTTAAACAGCGAGAGGAGAGCAGGATTTTCAAACTTTAAAACAGCGAGAGGAGAGCCGGGATTTTCAAAGTTTAAAACAGCCAGAGGAGAGCAGGATTTTCACTGTTTAAAACAGCGATTGGAGAGCAGGATTTTCAGTGTTTTAAACAGCGAGAGGAGAGCCGGGATTTTCAAAGTTTAATACAGCGAGAGGAGAGCAGGATTTTCACAGTTTTAAACAGCGAGAGGAGAGCCGGGATTTTCAAAGTTTTAAACAGCGAGAGGAGAGCAGGATTTTCACAGTTTAAAACAGCGAGAGGAGAGCAGCAATTTCACAGTTTAAAACAGCGAGAGGTGAGCAGGATTTTCACAGTTTAAAACAGCGAGAGGAGAGCAGGATTTTCACAGTTTTAAACAGAGAGAGGAAGCAGGGATTTTCAAAGTTTAAAACAGCCAGAGGAGAGCAGGATTTTCACAGTCTAAAACAGCGAGAGGAGAGCAGGATTTTCACATTTTTAAACAGGGAGAGGAGAGCCGCGATTTTCAAAGTTTAAAACAGCGAGAGGAGATCAGGATTTCAGTTTAAAACAGCGAGACGAGTGAGCATGATTTTCACAGTTTAAAACAGCAAAAAAAGAGCCGGGATTTTCACAGTTTAAAACAGCGAGAGGAGAGCAGGATTTTCACAGTTTAAACAGCGAGAGGAGAGCAGGATTTTCACAGTTTTAAACAGCGAGAGGAGAGCAGGATTTTCACAGTTTAAAACAGCGAGAGGTGAGCAGGTATTTCACAGTTTAAAACAGCGAGAGGAGAGCAGTATTTTCACTGTTTAAAACAGCAAACGGTGAGCAGGATTTTCGGAGTTTTAAACAGCGAGAGGACATCCGGGTTTTTCAAAGTTTAAAACAGCCAGAGGAGAGCAGGATTTTCGCAGTTTAAAACAGCGATTGGAGAGCAGGATTTTCAGAGTTTTAAGCAGCGAGAGGAGAGTCGGAATTTACAAAGTTTAAAACAGCGAGAGGAGAGCAGGAATTTCACAGGTTAAAACAGCGAGAGTAGTGCTGGGATTTTCGCAGTTTAAAACAGCGAGTGGTGAGCAGGATATTCACAGTTTAAAACAGCGAGAGGAGAGCCGGGTTCTTTCAAAGTTTAAAACAGCCAGAGGAGAGCAGGATTTTCACTGTTTAAAACAGCGAGAGGAGAGCAGGTATTTCACAGTTTAAAACAGCGAGAGGTGAGCCGGATTTTCACAGTTTAAAACAGCGAGAGGAAAGCAGGATTTTCACAGTTTAAAACAGCGAGAGGAGAGCAGGATTTTCACAGTTTTAAACAGCGAGAGGAAGCTGGGATTTTCAAAGTTTAAATCAGCCAGAGGAGAGCAGGATTTTCACTGTTTAAAACAGCAAACGGAGAGCAGGATTTTCAGAGTTTTAAACAGCGAGAGGAGAGACGGGTTTTTCAAAGTTTAAAACAGCCAGAGGAGAGCAGGATTTTTACAGTTTAAAACAGCGAGAGTAGAGCTGTGATTTTCACAGTTTAAAACAGCGAGAGGAGAGCAGGATTTTCACAGTTTAAAACAGCGAGACGAGAGAGAAGGATTTTCACAGTTTTAAACAGCGAGAGGAGAGCAGGGAATTTCAAAGTTTAAAACAGCGAGAGGAGAGCAGGATTTTCACAGTTTAAAACAGCGAGAGGTGAGCAGGTATTTCACAGTTTAAAACAGCGAGAGGAGAGCAGGATTTTCACAGATTAAAACAGCGAGAGGAGAGCAGGATTTTCACAGTTTAAAACAGCGAGAGGAGAGCAGGATTTTCACAGTTTAAAACAGCGAGAGGCGAGCAGGAATTTCACAGTTTAAAACAGTAAGAGGTGAGCAGGATTTTCACAGTTTAAAACAGCGAGAGGAAAGAAGGATTTTCACAGTTTTAAACAGAGAGTGGAGAGCTGGGATTTTCAAAGATTAATACAGCCAGATGAGAGCAGGATTTTCACATTTTATAACAGCGAGAGGTGAGCAGGGTTTTTCAAAGTTTAAAACAGCGAGAGGAGAGCAGGATTTTCACTGTTTAAAACAGCAAACTGAGAGCAGGATTTTCAGAGTTTTAAACAGCGAGAGGACATCCGGGTTTTCAAAGTTTAAAACAGCCAGAGGAGAGCAGGATTTTCACAGTTTAAAACAGCGATTGGAGAGCAGGATTTTCAGAGTTTTAAACAGCGAGAGGAGAGCGGGATTTACAAAGTTTAAAACAGCGAGAGGAGAGCAGGAATTTCACAGGTTAAAACAGCGAGAGTAGAGCTGGGATTTTCGCAGTTTAAAACAGCGAGTGGTGAGCAGGATATTCACAGTTTAAAACAGCGAGAGGAGAGCCGGGTTCTTTCAAAGTTTAAAACAGCCAGAGGAGTGCAGGATTTTCACAGTTTAAAACAGCGAGAGGTGAGCAGTTATTTCACAGTTTAAAACAGCGAGAGGTGAGCAGGATTTTCACAGATTAAAACAGCGAGAGGAAAGCAGGATTTTCACAGTTTAAAACAACGAGAGGAGAGCAGGATTTTCACAGTTTTAAACAGCGAGAGGAAGCTGGGATTTTCAAAGTTTAAAACAGCCGGAGGAGAGCAGGATTTTCAGAGTTTAATACAGCAAACGGAGAGCAGGATCTTCAGAGTTTTAAACAGCGAGAGGAGAGCAAGTTTTTCAAAGTTTAAAACAGCCAGAGGACAGCAGGATTTTCACAGTTTAAAACAGCGAGACGAGAGAGCAGGATTTTCACAGTTTTAAACAGCAAGAGAAGAGCAGGGATTTTCAAAGTTTAAAACAGGCCAGAGGAGAGTAGGATTTTCACAGTTTAAAACAGCGAGAGGACAGCAGGATTTTCACAGTTTTAAACAGGGAGAGGAGAGCCGGGATTTTCAAAGTTTAAAACAGCGAGAGGAGAGCAGGATTTTCACTGTTTAAAACAGCGAGACGAGAGAGCAGGATTTTCACAGTTTTAAACAGCGAGAGGATAGCCGGGATTTTCAAAGTTTAAAACAGCCAGAGGAGAGCAGGATTTTCACAGTTTAAAGCAGCGAGAGGTGAGCAGGAATTTCACAGTTTAAAACAGCGAGAGGAGAGCAGGATTTTCACAGTTTTAAACAGCGAGAGGAGAGCTGGGATTTTCAAAGTTTAAAACAGCCAGAGGAGAGCAGGATTTTCACTGTTTAAAACAGCGAGACGAGAGAGCAGGATTTTCACAGTTTTAAACAGCGAGAGGAGAGCCGGGATCTTCAAAGTTTAAAACAGCGAGAGGAGTGCAGGATTTTCACAGTTTAAAGCTGCGAGAGGTGAGCAGGATTTTCACAGTTTAAAACAGCGAGAGTAGAGCAGGATTTTCACAGTTTTAAACAGCGAGAGGAGAGCCGGGATTTTCAAAGTTTAAAACGGCCTGAGGAGAGCAGGATTTTCACATTTTTCAAGAGTAAGAGGTGAGCAGGATTTAATCAGTTTAAAACAGCGAGAGGAGAGCAGGATTTTCACAGTTTAAAACAGCGAGAGGAGAGCAGGATTATCACAGCTTTAAACAGCGAGAGGAGAAACGGGATTTTCAAAGATTAAAACAGCGACTGGAGAGCAGGATTTTCAGAGTTTTAAGCAGCGAGAGGAGAGCCGAAATTTACAAAGTTTAAAACAGCGAGAGGAGAGCAGGAATTTCACAGGTTAAAACAGCGAGAGTAGTGCTGGGATTTTCGCAGTTTAAACAGCGAGTGGTGAGACAGGGAACTTCAAAGTTTAAAACAGCGAGAGGAGAGCAGGATTTTCACAGTTTAAAACAGTCGAGAGGAGAGCAGGATTTTCACAGTTTAAAACAGCGAGAGGAGAGCAGGATTTCAGCAGTTTTAAACAGCTAGAGGAGAGCGGGTTTTTCAAAGTTTAATACAGCCAGAGGAGAGCAGGATTTTCCCTGTTTAAAACAGCGAGAGGAGAGCTGGGATTTTCACAGTTTAAAACAGCGAGAGGAGGAGCAGGAATTTTCACAGTTAAAACAGCGAGAGAGAGCAGTGTTTTTCAAAGTTAAAACAGCCAGAGGAGAGCAGGTATTTCACAGTTTAAAACAGCGAGAGGAGAGCCGGGATTTTCACTGTTTAAAACAGCCAGAGGAGAGCAGGATTTTCACAGTTTTAAAGAGCGAGAGGAGAGCCGGGATTTTCACAGTTTAAAACAGCGAGAGGAGAGCAGGAATTTCACAGTTTAAAACAGTGAGAGGAGAGCTGGGATTTTCACAGTTTAAAACAGCGAGAGGTGAGCAGGATTTTCACAGTTTAAAACAGCGAGAGGAGAGCAGGATTTTCACAGTTTAAAACAGCGAGAGGAGAGCAGGATTTTCACAGTTTAAAACAGCGAGAGGAGAGCAGGATTTTCACAGTTTAAAACAGCGAGAGGAGAGCAGGAATTTCACATGTTTAAACAGCGAGTGGAGAGCCGGGATTTCACAGTTTAAAACAGCGAGAGGAGTGCAGGATTTTCACAGTTTAAAACAGCGAGAGGAAAGCAGGATTTTCACAGTTTAAAACAGTGAGAGGAGAGCTGGATTTTCACAGTTTAAAACAGCCAGAGGAGAGCAGGAATTTCACAGTTTAAAACAGCCAGAGGAGAGCAGGATTTTCACAGTTTAAAACAGCGAGAGGAGAGCAGGATTTTCACAGTTTTAAACAGCCAGAGGAGAGCAGGATTTTCACATTTTAAAACAGGGTGAGGAGAGCCTGGATTTTCAAAGTTTTAAAACAGCCAGAGAGAGAGCTGGATTTTCAGCAGTTTAAAACAGCGAGAGGAAGAGCAGGATTTTCACAGTTTTAAAACAGCGAGAGGAGAGCCTGGATTTTAAAGTTTAAAACAGCCAGAGGAGAGCAGGATTTTCACAGATTAAAACAGTGAGAGGTGAGCAGGAATTTCACAGTTTAAAACAGCGAGAGGAGAGCAGGATTTTCACAGTTTAAAGCTACGAGAGATGAGCAGGATTTTCACAGTTTAAAACAGCGAGAGGTGAGCAGGATTTTCAAAGTTTAAAATAGCGAGAGTAGAGCAGGAATTTCACAGTTTAAAACAGCGAGAGGAGAGCAGGATTTTCACAGTTTAAAGCAGTGAGAGGAGAGCAGGATTTTCACAGTTTAAAACAGCGAGAGAAAAGCAGGATATTCACAGTTTAAAACAGCGAGAGGAGAGCAGGATTTTCACAGTTTTAAACAGCGAGAGGAGAGCCGGGATTTTCACAGTTTTAAACAGCGAGAGGAGAGCAGGGATTTTCACAGTTTAAAACAGCGAGAGGAGAGCAGGATTTTCACAGTTTAAAACAGCGAGAGGAGAGCAGGATTTTCACAGTTTAAAACAGCGAGAGGAGAGCAGGATTTTCACAGTTTAAAACAGCGAGAGGAGAGCAGGATTTTCACAGTTTTAAACAGCGAGAGGAGAGCAGGATTTTCAAAGTTTAAAACAGCCAGAGGAGAGCAGGATTTTCACAGTTTAAAACAGCGAGAGGAGAGCAGGATTTTCACAGTTTTAAACAGCGAGAGGAGAGCAGGATTTTCACAGTTTAAAACAGCGAGAGGAGAGCAGGATTTTCACAGTTTTAAACAGCGAGAGGAGAGCAGGATTTTCAAAGTTTAAAACAGCAAGAGGAGAGCAGGATTTTCACAGTTTAAAACAGCGAGAGGAGAGCAGGATTTTCACAGTTTAAAACAGCGAGAGGAGAGCAGGATTTTCACAGTTTTAAACAGCGAGAGGAGAGCAGGATTTTCACAGTTTTAAACAGCGAGAGGAGAGCAGGATTTTCACAGTTTTAAACAGCGAGAGTTGAGCTGGGATTTTTGCAGTTTAAAACAGCGAGTGGAAAGCAGGAATTTCACAGTTTTAAACAGCGAGAGGAGAGCTGGATTTTCACAGTTTTAAACAGCGAGAGGAGAGCGGGATTTTCGCAGTTTAAAACAAAGAATGGCGAGCAGGATTTTCACAGTTTTAAACAGCGAGAGGAGAGCAGGATTTTCACAGATTAAAGCAGCGAGAGGAGAGCAGGATTTTCACAGTTTAAACAGCCAGAGGAGAGCAGGATTTCCACAGTTTAAAACAGCGAGAGGCGAGCAGCAATTTCACAGTTTAAAACAGTAAGAGGAGAGCAGGATTTTCACAGTTTTAAACAGCAAGAGAAGAGCCGGGATTTTTAAAGTTTAAAAACAGCCAGAGGAGAGCAGGATTTTCACAGTCTTAAACAGCGAGAGGAGGCCGGGCTTTTCACAGTTTTAAACAGGCGAGAGGAAGAGCAGGATTTTCACAGTTTTAAAACAGCGAGAGGAGAGCAGGATTTTCAAAGTTTAAAACAGCCAGAGGAGAACTGGATTTTCACATGTTTAAAACAGCGAGAAGGAGAGCAGGATTTTCACGAGTTTTAAACAGCGAGAGGAGAGCCGGATTGTCAAAGTTTAAAACAGCGAGAGGAAGCAGGAATTTTCACAGTTTAAAACAGCGAGAGGTGAGCGGGATTTTCACAGTTTTAAAACAGCGAAGAGGAGAGCAGGGATTTTCACAGGTTAAAACAGACGAGAGGAGAGCTGAGATTTTCACAGTTTAAAACAGCGAGAGGATAGCCCAGGATTTTCATAGTTTAAAACAGCGAGAGGAGAGCAGGATTTTCAGAGTTTTAAACAGCGAGAGGAGAGCCGGGATTTTCAAAGTTTAAAAAAAAGAGAGGAGAGCAGGAATTTCACAATTTAAAACAGCGAGAGTAGAGCTGGGATTTTCGCAGTTTATAACAGCGAGCGGTGAGCAGGAATTTCACAGTTTAAAACAGTGAGAGGAAAGCAGAATTTTAACAGTTTAAAACAGCGAGAGGAGAGCAGAATTTTCACAGTTTAAAACAGCAAGAGGAGAGCACGATTTTCACAGTTTTTAACAGCGAGAGGAGAGCCGGGATTTTCAAAGTTTAATACAGCAAGGGCAGAGCAGGAATTTCACAGTTTAAAACAGTGAGAGGAGAGCAGGATTTTCAAAGTTTTAAACAGCAAGAGGAGAGCAGGATTTTCACAATTTTTAACAGCGAGAGGAGAGCCGGGATTTTCAATGTTTAATACAGCCAGAGGAGAGCAGGATTTTCACAGTTTTTAACAGCGAGAGGAGAGCCAGGATTTTCAAAGTTTAATACAGCGAGGGGAGAGCAGGAATTTCACAGTTTAAAACAGTGAGAGGAGAGCAGGATTTTCACAGTTTAAAAGAGCGAGGGGAGAGCAGGATTTTCACAGTTTTAAACAGCGAGAGGAGAGCAGGATTTTCACAGTTTTAAACAGCGAGAGAGGGGCCGGGAATTTCAAAGATTAAAACAGCCAGAGGAGAGCTGGATTTTCACAGTTTAAAACAGCAAGAGGAGAGCAGGATTTTCACAGTTTTAACAGGCGAGAGGAGAGCCGGGTTTTTCAAAGTTTAAAACGCCAGTAGAGAGCAGGATTTTCACCAGTTTAAAACAGCGAGAGGGAGAGCAGGATTTCACAGTTTAAAACAGGAAGAGGTGAGCAGGATTTTCACAGTTTTAAACAGCGAGAGAGGGGCCGGGAATTTCAAAGATTAAAACAGCCAGAGGAGAGCTGGATTTTCACTGTTTAAAACAGCGATTGGAGAGCAGGATTTTCAGAGTTTTAAACAGCGAGAGGAGAGCCGGGATTTTCAAAGTTTAAAACAGCGAGAGGAAGCAGGATTTTCACAGTTTAAACAGTGAGAGGACAGCAGTAAATTCACAGTTTTAAACAGCCAGAGGAGAGCTGGGATTTTCAAAGTTTAAAACAGCGAGAGGGGAGTCGATATTTCACAATTTAAAACTGCGAGAGGATATTCGGAATTTCACAGTTTAAAACAGTGAGAGTAGAGCTGGGATTTTCGCAATTTAAAACACCGAGAGGTGAGCAGGAATTTCACAGTTCAAAACAGTGAGAGGAGAGCAGGATTTTCACAGTTTTAAACAGCGAAAGGAGAGCAGGATTTTCAAAGTTTAAAACAATGAGAGGAGAGCAGGAATTTCACAGTTTTAAAGAGCGAGAGAAGAGCCGGGATTTTCAAAGTTTAATACAGCCAGAGGAGAGCCGGATTTTGTCAGTTTAAAACAGCGAGAGGAGCGCGGGATTTTCAAAGTTTTAAACAGCAAAAGTAGAGCCGGGATTTTCAAAGTTTAAAACAGCGAGAGGTGAGCAGGAATTTCACAGTTCAAAACAGTAAGAGGTGAGCAGGATTTTCACAGTTTAAATCAGCGAGAGGAGAGCAGGAATTTCACAGTCTAAAACAGCGAGAGGTGAGCCGGGATTTTCACAGTTTAAAACAACCAGAGGAGAGCAGTGTTTTGACAGTCTAAAACAGCGAGAGGAGAGCCGGGATTGTCAAAGTTTAAAACAGCCAGAGGAGAGCAGGTATTTCACAGTTTAAAACAGCGAGAGTAGAGCAGGAATTTCACAGTTTAAAACGGCGAGATTAGAGCTGGGATTTTCGCCGTTTAAAAAAGCCAGAGGAGAGCAGGATTTTCACAGTTTTAAAGAGCGAGAGGTGAGCCGGGATTTTCAAAGTTTAAAACAGCGCGAGGAGAGCAGGAATTTCACTGTTTAAAACAGCGAGAGTAGAGCTGGGACTTTCGCACTTTAAAACAGCGAGAGGTGAGAAGGAATTTCACAGTTTAAAACAGTGAGAGGAAAGCAGAATTTTAACAGTTTAAAACAGCGAGAGGAGAGCAGAATTTTCACAGTTTAAAACAGCAAGAGGAGAGCAGGATTTCCACAGTTTAAAACAGCGAAAGGAAAGCTGTAATTTTCATAGTTCAAATCAGCGATAGGAGAGCCGGATATTCACAGTTTAAAACAGCTAGAGCATAGCAGGATTTTAACAGTTTAAAACAGCGAAATTTGAGGAGAATTTTCACAATTTAAAACAGCGAGAGGAGGGCTGGGAATTTCACAATTGAAAACACTTAGAGGAGAGCAGGGTTTTCACAGTATAAAACAGCAAGAGGAGAGCCGGATATTCAGAGTTTTCAACGGTGAGAGGAGAGCCGGGATTTTCAAAGTTTGAAACAGCCAGAGGAGAGCAGGATTTTCACAGAATAAAACAGCCATACGAAACCTGCATTTTCACTTTTTAAAACAGCGAGAGGAGAGCCTGGGATTTTCACAGCTTAAAACAGCCAGAGGAGAGCTGGAATTTCACAGTTTTAAACAGCGAGAGTAGAGCTGGGATTTTCGCAGTTTAAAACAGCGAGAGGTGAGCAGGAATTTCACAGTTTAAAACAGTGAGAGGAAAGCAGGATTTTCACAGTTTAAAACAGCGAGAGGAGAGCAGGATTTTCACAGTTTAAAACAGCGAGAGGAGAGCAGGATTTTCACAGTTTTAAACAGCGAGAGGAGAGCCGGGATTTTCAAAGTTTAATACAGCCAGAGGAGAGCAGGAATTTCACAGTTTAAAACAGTGAGAGGAGAGCAGGATTTTCACAATTTTAAACAGCGAGAGGAGAGCAGGATTTTCACAGTTTTAAACAGCGAGAGGAGAGCCGGGATTTTCAATGTTTAAAACAGCAAGAGGAGAGCAGGATTTTCACAGTTTTTAACAGCGAGAGGAGAGCCGGGATTTTCAAAGTTTAATACAGCAAGGGGAGAGCAGGAATTTCACAGTTTAAAACAGTGAGAGGAGAGCAGGATTTTCACAGTTTAAAACAGTGAGAGGAGAGCAGGATTTTCACTGTTTTAAACAGCGAGAGGAGAGCCGGGATTTTCAATGTTTAATACAGCCAGAGGAGAGCAGGATTTTCACAGTTTAAAACAGCGAGTGTAGAGCTGGGATTTTCGCAATTTAAAACAGTGAGAGGTGAGCAGGAATTACACAGTTTAAAACAGCGAGAGGAGAGCAGGATTTTCACAGTTTAAAACAGCGAGTGGGGAGCAGGATTTTCACAGTTTAAAACAGCGAGAGTAGAGCTGGGAATTTTGAAATTTAAAACAGCGAGAGGTGAGCAGGAATTACACTGTTTAAAACAGCGAGAGGAGAGCAGGATTTTCACAGTTTAAAACAGCAAGTGGAGAGCAGGATTTTCACTGTTTTAAACAGCGAGAGGAGAGCAGGAATTTCACAGTTTTAAACAGCGAGAGGCGAGCAGGAATTTCACAGTTTAAAATAGCAAGACGAGAGCAGGATTTTCACAATTTTTAACAGCGAGAGTAGAGCCGGGATTTTCAAAGTTTAATACAGCCAGAGGAGAGCAGGATTTTCACAGTTTAAAACAGCGAGAGGAGAGCAGGATTTTCACAGTTTAAAACAACGAGAGGAGAGCAGGATTTTCACAGTTTTAAACAGCGAGAGGAGAGCAGGATTTTCACAGTTTTAAACAGCGAGAGGAAAGCAGGATTTTCACAGTTTAAAACAGCGAGAGGAGAGCCGGGATTTTCACAGTTTAAAACAGCGAGACGAAAGAAGCATTTTCACAGTTTTAAACAGCCAGAGCAGAGCAGGATTTTCACAGTTTAAAACAGCGAGAGGAGAGCCGGGATTTTCAAAGTTTAAAACAGCGAGAGGAGAGCAGGATTTTCACAGTTTAAAACAGCGAGAGGAGAGCAGGATTTTCACTGTTTAAAACAGCGATTGGAGAGCAGGATTTTCAGAGTTTTAAACAGCAAGAGGAGAGCCGGTATTTCACAGGTTAAAACAGCGAGAGGTGAGCAGGATTTTCACAGTTTAAAACAGCGAGAGGAGAGCAGGATTTTCACAGTTTAAAACAGCGAGAGGAGAGCAGGATTTTCACAGTTTTAAACAGCAAGAGGAGAGCCGGAATTTCAAAGTTTAAAACAGCGAGAGGAGAGCAGGATTTTCACAGTTTAAAACAGCGAGAGGAGAGCAGGATTTTCACAGTTTAAAACAGCGAGAGGAGAGCAGGATTTTCACAGTTTTAAACAGCGAGAGGAGAGCCGGGATTTTCAAAGTTTAAAACAGCCGAGAGGAGAGCAGGATTTTCACAGTTTAAAACAGCGAGAGGAGAGCAGGATTTTCAAAGTTTAAAACAGCGAGAGGAGAGCAGGGATTTTCAAGTTTAAACAGCGAGAGGAAAGCAGGAATTTCACAGTTTAAAACAGCGAGAGGAGAGCAGGATTTTCACAGTTTTAATTCAGATAGGAGAGCGGATTTCAAAGTTTAAAACAGCGAGAGGAGAGCAGGATTTTCACAGTTTAAAACCGTGAGAGGAGAGCAGGATTTTCACAGTTTTAAACAGCGAGAGGTGAGCAGGATTTTCACAGTTTTAAACAGCGAGAGGAGAGCAGGAATTTCACAGTTTAAAACAGCGAGAGGAAGAGCAGGATTTTCACAGTTTAAAACAGCGAGAGGAGAGCAGGATTTTCACAGTTTTAAACAGCGAGAGGAGTGCCGGGATTTTCAAAGTTTAAAACAGCCAGAGGAGAGCAGGATTTTCACAGTTTAAAACAGCGAGAGGAGAGCAGGGATTTTCACAGTTTTAAACAGCGAGAGGTGAGCAGGATTTTCACAGTTTAAAAGAGCGAGAGGTGAGCAGGATTTTCACAGTTTAAAACAGCGAGAGGAAAGCAGTATTTTCACAGTTTAAAACAGCGAGAGGAGAGCAGGATTTTCACAGTTTTAAACAGCGAGAGGAGAGCAGGATTTCAAAGTTTAAAACAGCGAGAGGAGAGCATGGATTTTCACAGTTTAAAACAGCGAGAGGAGAGCTGGATTTTCACAGTTTAAAACTGCGAGAGGATATTCGGAATTTCACAGTTTAAAACAGCGAGAGTAGAGCTGGGATTTTCGCAGTTTAAAACACCGAGAGGTGAGCAGGATTTTCACAGTTCAAAACAGTGAGAGGAAAGCAGGATTTTCACAGTTTTAAACAGCGAGAGGAGAGCAGGAATTTCACAGTTTTAAACAGTGAGAGGTGAGCCGGGATTTTTCAAGTTTAATATAGCCAGAGGAGAGCCGGGATTTTCACAGTTTTAAACAGCGAGAGGAGAGCCGGGATTTTCAAAGTTTAAAACAGCCAGAGGTGAGCAGGAATTTCACAGTTCAAAACAGTAAGAGGTGAGTAGTAATTTCATAGTTTAAAACAGTCAGAGGAAAGCAGGATTTTCAAAGTTTAAAACAGCGAGAGGAGAGCAGGAATTTCAGAGTTTTAAACAGTGAGAGGAGAGCCGGGATTGTCAAAGTTTAAAACAGCCAGAGGAGAGCAGGATTTTCACAGCCTAAAACAGCGAGAGGAGAGCCGGGATTTTCACAGTTTAAAACAGCCAGAGGAGAGCAGGAATTTCACAGTTTAAAACAGCGAGATTAGAGCTGGGATTTTCTCAGTTTAAAACAGCGAGAGGTGAGCAGGAATTTCACAGTTTAAAACAGTGAGAGCAAAGCAGAATTTTAACAGTTTAAAACAGCGAGAGGAGAGCTGGATTTTCACAGTTTAAAACAGCAAGAGGAGAGCAGGATTTTCACAGTTTAAAACAGCAAAAGGAAAGCTGTAATTTTCATAGTTCAAAACAGCGATAGGAGAACCGGATATTCACAGTTTAAAACAGCAAAAGGATTGCAGGAATTTCACTGTTTAAAACAGTGAGAGGAGAGCTGGGAATTTCATAATTGAAAACATCGAGAGGAGAGCAGGGTTTTCACAGTATAAAACAGCAAGAGGAGAACCGGATATTCAGAGTTTTCAACAGCGAGAGGAGTGCCGGGATTTTCAAAGTTTGAAACAGCCAGAGGAGAGCAGGATTTTCACAGCATAAAACAGCCAGTCGAAAGCTGGATATTCACAGTTTAAAACAGCGAGAGGAGAGCCGTGATTTTCACAGTTTAAAACAGCCAGAGGAGAGCAGGTGTTTCACAGTTTGAAATAGCGAGAGTAGAGCTGGGATTTTCGCAGTTTAAAACAGCGAGAGGTGAGCAGGAATTTCACTGTTTAAAACAGTAAGAGGTGAGCAGGATTTAAACAATTTAAAACAGCGAGAGGAGAGCAGGATTTTCACAGTTTAAAACAGCGAGAGGAGAGCAGGAATTTCACAGTTTTAAACAGCGAGAAGCGAGCCGGCATTTTCAAAGTTTAAAACAGCGTGAGGTGAGCAGGATTTTCAAAGTTTAAAACAGCGAGAGGAGAGCCGGGATTTTCAAAGTTTAAAACATCCAGAGGAGAGCAGGTATTTCACAGTTTAAAACATCGAAATTAGAGCTGGGATTTTGGCAGTTTAAAACAGCCAGACGAGAGCAGGATTTTCACATTTTTAAAGAGCGAGAGGAGAGCCGGAATTTTCAAATTTTAAAACAGCGCGAGGAGAGCAGGAATTTCACAGTTTAAAACAGTGAGAGCAAAGCAGAATTTTAACAGTTTAAAACAGCGAAAGGAGAGCAGGATTTTCACAGTTTAAAACAGCAAGAGGAGAGCAGGATTTTAACAGTTTAAAGCAGCGAAAGTTGAGGAGGATTTTCACAGTTTAAAACAGCGAGAGGAGAGCTGGGAATTTCACAACTGATAACACCGAGAGGAGAGCAGTTTTTTCACAGTATAAAACAGCAAGAGGAGAGCTGGATATTCAGAGTTTTCAACAGCGAGAGGAGAGCCGGGATTTTCAAAGTTTGAAACAGCCAGAGGAGAGCAGGATGTTCACAGCATAAAACAGCCATACGAAAGCTGGATTTTCACTTTTTAAAACAGTGAGAGGAGAGCCGTGATTTTCACAGTTTAAAACAGCTAGAGGAGAGCAGGAATTTCACAGTTTTAAACAGCGAGAGTAGAGCTGCGATTTTCGCAGTTTAAAACAGCGAGAGGTGAGCAGGAATTTGATAGTTTAAAACAGTGAGAGGAAAGCAGGATTTTCACAGTTTAAAACAGCGAGAGGAGAGAAGGATTTTCACAGTTTAAAACAGCGAGAGGAGAGCGGGATTTTCACTGTTTTTAACAGCAAGAGGAGAGCCGGGATTTTCAAAGTTTAATACAGCAAGGGGAGAGCAGGAATTTCACAGTTTAAAACAGTGAGAGGAGAGCAGGATTTTCACAGTTTAAAACAGCGAAAGGTGAGCAGGAATTTCACAGTTCAAAACAGTGAGAGGAGAGCAGGATTTTCAAAGTTTTAAACAGCGAGAGGAGAGCAGGAATTTCACAGTTTTAAACAGTGAGAGGTGAGCCGGGATTTTTCAAGTTTAATATAGCCAGAGGAGAGCCGGGATTTTCACAGTTTTAAACAGCGAGAGGAGAGCCGGGATTTTCACATTTTTAAAGAGCGATAGGAGAGCCAGGATTTTCAAATTTTAAAACAGCGCTTGGAGAGCAGGAATTTCACAGTTTAAAACAGCGAGAGTAGAGCTGGGAGTTTCGCAATTTAAAACAGCGAGAGGTGAGCAGGAATTTCACAGTTTAAAACAGAGAGAGCAAAGCAGAATTTTAACAGTTTAAAACAGCGAGAGGAGAGCAGGATTTTCACAGTTTAAAACAGCAAGAGGAGAGCAGGATTTTCACAGTTTAAAACAGCGTGGGGAGAGCAGGATTTTCACAGTTTAAAACAGCAAGAGGAGAGCAGGAATTGCACAGTTTTAAACAGCGAGAGGAGAGCCGGGATTTTCAAAGTTTAAAACAGCGAGATGAGAGCATGATTTTCACAGTCTAAAACAGCGAGAGGAGAGCGGGATTTTCAAAGTTTAAAACAGCCAGAGGAGAGCATGATTTTCACTGTTTAAAACAACGACTGGAGAGCAGGATTTTCAGAATTTTAAAAAACGAGAGTAGAGCCGGGATTTTCAACGTTTAAAACAGCGAGAGGACAGCAGGAATTTGACAATTTAAAACAGCATGAGTGCAGCTGGGATTTTCACAGTTTAAAACAGTGAGAGGAGAGCAGGATTTTCACAGTCTAAAACAGCGAGAGGTGAGCAGGATTTTCACAGTTTAAAGTAGCGAGAGGAGAGCAGGATTTTCACAGTTTTAAACAGCGAGAGGCGAGCCAGGATTTTCAAAGTTTAAAACAGCAAGAGGAGAGCCGGGATTTTCAAAGTTTAATACAACAAGGGGAGAGCAGGAATTTCACAGTTTAAAACAGCGAGAGGAGAGCAGGATTTTCACAGTTTTAAACAGCGAGAGGTGAGCAGGATTTTCACAGTTTAAAATAGTGAGAGGAGAGCAGGATTTTCACAGTTTAAAACAGCGAGAGTAGAGCTGGGATTTTCGCAATTTAAAACAGTGAGAGGTGAGCAGGAATTACACAGTTTAAAACAGCGAGAGGAGAGCAGGATTTTCACAGTTTAAAACAGCGAGTGGGGAGCAGGATTTTCACAGTTTAAAACAGCGAGAGTAGAGCTGGGAATTTTGAAATTTAAAACAGCGAGAGGTGAGCAGGAATTACACTGTTTAAAACAGCGAGAGGAGAGCAGGATTTTCACAGTTTAAAACAGCAAGTGGAGAGCAGGATTTTCACTGTTTTAAACAGCGAGAGGAGAGCAGGAATTTCACAGTTTTAAACAGCGAGAGGCGAGCAGGAATTTCACAGTTTAAAATAGCAAGACGAGAGCAGGATTTTCACAATTTTTAACAGCGAGAGTAGAGCCGGGATTTTCAATGTTTAATACAGCCAGAGGAGAGCAGGATTTTCACAGTTTAAAACAGTGAGAGGAGAGCAGGATTTTCACAGTCTAAAACAGCGAGAGGTGAGCAGGATTTTCACAGTTTAAAGTAGCGAGAGGAGAGCAGGATTTTCACAGTTTTAAACAGCGAGAGGCGAGCCAGGATTTTCAAAGTTTAAAACAGCAAGAGGAGAGCCGGGATTTTCAAAGTTTAATACAACAAGGGGAGAGCAGGAATTTCACAGTTTAAAACAGCGAGAGGAGAGCAGGATTTTCACAGTTTTAAACAGCGAGAGGTGAGCAGGATTTTCACAGTTTAAAATAGTGAGAGGAGAGCAGGATTTTCACAGTTTAAAACAGCGAGAGGAGAGCAGGAATTTCACAGTTTTAAACAGCGAGAGGCGAGCAGGATTTTCACAGTTTAAAATAGCAAGACGAGAGCAGGATTTTCACAATCTTTAACAGCGAGAGTAGAGCCGGGATTTTCAATGTTTAATACAGCCAGAGGAGAGCAGGATTTTCACAGTTTAAAACAGCGAGAGGAGAGCAGGAATTTCACAGTTTTAAACAGCGAGAGGCGAGCCGGGATTTTCAAAGTTTAAAACAGCTAGAGGTGAGCAGGAATTTCACAGTTTAAAACAGCGAGAGGAGAGCAGGATTTTCACAGTTTAAAACAGCGAGAGGAGAGCAGGATTTTCACAGTTTAAAACAGCGAGAGGAGATGCCGGGATTTTCAAAGTTTAAAACAGTCAGAGGAGAGCAATATTTTCACTGTTTAAAACAATGACTGGAGAGCAGGATTTTAAACAACAAGAGTAGAGCCGGGATTTTCAATGTTTAAAACAGCGAGAGGACAGCAGGAATTTCACAATTTAAAACAGTGAGAGCAGAGTAGGAATTTCGCAGTTTTAATCAGCGAGAGTAGAGCCGGGATTTTCAACGTTTAAAACAGCGAGAGGACAGCAGGAATTTCACAGTTTAAAACAGTGAGAGCAGAGCCGGAATTTCGCAGTTTTAAACAGCGAGATTAGAGCTGGGATTTTCTCCATTTAAAACAGCGAGAGGTGAGCAGGAATTTCACAGTTTAAAACAGTGAGAGGAGAGCAGGATTTTCAAAGTTTTTAAACAGCGAGAGGAGAGCAGGAATTTCAAAGTTTTAAACAGTGAGAGGAGTGCCGGGATTTTTAAAGTTTATTATAGCCAGAGGAGAGCCGGCATTTTCACAGTTTTAAACAGCGAGAGGAGAGCCGGGATTTTCAAAGTTCAAAACAGCCAGAGGTGAGCAGGAATTTCACAGATCAAAACAGTAAGAGGAGAGTAGGAATTTCATAGTTTAAAACAGTGAGAGGAAAGCAGGATTTTCAAAGTTTAAAACAGCGAGAGGGGAGCAGGAATTTCAGAGTTGTAAACAGTGAGAGGGGAGCTGGGATTTTCAAAGTTTAAAACAGCCAGAGGAGAGCTGGATTTTCACAGTTTAAAACAGCGAGAGGAGAGCCGATATTTCACAGTTTAAAACTGCGAGAGGATATTTGGAATTTCACAGTTTAAAACAGCGAGAGTAGAGCTGGGATTTTCGCAGTTTAAAACACCGAGAGGTGAGCAGGATTTTCACAGTTCAAAACAGTGAGAGGAAAGCAGGATTTTCACAGTTTTAAACAGCGAGAGGAGAGCAGGATTTTCAAAGTTTAAAACAGCGAGAGGAGAGCAGGAATTTCACAGTTTTAAACAGTAAGAGGTGAACAGGATTTTCACAGTTTAATTCAGCGAGAGGAGAGCAGGATTTTCACAGTCTAAAACAGCGAGAGGTGAGCCGGGATTTTCACAGTTTAAAACAGCCAGAGGAGAGCAGGGTTTTCACAGCCTAAAACAGCGAGAGGAGAGCCGGGATTGTCAAAGTTTAAAACAGCCAGAGGAGAGCAGCTATTTCACTGTTTAAAACAGCGAGAATAGAGCAGGAATTTCACAGTTTAAAACAGCAAGATTAGAGCTGGGATTTTCGTCGTTTAAAACAGCCAGAGGAGAGCAGGATTTTCACTGTTTTAAAGGGCGAGACGTGAGCCGGGATTTTCAAATTTTAAAACAGCGCGAGGAGAGCAGAAATTTCACTGTTTAAAACAGCGAGAGTAGAGCTGGGATTTTCGCACTTTAAAACAGCGAGAGGTGAGAAGGAATTTCAAAGTTTAAAACAGCGAGAAGAGAGCAGAATTTTCACAGTTTAAAACAGCGAGAGGTGATCAGGTATGTCACAGTTTAAAACAGCGAGAGGAGTGCAGGATTTTCACAGTTTAAAGCAGCGAGAGGAGAGCAGATTTTCACAGTTTAAAACAGCGAGAGGAGAGCAGGTTTTTCAAAGTTTAAAACAGCCAGTGGACAGCAGGATTTTCACAGTTTAAAACAGCGAGAGGTGAGCAGGAATGTCACAGTTTAAAACAGCTAGAGGAGTGCAGGATTTTCACAGTTTAAAGCAGCGAGAGGAGAGCAGTGGTTTTTCCAGTTTAAAAACAGCGAGAGGAAAGAAGATTTTTCACATTTTAACAGCGGAGTGGAGAGCTGGTTTTGCAAAGATTTAATTTACCAGATGAGAGCAGGATTTTCACATTTTATAACAGAGATTGTAGAGCAGTTTTACAAGTTTTGCAAACAGCGAGAGGAGAGCCTGGGATTTTCAAAGTTTAAAACAGCCAGAGGAGAGCAGGAATTTCACAGTTTCAAACAGCGAGAGGACAGCGGGATGTTCACAGTGTAAAACAAAGTGAGTAGAGAAGGGTTTTCACAGTTTAAAACAGTGAGTGGACAGCAGGATTTTCAGAGTTTAGAACAGTGAGAGGAGATCAGGATTTCTATAGTTTAAAACAACGAGAGGAGAGCAGGATTTTTGTGGTTTAACGCAGCGAGAGTACAGCTGGATTTTCACAGTTTAAAACAACGTGAGGAGAGCAGGGTTTTCACAGTTTAAAACAGCAAGAGGACAGTGTGATTTTAATAGGTTAAAAGAGTGCGGATAGAGCAGGATTTTCATTGATTAAATATGCAAGAGGAGAGCAGGATTTTCACTGTTTAACACAGCGAGAGGACAGCTGAAATTTCAAAGGTTAAAACAGCGAGACGAGTGCCGGTATTTTCACAGTTCATAACAGCGAGAGGACAGCTGGAGTTTCACAGTTTAAAACAAAGTGAGGAGAGCAGGATTTCCCAGTATAAAACAGCGAGAGGAAGGCGGGATTTTTACAGTTTAAACAGCAAGAGGAGAGCAGGGATTTCACAGTTTAAAACAGCGAGAGGAGAGCCAGGTTTTCACAGTTTCAAACAACAAAAGGTGGCCGGATTTTCACAATTTAAACCAGCTAGAGGGCAGCAGGAATTTCACAGTTTAAACCAGCAAGAACACAGCGGGATTTTCTCAATTTAAAACAGCAATAGGTGAGCAGGATTTTCACAGTTTAACACAGCGAGAGGAGAGCAGGATTTTCAGTTTAAAACAGCGAGAGGTGAGCACGATTTTCACATTTTAACGCAGCGAGTGGCGAGCTGTGATTTTCACAGTTTAACACAGCGTGAGGAGAGCAGGATTTTCACAGTTTAACACAGCGAGAGGACAGCCGGATTTTCACAGTTTAAAACATCAAGAGGACAGCGGCATTTACACAGTTTAAAACAGCAAGAGGAGAGCAGGATATTCACGGTTTAACACAGCGAGAGTACAGATGTATTTTCACAGTTTAAAACAACGTGAGGAGAGCAGGGTTTTCACAATTTAAAACAGCGAGAGGACAGCGTGATTTTAATAGGTTAAAACAGTGCGGGGACAGCAGGATTTCGACTGATTAAATATGCGAGAGGAGAGCAGGATTTTCACTGTTTAACATAGCGAGAGGAGAGCAGAATTTTTACTGTTTAACACAGCAAGAGGACATAGGGAATTTCACAGGTTAAAACAGCGAGACGAGTGCCGGTATTTTCACAGTTTATAACAGCGAGAGGACAGCTGGAGTTTCACAGTTTAAAACAGCGAGAGGAGAGCAGGATTTTCCCAGTTTAAAACAGCGAGAGGAGAGGCGGGTTTTTACAGTTTCAAACAACAAAAGGGGGCCGGATTTTCACAGTTTAAAAATCTAGAGGACAGCAGGAATTTCACAGTTTCTAACAGCGTGAGGACAGCAGGAATTTCACAGTTTAATACAACGAGACGAAAGATGGATTTTCTAAGTTTAAAACAGTGAGGGGAGAGCAGAATTTTCACAGTTTAAAATAGCGAGGGGAGAGCAGGATTTTCACAGTTTAAAATAGCGAGAGGACAGCTGGATCTTTTCAGTTTAAATCAGCGAGAGGATAGCCGGATATTCACAGTTTAAAACAGCGAGAGGACAGTGGGATTTTCACAGTTTAAAACAGGGAGAGGAGAGCCGGGTTTTCACAGTTTCAAACAACAAAAGGGGTCCAGATTATCACACTTTAAACCAGCTAGAGGACAGCAGGATTTTCACAGTTTAAAATAGCGAGGGGAGAGCAGGAGTTTCACAGTTTAAAATGGTGAGGGGAGAGCAGGATTTTCACTGTTTAAAACAGCGAGAAGAGAGCAGGGTTTTCACAGTTTAAAACAGCGAGAGGACATCGGGATTTTCGCAGTTTAAAATAGTGAGGGGAGAGCAGGATTTTCACAGTTTAAAACAGCGAGAGGACAGCTGGATTTTATCAGTTTGAAACAGCGAGAGGAGAGCTGGGATTTTCAGAGTTTAAAACAGCGACAGGAGAGCACGATTTTCAGAGTTTATAACAGTGAGAGGAGAGCAGCATTTCTACAGTTTGAAACAGTGAGAGGGGAGCAGGGTTTTCACAGTTTAAAACAGCAAGTGCAGAGCAGGGGTTTCACAGTTTAAAACAGCGAGAGCACAGCAGGATTTTCTCAATTTAAAACAGCAAGAGGAGAGCAGGATATGCACAGATTAAATATGCGAGAGGAGTGCAGAATTTCTATGGTTTAAAACAGTGAAAGGAGGGCAGGATTTTCACTGTTTAACACAGCGAGAGGAGAGCTGGATTTTCACTGTTTAAAACAGCGAGAGGAGATACGGCATTTTCACAGTTTAAAACAGCGACAGAGAGCACGATTTTCAGAGTTTAGAACAGTGAGAAGAGAGCAGGATTTCTACAGTTTGAAACAGTGAGGGGGAGCAGGGTTTTCACAGTTTAAAACAGCGAGAGGAGAGCAGGGTTTTCACAGTTTAAAACAGCAAGAGGAGAGCAGGATATTCACAGCTTAAATATGCGAGAGGAGTGCAGGATTTGCACTGCTTAAATCAGCGAGAGGAGTGCAGAATTTGTATGGTTTAAAACAGCAAGAGAATAGCCGGATTTTCACTGTTTAACACAGCGCGAGGAGAGCTGGATTTTCACAGTTTAAAACAGCGATAGGAGACCCGGGATTTTCACAGTTTAAAACAACGTGCGGAGAGCAGGGTTTTCAATGTTTAACACAGAGAGAGGACAGCGGGAATTTCATAGATTAAAACAGCGAGAGGATAGCTGGATTTTTTCAGTTTAAAACAGCGAGAGGAGAGCCGGTATTTTCAGAGTTTAGAACAGTGAGAGGACAGCAGGATTTCTACAGTTTGAAACAGTGAGAGGGGAGCAGAGTTTTCACTGCTTAAATCAGCGAGAGGAGTGCAGAATTTTTATGAATTAAACAGCAAGAGGAGAGCAAGATTTTTACTGTTTAACACAGCGAAAGGAGAGCTGGATTTTCACAGTTTAAAACAGCGAGAGGAGATCAGGATTTTCACAGTTTAAAACAGCGACTGGAGAGCAGGATTTTAACCGTTTAAAATGGCGAGAGTGTAGCAGGATTTTTACAGTTTAAAACAGTGAGCGGAGAGTGGGATTTTCACAGTTTAAAAAAGCAAGAGGAGTGCTGGGATTTTCACAGTTTAAAACAGCGAGAGGACAGCTGGATATTCACAGTTTAAAACAGCAAGAGGAGAGCCGGGATTTTAAAAGTTTGAAACAACGGGTGTAAAACAGAATTTTCACAGTTTACAACAGCGTGAGGAGAGCAGGATTTTCATAGTTTAAAACAGCGAGAGGAGAGCCGGGATTTTCAGAGTTTAGAGCAGTGCGAGGCGAGCAGGATTTCTACAGTTTAAAACAGCAAGAGGACAGCGGGATTTTCAGAGTTTAAAACAGCAAGAGGAGAGCAGGATATTCACAGGTTAAATATGCAAGAGGAGAGCAGGATAATCACAGGTTAAATATGCAAGAGGAGAGCAGGGTTTTCACAGTTTAAAACAGTGAGAGGAGAGCAGGATCTTCACAGTTTAATACAATGTGAGGAGAGCAGGGTTTTCAATGTTTAACACAGCGAGAGGACAGCGGAATTTTCAGAGTTTAAAACAGCGAGAGGAGAGCAGGATTTTCACAGTTTAAAACTGCAAGAGGAGAGCAGGATCTTCACAGTTTAAAACAGCAAGACGACAGCGGGATTTTCAAAGTTTAAAACAACGAGAGGAGAGCAGGATTTTCACAGTTTAAAACTGCAAGAGGAGAGCAGGATATTCACAGATTAAATATGCGAGTGGAGAGCAGGATTTTCACTGTTTAACACAGCGAGAGGAGAGCAGGGTTTTCACAGTTTAAAATACAATGTGAGGAGAGCAGGGTTTTCAATGTTTAACAAAGCGAGAGGACAGCCCGATTTTCAGAGTTTAAAACAACGAGAGGAGAGAAGGATTTTCACAGTTTAAAACATCAAGAGGAGAGCAGGATATTCACAGATTAAATAAGCGAGCGGAGAGCAGGGTTTTCAATGTTTAACACAGCGAGACGACAGCAGGAATTTCATAGGTTAAAACAGCGAGAGGACAGCGGGATTTTCCAAGTTTAAAACAACGAGAGGAGAGCAGGGTTTTCATAGTTTAAAACTGGGACAGGAGAGCAGGATTTTCACAGTTTCAAACAGCGAGAGGACATCGGGATTTTCACAGTGTAAAACAAAGTGAGTAGAGAAGGGTTTTCACAGTTTAAAACAGCAAGTGGAGAGCAGGATTTTCAGAGTTTAGAACAGTGAGAGGAGATCAGCATTTCTATAGATTAAAACAACGAAAGGAGAGCAGGGTTTTCATTGTTTAAAACTGCGACAGGAGAGCAGGATTTTCACAGTTTCAAACAGCGAGAGGAGAGCAGGATTTTCACAGTTTAAAACAAAGTGAGTAGAGAAGGGTTTTCACAGTTTTAAACAGCGAGTGGAGAGCAGGATTTTCAGAGTTTAGAACAGTAAGAGGAGAGCAGGATTTCTACAGTTTAAAACAGCGAGAGGACAGCCGGATTTTCACAGTTTAAAAAAGCGAGAGCACAGCTGGATTTTCACAGTTTAAAACATCGAGAGGGTAGCGGTATTTACACAGTTTAAAACAGCAAGAGGAGAGCAGGATTTTCACTGTTTAACACAGCGAGAGTACAGCTGGATTTTCACAGTTTCAAATAAAGTGAGGAGAGCAGGGTTTTCACAGTTTAAACAGCGAGAGCACAGTGTGATTTTAATAGGTTAAAACAGTGCGGGGAGAGCAGGATTTTCACTGATTAAATATGCGAGAGGAGGGCATGATTTCCACTGTTTAACACAGCGAGAGGACAGCGGGAATTTCACAGTTTAAAACAGCGAGAGGAGAGCAGGGATTTCACAGTTTAAAACAGCTAGAGGAGAGCAGGATATTCACAGTTTGAAACAGCGAGAGGAGAGCGGGGTTTTCACAGTTTAAAACATCGAGAGGAGAGCCGGGATTTTCAGAGTTTAGAGCAGTGCGAGGCGAGCAGGATTTCGACAATTTAAAACAGCAAGAGGACAGCGGGATTTTTCAAAGTTTAAAACAGCAAGAGGAGAGCAGGATATTCACAGGTTAAATATGCAAGAGGAGAGCAGGATATTCACAGGTTAAATATGCAAGAGGAGAGCAGGACTTTCACAGTTTAAAACAGCGAGAGGACAGCGGGATTTTCAAAGTTTAAAACAACGAGAGGAGAGCAGGATTTCACAGTTTAAAACAGCAAGAGGAGAGCAGGATATTCACAGATTAAATATGCGAGTGGAGAGTAGGATTTTCACTGTTTAACACAGCGAGAGGAGAGCAGGGTTTGCACAGTTTAATACAATGTGAGGAGAGCAGCGTTTTCAATGTTTAACAAAGCGAGAGGAAAGCGGAATTTTCAGAGTTTAAAACAGCAAGAGGACAGCGGGTTTTTTCAAAGTTTAAAACAATGAGAGGAGAGCAGGATTTTCACAGTTTAAAACTGCAAGAGGAGAGCAGGATATTCACAGATTAAATATGCGAGTGCAGAGCAGGATTTTCACTGTTTAACACAGCGAGAGGAGAGCAGGGTTTTCACAGTTTAATACAAAGTGAGGAGAGCAGGGTTTTCAATGTTTAACATAGCGAGAGGACAGCGGGATTTTCACAGTTTAAAACAGCAAGAGGACAGCGGGATTTTCACAGATTAAATATGCGAGTGGAGAGCAGGGTTTTCAATGTTTAACACAGCGAGACGACAGCGGGAATTTCATAGGTTAAAACAGCGAGAGGACAGCGGGATTTTCCAAGTTTAAAACAACGAGAGGAGAGCAGGGTTTTCATAGTTTAAATCTGGGACAGGAGAGCAGGATTTTCAGTTTCAAACAGCGAGAGGACATCGGGATTTTCACAGTGTAAAACAAAGTGAGTAGAGAAGCGTTTTCACAGTTTAAAACAGCGAGTGGAGAGCAGGATTTTCAGAGTTTAGAACAGTGAGAGGAGATCAGGATTTCTATAGTTTAAAACAACGAGAGGAGAGCAGGATATTCACAGTTTGAAACAGCGAGAGGAGAGCAGGATTTTCACAGTTTAAAAAAACGAGAGGAGAGCAGGATTTTCACAGTTTAAAACAGTGAGAGGAGAACCAGGATTTTCACTGTTTATAAATGCGAGAGGAGAGCAGGATTTTCACAGTTTAAAACAGTGATAGGAGAGCTGGGATTTTCACAGTTTAAAACAGCAAGAGGTGGGCGCGATTTCCCCAGTTTAAAACAGCGAGAGGAGAGCAGGGTTTTCACAGTTTAAAGCAGGGACAGGAGAGCAGGATTTGTACACTTTAAAACAGCGAGAGGACAGCCGGATTTTCACAGTTTATAAAAGCGAGAGCACATCTGAATTTTCACACTTTAAAACATCTAGAGGACAGCGGTATTTACAATGTTTAAAATAGCAAGAAGAGAGCAGGATTTTCACGGTTTAACACAGCCCGAGGAGAGCAGGGTTTTCACAGTTTAAAACAGCGAGAGGACAGTGTGATTTTTATAGGTTAAAACATTGCGGGGAGAGCAGGATTTTCACTGATTAAAAATGCGAGAGGAGAACAGGATTTTCACTGTTTAACACAGCGAGAGGACTGCAGGAATTCACAGGTTAAAACAACAAGACCAGTGCCGGTATTTTCACAGTTTATAACAGAGAGAAGTCAGCTGGAGTTCACAGTTTAAAACAAAGTGAGGAGAGCAGGATTTTCCCAGTTTAAAACCGCGAGAGGAAGGTGGGATTTGCACAGGTTAAACCAGCGATAGGACTGCTGGATTTTCTCTGCTTAAAACAGCGACAGGAGAGCAGGATTTTCAATGTTTAAAACAGCGACAGTAGAGCAGGATTTTCACAATTTAAAGCAGTGAGATGAGAACAGAATTTTCGCAGTTTAAAACAACGAGAGGAGGCCAGGATTTTCAGAGTTTAAAACAGCGAGTGGAGTGTGAGATTTTCACAATTTAAAACATCGAGAGGAAAGTAGGATTTTCACAGTTTAATACAAAGTGGGGAGAGCAGGGTTTTCACAGTATAAAACAACGAGAGGACAACAGGATTTTCCCAGTTTAGAACAGCAAGAGGAGATCAGGATTTTCACAGTTTAAAACAGCGACTGGAGAGCAGGATTTTAACAGTTTAAAACGGCGAGCGGAGAGTGGGAATTTCAGTTTAAATTAGTGAGAGGAGTGCTGGGATTTTCATAGATTAAAACAGCAAGAGGAGAGCCGGGATTTTCAGAGTTTAGAGCAGTGCGAGGCGAGCAGGATTTCTACAGTTTAAAACAGCGAGAGGTTGGCCTGATATTCACTGTTTAAAACAGCGAGAGGATAGCGGGATTTTCAGAGTTTAAAAAAGCAAGAAGAGAGCAGGATTTTCACAGTTTAAATATGCGAGTGGAGAGCATGGTTTTCAATGTTTAACACAGCGAGAGGACAGCGGGAATTTCATAGGTTAAAACAGCGAGAGGCCAGCGGGATTTTCAAGTTTAAAACAACGAGAGGAGAGCAGGGTATTCATAGATTAAAACGGCGACAGGAGAGCAGGATTTTCACTGTTTCAAACAGCGAGAGGACAGCAGCATTTACACAGTTTAAAACAGCGAGAGGAGAGCAGGATTTTCACGGTTTAACACAGCGAGAGTACAGCTGGATTTTCACAGTTTAAAACAAAGTGAGGAGAGCAGGATTTCCCAGTATAAAACAGCGAGAGGAAGGCGGGATTTTTACAGTTTAAACCGCGAGAGGAGAGCAGGGATTTCACAGTTTAAAACAGCGAGAGGAGAGCCGGGTTTTCACAGTTTCAAACAACAAAAGACGACCGGATTTTCACAGTTTAAACCAGCTAGAGGGCAGCAGGAATTTCACAGTTTAAAACAGCTAGAGGAGAGCAGGATTTTCACAGTTTAAAACAGCGAGACGGAAGACGGATTTGCAAAGTTTAAAACAGGGAGAGGAAAGTAGGATTTTCACAGCTTAATACAGCGAGCGGAGAGCAGGATATTCGCAGTTTAAAACAGCGAGAGGGCAGCTGGATTTTTTCAGTTTAAAACAGCAAGAGGAGAGCCGGATATTCAGTTTAAAACAGCGAGAGGAGAGCCAGATTTTCACAATTTAAAACAGTGAGAGAGGAGCAGGGTTTTCGCAGTTTAAAACAGCAAGAGGTGAGCAGGGTTTTCACAGTTCAAAACAGCAAGAACACAGCAGGATTTTCTCAATTTAAAACAGCGATAGGTGAGCAGGATTTTCACAGTTTAACACAGCGAGAGGAGAGCAGGATTTTCAGTTTAAAACAGCGAGAGGTGAGCACAATTTTCACATTTTAACGCAGCGAGAGGCGAGCTGTGATTTTCACAGTTTTACACAGCGAGAGGAGAGCAGGATTTTCACAGTTTAACACAGCAAGAGGACAGCTGGATTTTCACAGTTTAAAACATCGAGAGGACAGCGGTATTTACACAGTTTAAAACAGCAAGAGGAGAGCAAGATATTCACGGTTTAAGACAGCGAGAGTACAGATGTATTTTCAGAGTTTAAAACAACGTGTGGAGAGCAGGGTTTTCACAATTTAAAACAGCGAGAGGACAGCGTGATTTTAATAGGTTAAAACAGTGCGGGGACAGCAGGATTTCGACTGATTAAATATGCGAGAGGAGAGCAGGATTTTCACTGTTTAACATAGCGAGAGGAGAGCAGAATTTTTACTGTTTAACACAGCGAGAGGACATAGGGAATTTCACAGGTTAAAACAGCGAGATGAGTGCCAGTATTTTCACAGTTTATAACAGCGAGAGGACAGCTGGAGTTTCACAGTTTAAAACAAAGTGAGGAGAGCAGGATTTTCCCAGCTTAAAAAAGCGAGAGGAAGGCGGGATTTTCACAGTTTCAAACAACAAAAGGGGGCCGGATTTTCACATTTTCAAACAAAAAAAGGGGGCCGGATTTTCACAGTTTAAAAAAGCTAGAGGACAGCCGGAATTTCACAGTTTCTAACAGCGTGAGGACAGCAGGAATTTCACAATTTAGTACAAAGAGACGAAAGATGGATTTTCAAAGTTTAGAACAACGAGAGGAGAGCAGAATTTTCATAGTTTAAAATAGCGAGGGGAAAGCAGGATTTTCACAGTTTAAAATAGCGAGAGTACATCAGGATTTTCACAGTTTAAAATAGCTGGAGGGGACCAGGATTTTCACAGTTTAAAATAGCGAGTGGAGAGCAGGAAATTCACAGTTTAAAACAGCGAGAGGACAGCTGGATCTTTTCAGTTTAAAACAGTGAGAGGATAGCCGCATATTCACAGTTTAAAATAGCGAGAGGACAGTGGGATTTTCACAGTTTAAAACAGGGAGAGGAGAGCCGGGTTTTCACAGTTTCAAACAACAAAAGGGCACGGATTTTCACAGTTTAAAAAAACAAAAGGGGTCCGGATTATCACACTTTAAACCAGCTAGAGATCAGCAGGATTTTCACAGTTTAAAATGGTGAGGGGAGAGCAGGATATTCACAGATTAAAACAGCGAGAGGAGAGCAGGATTTTCACTGTTTAAAATAGCGAGAAGAGAGCAGGGTTTTCACAGTTTAAAACAGCGAGAGGAAAGCGGGATTTTCGCTGTTTAAAATAGCGAGGGGAGAGCAGGATTTTCACAGTTTAAAACAGCGAGAGGACAGCTGGATTTTTTCAGTTTAAAACAGCGAGAGGAGAGCCGAGATTTTCACAGTTTACAACAGCGACAGGAGAGCACCATTTTCAGAGTTTATAACAGTGAGAGGAGAGCAGCATTTCTACAGTTTGAAACAGTGAGAGGAGAGCAGGGTTTTCACAGTTTAAAACAGCGAGAGGAGAGCAGGGGTTTCACAGTTTAAAACAGCGAGAGCACAGCGGGATTTTCTCAATTTAAAACAGCAAGAGGAGAGCAGGATATGCACAGATTAAATATGTGAGAGGAGTGCAGAATTTTTATGGTTTAAAACAGCGAGAGGAGGGCAGGATTTTCACTGTTTAACACAGCGAGAGGAGAGCTGGATTTGCACAGTTTAAAACAGCAAGAGGAGATACGGCTTTTTTACAGTTTAAAACAGCGACAGAGAGCATGATTTTCAGAGTTTAGAACAGTGAGAAGAGAGCAGGATTTTCTCAATTTAAAACAGCAAGAGGAGAGCAGGATATTCACAGATTAAATATGCGAGAGGAGTGCAGGATTTGCACTGCTTAAATCAGCGAGAGGAGTGCAGAATTTGTATGGTTTAAAACAGCAAGAGAATGGGAGGATTTTCACTGTTTAACACTGCGCGAGGACAGCTGGATTTTCACAGTTTAAAACAGCGAGCGGAGACCCGGGATTTTCACAGTTTAAAACAACATGAAGAGAGCAGGGTTTTCAATGTTTAACACAGAGAGAGGGCAGCAGGAATTTCATAGATTAAAACAGCGAGAGGACAGCTGGATTTTTTCAGTTTAAAACAGCGAGAGGAAAGCCGGGATTTTCAGCGTTTAGAACAGTGAGAGGACAGCAGGATTTCTACAGTTTGAAACAGTGAGAGGAAAGCCGGGATTTTCAGCGTTTAGAACAGTGAGAGGACAGCAGGATTTCTACAGTTTAAAACAGCGAGAGGAAAGCCGGGATTTTCAGCGTTTAGAACAGTGAGAGGACAGCAGGATTTCTACAGTTTGAAACAGTGAGACGACAGCCGTCACAGTTTAACACAGCGAGAGGACAGCCGGATTTTCACAGTTTAAAACATCGAGAGGACAGCAGTATTTACACAGTTTCAAACAGCAAGAGGAGAGCAGGATATTTACAGTTTAACACAGCGAGAGTACAGCTGTATTTTCACAGTTTAAAACAACGTGAGGAGAGCAGGGTTTTCACAGTTTAAAACAGCGAGAGGACAGCGTGATTTTAATAGGTAAAACAGTGCGGGGAGAGCAGGATTTCGACTGATTAAATATGCGAGAGGAGAGCAGGATTTTCACTGTTTAACATAGCGAGAGGAGAGCAGAATTTTTACTGTTTAACACAGTGAGAGGTCATAGGGAATTTCACAGGTTAAAACAGCGAGACGAGTGCTGGTATTTTCACAGTTTATAACAGCGAGAGGAGAGCTGGAGTTTCACAGTTTAAAACAAAGTGCGGAGAGCAGGATTTTCCCAGTTTAAAACAGCAAGAGGAAGGCGGGATTTTCACAGTTTCAAACAACAAAAGGGGGCCGGATTTTCAGAGTTTAAAAAAGCTAGAAGACAGCAGGAATTTCACAGTTTCTAACAGCGTGAGGACAGCAGGAATTTCACAGTTTAATACAACGAGACGAAAGATGGATTTTCAAAGTTTAAAACAGCGAGAGGAGAGCAGAATTTTCACAGTTTAAAATAGCGAGGGGAAAGCAGGATTTTCACAGTTTAAAATAGCGAGAGGACAGCTGGATCTTTTCAGTTTAAAACAGCGAGAGGACAGTGGGATTTTCACAGTTTAAAACAGGGAGAGGAGTGCCGGGTTTTCACAGTTTCAAACAACCAAAGGGCACGGATTTTCACAGTTTAAAAAAACAAAAGGGGTCCAGATTATCACACTTTAAACCAGTTAGAGGACAGCAGGATTTTCACAGTTTAAAATAGCGAGGGGAGAGCAGGATTTTCACACTTTAAAATGGTGAGGGGAGAGAAGGATTTTCACAGTCTAAAACAGCGAGAGGAGAGCAGAATTTTCACTGTTTAAAATAGCGAGAAGAGAGCAGGGTTTTCACAGTTTAAAACAGCGAGAGGAGAGCCGGGATTTTCAGCGTTTAGAACAGTGAGAGGAAAGCAGGATTTCTACAGTTTGAAACAGTGAGAGGGGAGCAGAGTTTTCACTGCTTAAATCAGCGAGAGGAATGCAGAATTTTTATGATTTAAAACAGCAAGAGGAGAGCAAGATATTTACTGTTTAACACAGCGAAAGGAGAGCTGGATTTTCACAGTTTAAAACAACGAGAGGAGAGCCAGGATTTTCTCAATTTAAAACAACGTGAGGAGAGCAGGGTTTTCAGTGTTTAACACAGCAAGAGGACAGCCGGAATTTCATAGGTGAAAACAGCCAGAGGACAGCATGATTTTCCAAGTTTGAAACAACGAGAGGAGAGCAGGGTTTTCACAGTTTAAAACGGCGACAGGAGAGCAGGATTTTCACAGTTTAAAACAGCAAGAGTGCAGCTAGATTTTCTCAATTTTAAACAGCAAGAGGAGAGCAGGATATTCACAGATTAAACATGCGATTGGAGAGCAGGATTTTCACTGTTTAACACTGCGAGAGGAGAGCAGGATATTCACATATTAAATATGCGATTGGAGAGCAGGATTTTCACTGTTTAACACAATGAGAGGACAGCCGGATTTTCACAGTTTAAAACAACGTGAGGAGAGCAGGGTTTTCACAGTTTAAAACGGCGACAGGAGAGCAGGATTTTCAGTGTTTAAAACAGCAAGAGCACAGCGGGATTTTCACAGTGTAAAACAGTGATGAGAGCAGGGTTTTTACGGTTTAAAACAGTGAGAAGAAAGCCGGATTTTCATAGTTTAAAACAAAATGAGAAGAGCAGGCTTTTCACAGTTTTAAACAATGAGATTAGTGCAGGATTTTCACAGTTTAAAACCGCGAGAGGAGTGCTGGGATTTTCACAGTTTAAAACAGCGAGAGCTCAACGGGATTTTCTCAATTTAAAACAGCAAGAGGAGAGCAGGATATTCACAGATTAAACATGCGATCGGAGAGCAGGATTTTCACTGTTTAACACTGCGAGAGGAGAGCAGGATATTCACATATTAAATATGTGATTGGAGAGCAGGATTTTCACTGTTTAACACAATGAGAGGACAGCCGGATTTTCACAGTTTAAAACAACGTGAGGAGAGCAGGGTTTTCACAGTTTAAAACGGCGACAGGAGAGCAGGATTTTCACAGTTTCAAACAGCGAGAGGACATCGGAATTTTCACAGTGTAAAACAAAGTGATTAGAGCAGGGTTTCTATGGTTTAAAACAGTGAGAAGAAAGCCGGATTTTCACAGTTTAAAACAAAGTGAGAAGAGCAGAGTTTTCACAGTTTTAAACAACGAGATTAGTGCAGGATTTTCACAGTTTAATACCGTGAGAGGAGTGCTGGGATTTTCACAGTTTAAAACAGCAAGAGTAGAGCAGGATTTTCAGTGTTTAAAACAGCAAGAGCACAGCGGGATTTTCACAGTGTAAAACAAAGTGATGAGAGCAGGGTTTTTACGGTTTAAAACAGTGAGAAGAAAGCCGGATTTTCACAGTTTAAAACAAAATGAGAAGAGCAGGCTTTTCACAGTTTTAAACAATGAGATTAGTGCAGGATTTTCACAGTTTAAAACCGTGAGAGGAGTGCTGGGATTTTCACAGTTTAAAACAGCAAGAGGAGAGCAGGATTTTCACAGTTTAAAACAGCGAGAGCTCAAAGGGATTTTCTCAATTTAAAACAGCAAGAGGAGAGCAGGATATTCACAGATTAAACATGCGATCGGAGAGCAGGATTTTCACTGTTTAACACAGCAAGAGGAGAGCAGGATATTCACAAATTAAACATGCGATTGGAGAGCAGGATTTTCACTGTTTAACGCAATGAGAGGACAGCCGGATTTTCACAGTTTAAAACAACGTGAGGAGAGCAGGGTTTTCACAGTTTAAAACGGCGACAGGAGAGCAAGATTTTCACAGTTTCAAACAGCAAGAGGACATCGGGATTTTCACAGTGTAAAACAAAGTGAGCAGAGCAGGGTTTTCACAGTTTTAAACAACGAGATTAGTGCAGGATTTTCTCAGTTTAAAACCGCGAGAGGAGTGCTGGGATTTTCACAGTTTTAATCAAAGTGGGGAGAGCAGGGTTTTCACAGTATAAAACAACAAGAGGACAACAGGATTTTCCCAGTTTAGAACAGCAAGAGGAGATCAGGATTTTCACAGTTTAAAACAGCGACTGGAGAGCATGATTTTAACAGTTTAAAACGGCGAGCAGAGAGTGGGATTTTCAGTTTAAAAAAGTGAGAGGGAAGCAGGATTTTCACAGTTTAAAACAAAGTGAGGAGAGCAGGATTTTCACAGTTTAAAACAAAAGGGGGCCGGATTTTCACAGTTTCAAACATCAAAAGGGGGCCGGATTTTCACAGTTTAAAAAAGCTAGAGGACAGCAGGAATTTCACAGTTTAAAACAGCGAGAGGACAGCTGGGTTTTCACAGTTTAAAACAGCGAGAGCACAGCGGGATTTTCTCAATTTAAAACAGCAAGAGGAGAGCAGGATATTCACAGATTAATTATGTGAGAGGTGTGCAGAATTTTTATGATTTAAAACAGCAAGAGGAGAGCAAGATTTTCACTGTTTAACACTGCGAGAGGAGAGCTGGATTTTCACAGTTTAAAACAGCGAGAGGAGAGCGGGATTTTCTCAATTTAAAACAGCAAGAGGTGAGCAGGATATTCACAGATTAAATATGCGAGAGGAGTGCAGGATTTGCACTGCTTAAATCAGCCAGAGGATTGCACAATTTTTATGGTTTAAAACAGCAAGAGGATAGCCGGATTTTCACTGTTTAAAACAGTGATAGGAGAGCAGGGTTTTCACAGTTTAAAACAGCGAGAGCACAGCGGGATTTTCTCAATTTAAAACAGCAAGAGGAGAGCAGGATATTCACAGATTAAATATGCGAGAGGAGAGCAGGATTTGCACTGCTTAAATCAGCGAGAAGAGTGCAGAATTTTTATGGTTTAAAACAGCAAGAGGATAGCCGGATTTTCACTGTTTAACACAGCGCGAGGAGAGCTGGATTTTCACAGTTCAAAACAGCGAGAGGAGACCCGAGATTTTCACAGTTTAAAACAACGTGAAGAGAGCAGGGTTTTCAATGTTTAACACAGAGAGAGGGCAGCGGGAATTTCATAGGTTAAAACAGCGATCGGACAGCTGGATTTTTTCAGTTTAAAACAGCGAGAGGAGAGCCGGGATTTTCAGAGTTTAGAACAGTGAGAGGACAGCAGGATTTCTACAATTTGAAACAGTGAGAGGGAAGCAGAGTTTTCACGGCTTAAATCAGCGAGAGGAGTGCAGAATTTTTATGATTTAAAACAGCAAGAGGAGAGCAAGATTTTCACTGTTTAACACAACGAAAGGAGAGCTGGATTTTCACAGATTAAAACAGTGAGTGGAGAACCAGGATTTTCACAGTTTAAAACAACGTGAGGAGAGCAGGGTTTTCAGTGTTTAACACAGCAAGAGGAGAGCCGGAATTTCATAGGTGAAAACAGCAAGAGGACAGCATGATTTTCCAAGTTTGAAATAACGAGAGGGTAGCAGGGCTCTCACAGTTTAAAACAGCGACAGGAGAGCAGGATTTTCACAGTTTAAAACAGCAAGAGGGCAGCTAGATTTTCACAGTTTAAATCAACATGAGGAGAGCAGGGTTTTCACAGTTTAAAACAGCAAGAGGATAGCCGGATATTCACTGACATGAGGAGAGCAAGGTTTTCACTGTTTAAAATGGCGACAGGAGAGCAGGATTTTCACAGTTTCAAACAGCGAGAGGACATCGGGATTTTCACAGTGTAAAACAAAGTGAGGAGAACAGGGTTTCTACGGTTTAAAACAGTGAGAAGAAAGCCGGATTTTCACAGTTTATAACAAAGTGAGAAGAGCAGGGTTTTCACACTTTTAAACAACGAGCTTAGTGCTGGGATTTTCACAGTTTAAAACAGCAAGAGCACAGCAGGATTTTCACAGTGTAAAACAAAGTGAGGAGAGCAGGGTTTTTACGGTTTAAAACAGCGAGAGCACAGCGGGATTTTCTCAATTTAAAACAGCAAGAGGAGAGCAGGATATTCACAGATTAAACATGCGATCGGAGAGCAGGATTTTCACTGTTTAACACAGCGAGAGGAGAGCCGGATTTTCACAGTTTAACACAATGAGAGGACAGTCGGATTTTCACAGTTTAAAACAACATGAGGAGAGCAGGGTTTTCACAGTTTAAAACGGCGACAGGAGAGCAGGATTTTCACAGTTTCAAACAGCGAGAGGACATCGGCATTTTCACAGTGTAAAACAAAGGGAGCAGAGCAGGGTTTTCACAGTTTTAAACAACGAGATTAGTGCAGGATTTTCTCAGTTTAAAACCGCGAGAGGAGTGCTGGGATTTTCACAGTTTATAACAAAGTGGGGAGAGCAGGGTTTTCACAGTATAAAACAACGAGAGGACACCAGGATTTTCCCAGTTTAAAACAGCGACTGGAGAGCAGGATTATAACAGTTTAAAACGGCAAGCGGAGAGTGGGATTTTCAGTTTAAAAAAGTGAGAGGAGTGCTGTGATTTTCATAGATTAAAACAGCGAGAGGAGAGCCGGGATTTTCAGAGTTTAGAGCAGTGCGAGGCGAGCAGGATTTCTACAGTTTAAAACAGCGAGAGGTTGGCCTGATATTCACTGTTTAAAACAGTGAGAGGACAGTGGGATTTTCAGAGTTTAAAAAAGCAAGAAGAGAACAGGATAGTCACAGGTTAAATATGCAAGAGGAGAGCAGGATTTTCACAGTTTAAAACAGCAAGAGGAGAGCGGGACTTTCAAAGTTTAAAACAAGGAGAGGAGAGCAAGGTTTTCACAGGTTAAATATGCAAGAGGAGATCAGGATTTTCACAGTTTAAAACAGCGACTGGAGAGCAGGATTTTCACAGATTAAATATGCGAGTGGAGAGCATGGTTTTCAATGTCTAACACAGCGAGAGGACAGAGGGAATTTCATAGGTTAAAACAGCAAGAGGACAGCGGGATTTTCCAAGTTTAAAACAACGAGAGGAGAGCAGGGTATTCATGGATTAAAACGGCGACAGGAGAGCAGGATTTTCACGGCTTAACACAGCGAGAGAACAGCTGGTTTTTCACCGTTTAAAACAACGTGAGGAGAGCAGGGTTTTACCAGTTTAAAAAAGCGAGAGGACAGTGTGATTTTAATAGGTTAAAAGAGTGCAGGGAGAGCAGGATTTTCACTGATTAAATATGCAAGAGGAGAGCAGGATTTTTACAGTTTAACACAGCGAGAGGACAGCTGGAATTTCACAGGTTAAAACAGCGAAACGAGTGCCGGCATTTTCACAGTTCATAACAGCGAGAGGACAGCTGGAGTTTCAGTTTAAAACAAAGTGAGGAGAGCAGGATTTCCCAGTATAAAACAGCGAGAGGAAGGTGGGATTTTTACAGTTTAAACAGCGAGAGGAGAGCAGGGATCTCACAGTTTAAAACAGCGAGAGGAGAGCCGGGTTTTCACAGTTTCAAACAACAAAAGGGGGCCGGATTTTCACAGTTTCAAACATTAATAGGTGGCCAGATTTTCACAGTTTAAAACAGCTAGAGGGCAGCAGGATTTACACAGTTTAAAACAGCTAGAGGAGAGCAGGATTTTCACAGTTTAAAACAGCGAGAGGACAGCCAGATTTTCACAATTTAAAACAGTGATAGGGGAGCAGGGTTTTCACAGTTTAAAACAGCAAGAGCACAGCGGGATTTTCTCAATTTAAAACAGCAATAGGTGAGCAGGATTTTTACAGTTTAACACAGCGAGAGGAGAGCAGGATTTTCAGTTTAAAACAGCGAGAGGTGAGAACAATTTTCACATTTTAACAAAGCGAGAGGCGAGCTGTGATTTTCACAGTTTCACACTGCGAGAGGAGAGCAGGATTTTCACAGTTTAACACAGCGAGAAGACAGCCGGATTTTCACAGTTTAAAACATCGAGAGGACAGCAGTATTTACACAGTTTAAAACAGCAAGAGGAGAGCAGGATATTCACGGTTTAACACAGCGAGAGTACAGATGTATTTTCACAGTTTAAAACAACATGAGGAGAGCAGGGTTTTCACAGTTTAAAACAGCGAGAGGACAGCGTGATTTTAATAGGTTAAAACAGTGCGGGGAGAGCAGGATTTTGACTGATTAAATATGCGAGAGGAGAGCAGGATTTTCATTGTTTAACATAGCGAGAGGAGAGCAGAATTTTTACTGTTTAACACAGCGAGAGGTCATAGGGAATTTCACAGGTTAAAACAGCGAGACGAGTGCCGGTATTTTCTCAGTTTATAACAGCGAGAGGACAGCTGGACTTTCACAGTTTAAAACAAAGTGAGGAGAGCAGGATTTTCAAAGTTTAAAACAACAAAAGGGGGCCGGATTTTCACAGTTTCAAACAACAAAAGAGGGCCAGATTTTCAGAGTTTAAAAAAGCTAGAAGACAGCAGGAATTTCACAGTTTCTAACAGCGTGAGGACAGCAGGAATTTCACAGTTTAAAACAATGATGCGAAAGATGGATTTTCAAACTTTAAAACAGCGAGAGGAGAGCAGAATTTTCACAGTTTAAAATAGCGAGGGGAAAGCAGGATTTTCACAGTTTAAAACAGCTAGAGGACATCGGGATTTTCACAGTTTAAAATAGCTAGAGGGGACCAGGATTTTCACAGTTTAAAATAGCGAGGGGAGAGCAGGAAATTCACAGTCTAAAACCGCGAGAGGACAGCTGGATCTTTTCAGTTTAAAACAGCGAGAGGATAGCCGGATATTCGCAGTTTAAAACAGCGAGAGGACAGTGGGATTTTCACAGTTTAAAACAGGGAGAGGAGAGCAGGATTTTCCCAGTTTCAAAAAACAAAAGGGGGCCGGATTATCACAGTTTAAACCAGCTAGAGGACTGCAGGATTTTCACAGTTTAAAATAGAGAGCGGAGAGCAGGATATTCACAGTTTAAAACACCGAGAGGACAGCTGGATTTTTTCAGTTTAAAACAGCGAGAGGAGAGCCTGGATTTTCAGAGTTTAAAACAGCGACAGGAGTGCATGATTTTCAGAGTTTATAACAGTGAGAGGAGAGCAGCATTTCTACAGTTTGAAACAGTGGGAGGGGAGCAGGGTTTTCACAGTTTAAAACAGCGAGAGGAGAGCAGGGGTTTCACAGATTAAAACAGCGAGAGCACAGCGGGATTTTCTCAATTTAAAACAGCAAGAGGAGAGCAGGATATGCACAGATTAAATATGCGAGAGGAGTGCAGAATTTTTATGGTTTAAAACAGCGAGAGTACATCAGGATTTTCACAGTTTAAAATAGCGAGCGGACAGCTGGATCTTTTCAGTTTAAAACAGCAAGAGGTCATTGGGATTTTCAGTTTAAAATAGCGAGAGGACAGTGGGATTTTCACAGTTTAAAACAGGGAGAGGAGAGCAGGATTTTCACAGTTTCAAAGAACAAAAAGGGGCCGGATTATCACAGTTTAAACCAGCTAGAGGACAGCGGGAATTTCACAGTTTAAAACAGCGACAGGACAGCAGGATTTTCCCAGTTTAAAATGGCGAGGGGAGAGCAGGATATTCACAGTTTAAAATGGCGAGGGGAGAGCAGGATTTTCACCGTTTAAAATAGCAAGGAGAAGCCGGATTTTCACAGTTTAAAATAGCGAGAGCACAGCGGGATTTTCTCAGTTTAAAACAGCAAGAGGAGAGCAGGATATGCACAGATTAAATATGCGAGAGGAGAGCAGAATTTTTATGGTTTAAAACAGTGAGAGGAGGGCAGGATTTTCACTGTTTAACACAGCGAGAGGAGAGCTGGATTTTCACAGTTTATAACAGCGAGAGGAGATACGGCATTTTCACAGTTTAAAACAGCAACAGGAGAGCACGATTTTCAGAGTTTAGAACAGTGAGAAGAGAGCAGGATTTCTACAGTTTGAAACAGCGACAGGAGAGCAGGGTTTTCACAGTTTAAAACAGCGAGAGCACAGCGGGATTTTCTCAATTTAAAACAGCAAGAGGAGAGCATGGTTTTCACTGCTTAAATCAGCGAGAGGAGTGCAGAATTTTTATGATTTAAAACAGCAAGAGGAGAGCAACGTTTCACTGTTTAACGCTGCGAGAGGAGAGCTGGATTTTCACAGTTTAAAACAGCGAGAGGAGAGTCAGGATTTTCACAGTTTAAAATAATGTGAGGAGAGCAGGTTTTTCAATTTTTAACACAGCAAGAGGACAGCCGTAATTTCAAAGTAAAAACAGCGAGTGGACAGCGGGATATTCCAAGTTTAAAATAGCGAGCAGAGAGCAGGATTTTCACAGTTTAAAACAGCGAGAGGACATCTGGATATTCACAGTTTAAAATAGCGAGAGCACAGCGGGATTTTCTCGATTTAAAACAGCAAAAGGTGAGCAGGATATGCACAGATTAAATATGCGAGAGGAGTGCAGAATTTTTATGGTTTAAAACAGTGAGAGTAGGGCAGGATTTTCACAGTTTAAAACAGCAAGAGGGGAGCTAGATTTTCACAGTTTAAATCAACGTGAGGAGAGCAGGGTTTTCACAGTTTAAAACAGCAAGAGGATAGCTGGATATTCACTGTTTAAAACAGCGAGAGGACAGTGGGATTTTCAGAGTTTAAAACAGCGAGAGGAGAACAGTATATTCACAGGTTAAATATGCGATTGGAGAGCCAGATTTTCACTGTTTAACACAGTGAGAGGACAGCCGGATTTTCACAGTTTAAAACAGCAAGAGGAGAGCAGGGTTTTCACAGTTTAAAACAGCAAGAGGAGAGCAGGATATTCATAGATTAAACATGCGATTGGAGAGCCGGATTTTCAGTGTTTAACACAGTGAGAGGACAGCCGGATTTTCACAGTTTAAAACAACGTGAGGAGAGCAGGGTTTTCACAGTTTAAAACGGTGACAGGAGAGCAGAATATTCATAGTTTAAAATAGCGAGGGGAGAGCAGGATTTTCACAGTTTAAAACAGCGAGAGGACATCTGGATTTTCACAGTTTAAAATAGCGAGCGGAGAGCAGGATATTCACAGTTTAAAACAGCGAGAGGACAGCTGGATTTTTTCAGTTTAAAACACCGAGAGGAGAGCCGGGATTTTCAGAGTTTAAAACAGCGACAGGAGAGCATGATTTTCAGAGTTTATAACAGTGAGAGGAGAGCAGCATTTCTACTGTTTGAAACAGTGAGAGGGGAGCAGGGTTTTCACAGTTTAAAACAGCGAGAGGAGAGCAGGGGTTTCACAGCTTAAAACAGCGAGAGCACAGCGGGATTTTCTCAATTTAAAACAGCAAGAAGAGAGCCGGATATGCACAGATTAAATATGCGAGAGGAGTGCAGAATTTTTATGGTTTAAAACAGCGAGAGGAGGGCAGGATTTTCACTGTTTAACACATCGAGAGAACAGCAGTATTTACACAGTTTAAAACAGCAAGAGGAGAGCAGGATATTTACAGTTTAACACAGCGAGAGTACAGCTATATTTTCACAGTTTAAAACAACGTGAGGAGAGCAGGGTTTTCACAATTTAAAATAGCAAGAGGACAGCGTGATTTTAATAGGTTAAAACAGTGAGGGGAGAGCAGGATTTCGACCGATTAAATATGCGAGAGGAGAGCAGGATTTTCACTGTTTAACATAGCGAGAGGAGAGCAGAATTTTTACTGTTTAACACAGCGAGAGGTCATAGGGAATTTCACAGGTTAAAACAGCGAGACGAGTGCCGATATTTTCACAGTTTATAACAACGAGAGGACAGCTGGAGTTTCACAGTTTAAAACAAAGTGAGGAGAGCAGGATTTTCCCAAATAAAAACAGCGAGAGGAAGGCGGGATTTTCAAAGTTTAAAAGAGCGAGAGTACATCAGGATTTTCACAGTTTAAAACAGCGAGAGTACATCAGGATTTTCACAGTTTAAAATAGCGAGCGGACAGCTGGATCTTTTCAGTTTGAAACAGCAAGTGGTCATCGGAATTTTCACAGTTTAAAATAGCAAGAGGACAGTGGGATTTTCACAGTTTAAAACAGGGAGAGGAGAGCAGGATTTTCACAGTTTCAAAGAACAAAAAGGGGCCGGATTATCACAGTTTAAACCAGCTAGAGGACATCGGGAATTTCACAGTTTAAAACAGCGACAGGACAGCAGGATTTTCACAGTTTAAAATGGCGAGGGGAGAGCAGGATATTCACAGTTTAAAATGGCAAGGGGAGAGCAGGATTTTCACCGTTTAAAATAGCAAGGAGAAGCCGGATTTTCACAGTTTAAAATAGCGAGAGCACAGCGGGATTTTCTCAATTTAAAACAGCAAGAGGAGAGCAGGATATGCACAGATTAAATATGCAAGAGGAGTGCAGAATTTTTATGGTTTAAAACAGTGAGAGGAGGGCAGGATTTTCACTGTTTAACACAGCGAGAGGAGAGCTGGATTTTCACAGTTTAAAACAGCAAGAGGAGAGCACGATTTTCAGAGTTTAGAACAGTGAGAAGAGAGCAGGATTTCTACAGTTTGAAACAGTGAGAGGGTGCAGGGTTTTCACAGTTTAAAACAGCGAGAGGAGAGCAGGGTTTTCACAGTTTAAAACAGCGAGAGCACAGCGGGATTTTCTCAATTTAAAACAGCAAAAGGTGAGCAGGATATGCACAGATTAAATATGCGAGAGGAGTGCAGAATTTTTATGGTTTAAAACAGTGAGAGGAGGGCAGGATTTTCACTGTTTAACACAGCGAGAGGAGAGCTGGATTTTCAGTTTATAACATCGAGAGGAGATACGTCATTTTCACAGTTTAAAACAGCAACAGGAGAGCACGATTTTCAGAGTTTAGAACAGTGAGAAGAGAGCAGGATTTCTACAGTTTGAAACAGTGAGAGGGTGCAGGGTTTTCACAATTTAAAACAGCGAGAGGAGAGCAGGGTTTTCACAGTTTAAAACAGCGAGAGGATGGCAGGGTTTTCACAGTTTAAAACAGCGAGAGCACAGCGGGATTTTCTCAATTTAAAACAGCAAGAGGAGAGCAGGATATTCACAGATTAAATATGCGAGAGGAGTGCAGGATTTGCACTGCTTAAATCAGCGTGAGGAGTGCAGAATTTTTATGGTTTATAAAAGCAAGAGAATAGCCGGATTTTCACTGTTTAACACCGCGCGAGGATAGCTGGATTTTCACAGTTTAAAATAGCGAGAAGAGACCCGGGATTTTCACAGTTTAAAACAACATGAAGAGAGCAGGGTTTTCAATGTTTAACACAGAGAGAGGACAGCAGGAATTTGATAGGTTAAAACAGCGAGAGGACAGCTGGATTTTTTCAGTTTAAAACAGCGAAAGGAGACCCGGGATTTTCACAGTTTAAATAAGATGAAGAGAGCAGGGTTTTCAATGTTTAACACAGAGTGAGGACAGCGGGAATTTCATAGGTTAAAACAGCGAGAGGACAGCTGGATTTTTTCAGTTTAAAACAGCAAGAGGAGAGCCGGGATTTCAGCGTTTAGAACAGTGAGAGGAGAGCAGGATTTCTACAGTTTGAAACAGCGACAGGAGAGCAGGGTTTTCACAGTTTAAAACAGTGAGAGCACAGCGGGATTTTCTCAATTTAAAACAGCAAGAGGAGAGCATGGTTTTCACTGCTTAAATCAGCGAGAGGAGTGCAGAATTTTTATGATTTAAAACTGCAAGAGGAGAGCAAGATTTTCACTGTTTAATGCTGCGAGAGGAGAGCTGGATTTTCACAGTTTAAAACAGCGAGAGGAGAGCCAGGATTTTCACAGTTTAAAACAATGTGAGGAGAGCAGGTTTTTCAATTTTTAACACAGCAAGAGGACAGCCGGAATTTCATAGTAAAAACAGCGAGAGGACAGCGGGATATTCCAAGTTTAAAATAGCGAGCGGAGAGCAGGATATTCACAGTTTAAAATGGCGAGGGGAGAGCAGGATTTTCACAGTTTAAAACAGCGAGAGGACATCTGGATATTCACAGTTTAAAATAGCGAGAGCACAGCGGGACTTTCTCAATTTAAAACAGCAAAATGTGAGCAGGATATGCACAGATTAAATATGTGAGAGGAGTGCAGAATTTTTATGGTTTAAAACAGTGAGAGGAGGGCAGGATTTTCACTGTTTAACACAGCGAGAGGAGAGCTGGATTTTCACAGTTTAAAACAGCAAGAGGAGATACGGCATTTTCACAGTTTAAAACAGCAACAGGAGAGCACGATTTTCAGAGTTTAGAACAGTGAGAAGAGAGCAGGATTTCTACAGTTTGAAACAGTGAGAGGGTGCAGGGTTTTCACAGTTTAAAACAGCGAGAGGAGAGCAGGTTTTTCACAGTTTAAAACAGCGAGAGCACAGCGGGATTTTCTCAATTTAAAACAGCAAGAGGAGAGCAGGATATTCACAGATTAAATATGTGAGAGGAGAGCAGGATTTGCACTGCTTAAATCAGCGAGAGGAGTGCAGAATTTTTATGGTTTAAAACAGCAAGAGAATAGCCGGATTTTCATTGTTTAACACCGTGCGAGGAGAGCTGGATTTTCACAGTTTAAAATAGCGAGAAGAGACCCGGGATTTTCACAGTTTAAAACAACATGAAGAGAGCAGGGTTTTCAATGTTTAACACAGAGAGAGGACAGCGGGAATTTCATAGGTTAAAACAGCGAGAGGACAGCTGGATTTTTTCAGTTTAAAACAGCGAGAGGAGAACCGGGATTTCAGCGTTTAGAACAGTGAGAGGAGAGCAGGATTTCTACAGTTTGAAACAGCGACAGGAGAGCAGGGTTTTCACAGTTTAAAACAGCGAGAGCACAGCGGGATTTTCTCAATTTAAAACAGCAAGAGGAGAGCATGGTTTTCACTGCTTAAATCAGCGAGAGGAGTGCAGAATTTTTATGATTTAAAACTGCAAGAGGAGAGCAAGATTTTCACTGTTTAACGCTGCGAGAGGAGAGCTGGATTTTCACAGTTTAAAACAGCGAGAGGAGAGTCAGGATTTTCACAGTTTAAAACAATGTGAGGAGAGCAGGTTTTTCAATTTTTAACACAGCAAGAGGACAGCCGGAATTTCATAGTAAAAACAGCGAGAGGACAGCGGGATATTCCAAGTTTAAAATAGCGAGCGGAGAGCAGGATATTCACAGTTTAAAATGGCGAGGGGAGAGCAGGATTTTCACAGTTTAAAACAGCGAGAGGACATCTGGATATTCACAGTTTAAAATTGCGGGATTTTCTCAATTTAAAACAGCAAAAGGTGAGCAGGATATGCACAGATTAAATATGCGAGAGGAGTGCAGAATTTTTATTGTTTAAAACAGTGAGAGGAGGGCAGGATTTTCACTGTTTAACACAGCGAGAGGAGAGCTGGATTTTCACAGTTTATAACAGCGAGAGGAGATACGGCATTTTCACATTTTAAAACAGCGACAGAGAGCACGATTTTCAGAGTTTAGAACAGTGAGAAGAGAGCAGGATTTCTACAGTTTGAAACAGTGAGAGGGGAGCAGGGTTTTCACAGTTTAAAACAGCGAGAGGAGAGCAAGGTTGTCACAGTTTAAAACAGCCAGAGCACAGCGGGATTTTCTCAATTTAAAACAGCAAGAGGAGAGCAGGATATTCACAGATTAATTATGTGAGAGGAGTGCAGAATTTTTATGATTTAAAACAGCAAGAGGAGAGCAAGATTTTCAATGTTTAACACTGCAAGAGGAGAGCTGGATTTTCACAGGTTAAAACAGCGAGAGGAGGGCCAGGATTTTCACAGTTTAAAACACTGTGAGGAGAGCAGGTTTTTCAATGTTTAACACAGAAAGAGGAGAGCCGGAATTTCATAGGTAAAAACAGCGAGAGGACAGCGGGATTTTCCAAGTTTGAAACAACGAGAGGAGAGCAGGGTTTTCACAGTTTAAAACGGCGACAGGAGAGCATGATTTTCAGAGTTTATAACAGTGAGAGGAGAGCAGCATTTCTATAGTTTGAAAGAGTGAGAGGGGAGCAGGGTTTTCACAGTTTAAAACAGCGAGAGGAGAGCAGGGGTTTCCCAGTTTAAAAAAGCGAGAGCACAGCAGGATTTTCTCAATTTAAAACAGCAAGAAGAGAGCAGGATATGCAGAGATTAAATATGCGAGAGGAGTGCAGAATTTTTATGGTTTAAAACAGCGAGAGGAGGGCAGGATTTTCACTGTTTAACACAGCGAGAGGACAGCAGTATTTACACAGTTTAAAACAGCAAGAGGAGAGTAGGATATTTACAGTTTAACACAGCGAGAGTACAGCTGTATTTTCACAGTTTAAAACAACGTGAGGAGAGCAGGATTTTCACAATTTAAAACAGCGAGAGGACAGCGTGATTTTAATAGGTTAAAACAGTGCGGGGAGAGCAGGATTTCGACCGATTAAATATGCGAGAGGAGAGCAGGATTTTCACTGTTTAACATAGCGAGAGGAGAGCAGAATCTTTACTGTTTAACACAGCGAGAGGTCATAGGGAATTTCACAGGTTAAAACAGCGAGACGAGTGCCGATATTTTCACAGTTTATAACAACGAGAGGACAGCTGGAGTTTCACAGTTTAAAACAAAGTGAGGAGAGCAGGATTTCCCAGTTAAAAACAGTGAGAGGAAGGCGGGATTTTCAAAGTTTAAAAGAGCGAGAGTACATCAGGATTTTCACAGTTTAAAACAGCGAGAGTACATCAGGATTTTCACAGTTTAAAATAGCGAGCGGACAGCTGGATCTTTTCAGTTTAAAACAGCAAGAGGTCATCGGGATTTTCACAGTTTAAAATAGCGAGAGGACAGTGGGATTTTCACAGTTTAAAACAGGGAGAGGAGAGCAGGATTTTCACAGTTTAAAATGGCGAGGGGAGAGCAGGATATTCATAGATTAAACATGCGATTGGAGAGCTGGATTTTCAGCGTTTAACACAGTGAGAGGACAGCCGGATTTTCACACTTTAAAACAACGTGAGGAGAGGAGGGTTTTCACAGTTTAAAATGGCGACAGGAGAGCAGGATATTCACAGTTTAAAATAACGAGGGGAGAGCAGGGTTTTCACAGTTTAAAACAGTGAGAAGAGAGCAGGGTTTTCACAGTTTAAAACAGCGAGAGGACATCTGGATTTTCACAGTTTAAAATAGCGAGCGGAGAGCAGGATATTCACAGTTGAAAACAGCGAGAGGACAGCTGGATTTTTTCAGTTTAAAACACCGAGAGGAGAGCCGGGATTTTCAGAGTTTAAAACAGCAACAGGAGAGCATGATTTTCAGAGTTTATAACAGTGAGAGGAGAGCAGCATTTCTACAGTTTGAAGCAGTGAGAGGGGTGCAGGGTTTTCACAGTTTAAAACAGCGAGAGGAGAGCAGGGGTTTCACAGTTTAAAACAGCGAGAGCACAGCGGGATTTTCTCAATTTAAAACAGCAAGAAGAGAGCAGGATATGCACAGATTAAATATGCGAGAGGAGTGCAGAATTTTTATGGTTTAAAACAGCGAGAGGAGGGCAGGATTTTCACTGTTTAACACAGCGAGAGGACAGCCAGGTTTTCACAGTTTAAAACATCGAGAGGACAGCAGTATTTACACAGTTTAAAACAGCAAGAGGAGAGCAGGATATTCACAGTTTAACACAGCGAAAGTACAGCTGTATTTTCACAGTTTAAAACAACGTGAGGAGAGCAGGGTTTTCACAATTTAAAACAGCGAGAGGACAGCGTGATTTTAATAGGTTAAAACAGTGCGGGGAGAGCAGGATTTCGACCGATTAAGTATGCGAGAGGAGAGAAGATTTTCACTGTTTAACATAGCGAGAGTAGAGCAGAATTTTTACTGTTTAACACAGCGCGAGGTCATTGGGAATTTCACAGGTTAAAACAGCGAGACGAGTGCCGATATTTTCACAGTTTATAACAACGAGAGGACAGCTGGAGTTTCACAGTTTAAAACAAAGTGAGGAGAGCAGGATTTTCCCAGTTAAAAACAGCGAGAGGAAGGCGGGATTTTCAAAGTTTAAAAGAGCGAGAGTACATCAGGATTTTCACAGTTTAAAACAGCAAGAGTACATCAGGATTTTCACAGTTTAAAATAGCGAGCGGACAGCTGGATCTTTTCAGTTTAAAACAGCAAGAGGTCATCGGGATTTTCACAGTTTAAAATAGCGAGAGGACAGTGGGATTTTTACAGTTTAAAACAGGGAGAGGAGAGCAGGATTTTCTCAGTTTCAAAGAACAAAAAGCGGCCGGATTATCACAGTTTAAACCAGCTAGAGGACATAGGGAATTTCACAGTTTAAAACAGCGACAGGACAGCAGGATTTTCACAGTTTCAAAGAACAAAAAGGGGCCGGATTATCACAGTTTAAACCAGCTAGAGGACAGCGGGAATTTCACAGTTTAAAACAGCGACAGGACAGCAGGATTTTCACAGTTTAAAATGGCGAGGGGAGAGCAGGATATTCACAGTTTAAAATGGTGAGGGGAGAGCAGGATTTTCACCGTTTAAAATAGCAAGGAGATGCCGGATTTTCACAGTTTAAAATAGCGAGAGCACAGCGGGATTTTCTCAATTTAAAACAGCAAGAGGAGAGCAGGATATGCACAGATTAAATATGCGAGAAGCGTGCAGAATTTTTATGGTTTAAAACAGTGAGAGGAGAGCTGGATTTTCACAGTTTATAACAGCGAGAGGAGATACGGCATTTTCACAGTTTAAAACAGCAACAGGAGAGCACGATTTTCAGAGTTTAGAACAGTGAGAAGAGAGCAGGATTTCTACAGTTTGAAACAGTGAGAGGGTGCAGGGTTTTCACAGTTTAAAACAGCGAGAGGAGAGCAGGGTTTTCACAGTTTAAAACAGCGAGAGCACAGCGGGATTTTCTCAATTTAAAACAGCAAGAGGAGAGCAGGATATTCACAGATTAAATATGCGAGAGGAGTGCAGGATTTGCACTGCTTAAATCAGCGAGAGGAGTGCAGAATTTTTATGGTTTAAAACAGCAAGAGAATAGCCGGATTTTCATTGTTTAACACCGCGCGAGGAGAGTTGGATTTTCACAGTTTAAAATAGCGAGAAGAGACCCGGGATTTTCACAGTTTAAAACAACGTGAAGAGAGCAGGGTTTTCAATGTTTAACACAGAGAGAGGACAGCGGGAATTTCATAGGTTAAAACAGCGAGAGGACAGCTGGATTTTTTCAGTTTAAAACAGCGAGAGGAGAGCCGGGATTTCAGCGTTTAGAACAGTGAGAGGAGAGCAGGATTTCTACAGTTTGAAACAGCGACAGGAGAGCAGGGTTTTCACAGTTTAAAACAGTGAGAGCACAGCGGGATTTTCTCAATTTAAAACAGCAAGAGGAGAGCATGGTTTTCACTGCTTAAATCAGCGAGAGGAGTGCAGAATTTTTATGATTTAAAACAGCAAGAGGAGAGCAAGATTTTCACTGTTTAACGCTGCGAGAGGAGAGCTGGATTTTCACAGTTTAAAACAGCGAGAGGAGAGCCAGGATTTTCACAGTTTAAAACAATGTGAGGAGAGCAGGTTTTTCAATTTTTAACACAGCAAGAGGACAGCCGGAATTTCATAGTAAAAACAGCGAGAGGACAGCGGGATATTCCAAGTTATAAATAGCGAGCGGAGAGCAGGATATTCACAGTTTAAAATGGCGAGGGGAGAGCAGGGTTTTCACAGTTTAAAACAGCGAGAGGACATCTGGATATTCACAGTTTAAAATAGCGAGAGAACAGCGGGATTTTCTCGATTTAAAACAGCAAAAGGTGAGCAGGATATTCACAGATTAAATATGTGAGAGGAGTGCAGAATTTTTATGGTTTAAAACAGTGAGAGTAGGGCAGGATTTTCACAGTTTAAAACAGCAAGAGGGGAGCTAGATTTTCACAGTTTAAATCAACGTGAGGAGAGCAGGGTTTTCACAGTTTAAAAGAGCAAGAGGATAGCTGGATATTCACTGTTTAAAACAGCGAGAGGACAGTGGGATTTTCAGAGTTTAAAACAGCAGGAGGAGAGCAGTATATTCACAGGTTAAATATGCAATTGGAGAGCCAGATTTTCAGCGTTTAACACAGTGAGAGGACAGCCGGATTTTCACAGTTTAAAACAGCAAGAGGAGAGCAGGATATTCATAGATTAAACATGCGATTGGAGAGCCTGATTTTCAGCGTTTAACACAGTGAGAGGACAGCCGGATTTTCACAGTTTAAAACAACGTGAGGAGAGCAGGGTTTTCACAGATTAAAAGGGCGACAGGAGAGCAGGATTTTCACAATTTACAATAGCGAGGGGAGAGCAGGATTTTCACAGTTTAAAACAGCGAGAAGAGAGCAGGGTTTTCACAGTTTAAAACAGCAAGAGGACATCTGGATTTTCACAGTTTAAAATAGCGAGCGGAGAGCAGGATATTCACAGTTTAAAACAGCGAGAGGACAGCTGGATTTTTTCAGTTTAAAACACCGAGAGGAGAGCCGGGATTTTCAGAGTTTAAAACAGCGACAGGAGAGCATGATTTTCAGAGTTTATAACAGTGAGAGGAGAGCAGCATTTCTACTGTTTGAAACAGTGAGAGGGGAGCAGGGTTTTCACAGTTTAAAACAGCGAGAGGAGAGCAGGGGTTTCACAGCTTAAAACAGCGAGAGCACAGCGGGATTTTCTCAATTTAAAACAGCAAGAAGAGAGCCGGATATGCACAGATTAAATATGCGAGAGGAGTGAAGAATTTTTATGGTTTAAAACAGCGAGAGGAGGGCAGGATTTTCACTGTTTAACACATCGAGAGGAGAGCAGTATTTACACAGTTTAAAACAGCAAGAGGAGAGTAGGATATTTACAGTTTAAAACAGCGAGAGTACAGCTATATTTTCACAGTTTAAAACAACGTGAGGAGAGCAGGGTTTTCACAATTTAAAATAGCGAGAGGACAGCGTGATTTTAATAGGTTAAAACAGTGAGGGGAGAGCAGGATTTCGACCGATTAAATATGCGAGAGGAGAGCAGGATTTTCACTGTTTAACATAGCGAGAGGAGAGCAGAATCTTTACTGTTTAACACAGCGAGAGGTCATAGGGAATTTCACAGGTTAAAACAGCGAGACGAGTGCCGATATTTTCACAGTTTATAACAACGAGAGGACAGCTGGAGTTTCACAGTTTAAAACAAAGTGAGGAGAGCAGGATTTTCCCAAATAAAAACAGCGAGAGGAAGGCGGGATTTTCAAAGTTTAAAAGAGCGAGAGTACATCAGGATTTTCAGTTTAAAACAGCGAGAGTACATCAGGATTTTCACAGTTTAAAATAGCGAGCGGACAGCTGGATCTTTTCAGTTTGAAACAGCAAGTGGTCATCGGAATTTTCACAGTTTAAAATAGCGAGAGGACAGTGGGATTTTCACAGTTTAAAACAGGGAGAGGAGAGCAGGATTTTCACAGTTTCAAAGAACAAAAAGGGGCCGGATTAGCACAGTTTAAACCAGCTAGAGGACATCGGGAATTTCACAGTTTAAAACAGCGACAGGACAGCAGGATTTTCACAGTTTAAAATGGCGAGGGGAGAGCAGGATATTCACAGTTTAAAATGGCGAGGGGAGAGCAGGATTTTCACCGTTTAAAATAGCAAGGAGATGCCGGATTTTCACAGTTTAAAATAGCGAGAGCACAGCGGGATTTTCTCAATTTAAAACAGCAAGAGGAGAGCAGGATATGCACAGATTAAATATGCGAGAGGAGTGCAGAATTTTTATGGTTTAAAACAGTGAGAGGAGGGCAGGATTTTCACTGTTTAACACAGCGAGAGGAGAGCTGGATTTTCACAGTTTATAACAGCGAGAGGAGATACGGCATTTTCACAGTTTAAAACAGCAACAGGAGAGCACGATTTTCAGAGTTTAGAACAGTGAGAAGAGAGCAGGATTTCTACAGTTTGAAACAGTGAGAGGGTGCAGGGTTTTCACAGTTTAAAACCGAGAGGAGAGCAGGGTTTTCACAGTTTAAAACAGCGAGAGCACAGCGGGATTTTCTCAATTTAAAACAGCAAGAGGACAGCAGGATATTCACAAATTAAATATGTGAGAGGAGTGCAGGATTTGCACTGCTTAAATCAGCGAGAGGAGTGCAGAATTTTTATGGTTTAAAACAGCAAGAGAATAGCCGGATTTTCACTGTTTAACACCGCGCGAGGAGAGCTGGATTTTCTCAGTTTAAAATATCGAGAAGAGACCCGGGATTTTCACAGTTTAAAACAACATGAAGAGAGCAGGGTTTTCAATGTTTAACACAGAGAGAGGACAGCGGGAATTTCATAGGTTAAAACAGCGAGAGGACAGCTGGATTTTTTCAGTTTAAAACAGCGAGAGGAGAGCCGGGATTTCAGCGTTTAGAACAGTGAGAGGAGAGCAGGATTTCTACAGTTTGAAACAGCGACAGGAGAGCAGGGTTTTCACAGTTTAAAACAGCGAGAGCACAGCGGGATTTTCTCAATTTAAAACAGCAAGAGGAGAGCATGGTTTTCACTGCTTAAATCAGCGAGAGGAGTGCAGAATTTTTATGATTTAAAACAGCAAGAGGAGAGCAAGATTTTCACTGTTTAACGCTGCGAGAGGAGAGCTGGATTTTCACAGTTTAAAACAGCGAGAGGAGAGCCAGGATTTTTACAGTTTAAAACAATGTGAGGAGAGCAGGTTTTTCAATTTTTAACACAGCAAGAGGACAGCCGGAATTTCATAGTAAAAACAGCGAGAGGACATCTGGATATTCACAGTTTAAAATAGCGAGAGCACAGCAGGATTTTCTCGATTTAAAACAGCAAAAGGTGAGCAGGATATGCACAGATTAAATATGTGAGAGGAGTGCAGAATTTTTATGGTTTAAAACAGTGAGAGGAGGGCAGGATTTTCACTGTTTAACCCAGCGAGAGGAGAGCTGGATTTTCAGTTTATAACATCGAGAGGAGATACGTCATTTTCACAGTTTAAAACAGCAACAGGAGAGCACGATTTTCAGAGTTTAGAACAGTGAGAAGAGAGCAGGATTTCTACAGTTTGAAACAGTGAGAGGAGAGCAGGGTTTTCACAGTTTAAAACAGCGAGAGGAGAGCAGGGTTTTCACAGTTTAAAACAGCAAGAGGATGGCAGGTTTTTCACAGTTTAAAACAGCGAGAGGAGAGCAGGGTTTTCACAGTTTAAAACAGCGAGAGCACAGCGGGATTTTCTCAATTTAAAACAGCAAGAGGAGAGCAGGATATTCACAGATTAAATATGCGAGAGGAGTGCAGGATTTGCACTGCTTAAATCAGCGTGAGGAGTGCAGAATTTTTATGGTTTAAAACAGCAAGAGAATAGCCGGATTTTCACTGTTTAACACCGCGCGAGGATAGCTGGATTTTCACAGTTTAAAATAGCGAGAAGAGACCCGGGATTTTCACAGTTTAAAACAACATGAAGAGAGCAGGGTTTTCAATGTTTAACACAGAGAGAGGACAGCAGGATTTTGATAGGTTAAAACAGTGAGAGGACAGCTGGATTTTTTCAGTTTAAAACAGCGAAAGGAGACCCGGGATTTTCACAGTTTAAAACAAGATGAAGAGAGCAGGGTTTTCAATGTTTAACACAGAGAGAGGACAGCGGGAATTTCATAGGTTAAAACAGCGAGAGGACAGCTGGATTTTTTCAGTTTAAAACAGCGAGAGGAGAGCCGGGATTTCAGCGTTTAGAACAGTGAGAGGAGAGCAGGATTTCTACAGTTTGAAACAGCGACAGGAGAGCAGGTTTTTCACAGTTTAAAACAGCGAGAGCACAGCGGGATTTTCTCAATTTAAAACAGCAAGAGGAGAGCATGGTTTTCACTGCTTAAATCAGCGAGAGGAGTGCAGAATTTTTATGATTTAAAACAGCAAGAGGAGAGCAAGATTTTCACTGTTTAATGCTGCGAGAGGAGAGCTGGATTTTCACAGTTTAAAACAGCGAGAGGAGAGCCAGGATTTTCACAGTTTAAAACAATGTGAGGAGAGCAGGTTTTTCAATTTTTAACACAGCAAGAGGACAGCCGGAATTTCATAGTAAAAACAGCGAGAGGACAGCGGGATATTCCAAGTTTAAAATAGCGAGCGGAGAGCAGGATATTCACAGTTTAAAATGGCGAGGGGAGAGCAGGATTTTCACAGTTTAAAACAGCGAGAGGACATCTGGATATTCACAGTTTAAAATAGCGAGAGCACAGCGGGATTTTCTCGATTTAAAACAGCAAGAGGAGAGCAGGATATTCACAGATTAATTATGTGAGAGGAGTGCAGAGTTTTTATGATTTAAAACAGCAAGAGGAGAGCAAGATTTTCACTGTTTAACACTGCGAGAGGAGAGCTGGATTTTCACAGTTTAAAACAGCGAGAGGAGGGCCAGGATTTTCACAGTTTAAAACACTGTGAGGAGAGCTGGTTTTTCAATGTTTAACACATCAAGAGGAGAGCCGGAATTTCATAGGTAAAAGCAGCGAGAGGACAGCGGGATTTTCCAAGTTTGAAACAACGAGAGGAGAGCAGGGTTTTCACAGTTTAAAACGGCGACAGGAGAGCAGGATTTTCACAGTGTAAAACAGCAAGAGGGGAGCTAGATTTTCACAGTTTAAATCAACGTGAGGAGAGCAGGGTTTTCACAGTTTAAAACAGCAAGAGGATAGCTGGATATTCACTGTTTAAAACAGCGAGAGGACAGTGGGATTTTCAGAGTTTAAAACAGCAGGAGGAGAGCAGTATATCCACAGGTTAAATATGCGATTGGAGAGCCAGATTTTCAGTGTTTAACACAGTGAGAGGACAGCCGGATTTTCACAGTTTAAAACAGCAAGAGGAGAGCAGGATATTCATAGATTAAACATGCGATTGGAGACCCAGCTTTTCAGTGTTTAACACAGTGAGAGGACAGCCGGATTTTCACAGTTTAAAACAACGTGAGGAGAGCAGGGTTTTCACAGTTTAAAATAGCGAGGGGAGAGCAGGATTTTCACAGTTTAAAACAGCGAGAGCACAGCGGGATTTTCTCAATTTAAAACAGCAAGAAGAGAGCAGGATATGCACAGATTAAATATGGGAGAGGAATGAAGAATTTTTATGGTTTAAAACAGCGAGAGGAGGGCAGGATTTTCACTGTTTAACACAGCGAGAGGACAGCCGGATTTTCACAGCTTAAAACATCGAGAGGACAGCAGTATTTACATAGTTTAAAACAGCAAGAGGAGAGCAGGATATTCACAGTTTAACACAGCGAGAGTACAGCTGTATTTTCACATTTTAAAACAACATGAGGAGAGCAGGATTTTCACAATTTAAAACAGCGAGAGGACAGCGTGATTTTAATAGGTTAAAACAGTGCGGGGAGAGCAGGATTTCGACCGATTAAGTATGCGAGAGGAGAGAAGATTTTCACTGTTTAACATAGCGAGAGGAGAGCACAATTTTTACTGTTTAACACAGCGAGAGGTCATAGGGAATTTCACAGGTTAAAACAGCGAGACGTGTGCCGATATTTTCACAGTTTATAACAACGAGAGGACAGCTGGAGTTTCACAGTTTAAAACAAAGTGAGGAGAGCAGGATTTTCCCAGTTAAAAACAGCGAGAGGAAGGCGGGATTTTCAAAGTTTAAAAGAGCGAGAGTACATCAGGATTTTCACAGTTTAAAATAGCGAGCGGACAGCTGGATCTTTTCAGTTTAAAACAGGGAGAGGAGAGCAGGATTTTCTCAGTTTCAAAGAACAAAAAGGGGCCGGATTATCACAGTTTAAACCAGCTAGAGGACAGCGGGAATTTCACAGTTTAAAACAGCGACAGGACAGCAGGATTTTCACAGTTTAAAATGGCGAGGGGAGAGCAGGATATTCACAGTTTAAAATGGCGAGGGGAGAGCAGGATTTTCACCGTGTAAAATAGCAAGGAGATGCCGGATTCTCACAGTTTAAAATAGCGAGAGCACAGCGGGATTTTCTCAATTTAAAACAGCAAGAGGAGAGCAGGATATGCACAGATTAAATATGCGAGAGGCGTGCAGAATTTTTATGGTTTAAAACAGTGAGAGGAGTGCAGGATTTTCACTGTTTAACACAGCGAGAGGAGAGCTGGATTTTCACAGTTTATAACAGCGAGAGGAGATACGGCATTTTCACAGTTTAAAACAGCAACAGGAGAGCACGATTTTCAGAGTTTAGAACAGTGAGAAGAGAGCAGGATTTCTACAGTTTGAAACAGTGAGAGGGTGCAGGGTTTTCACAGTTTAAAACAGCGAGAGGAGAGCAGGGTTTTCACAGTTTAAAACAGCGAGAGCACAGCGGGATTTTCTCAATTTAAAACAGCAAGAGGAGAGCAGGATATTCACAGATTAAATATGCGAGAGGAGAGCAGGATTTGCACTGCTTAAATCAGCGAGAGGAGTGCAGAATTTTTATGGTTTAAAACAGCAAGAGAATAGCCGGATTTTCACTGTTTAACACCGCGCGAGGAGAGCTGGATTTTCACAGTTTAAAATAGCGAGAAGAGACCCGGGATTTTCACAGTTTAAAACAACATGAAGAGAGCAGGGTTTTCAATGTTTAACACAGAGAGAGGACAGCGGGAATTTCATAGGTTAAAACAGCGAGAGGACAGCTGGATTTTTTCAGTTTAAAACAGCGAGAGGAGAGCCGGGATTTCAGCGTTTAGAACAGTGAGAGGAGAGCAGGATTTCTAGAGTTTGAAACAGCGACAGGAGAGCAGGGTTTTCACAGTTTAAAACAGCGAGAGCGCAGCGGGATTTTCTCAATTTAAACAGCAAGAGGAGAGCATGGTTTTCACTGCTTAAATCAGCGAGAGGAGTGCAGAATTTTTATGATTTAAAACAGCAAGAGGAGAGTAAGATTTTCACTGTTTAACGCTGCGAGCGGAGAGCAAGATTTTCACGGTTTAAAACAGCGAGAGGAGAGTCAGGATTTTCACAGTTTAAAACAATGTGAGGAGAGCAGGTTTTTCAATTTTTAACACAGCAAGAGGACAGCCGGAATTTCAAAGTAAAAACAGCGAGAGCACAGCTGGATATTCCAAGTTTAAAATAGCGAGCAGAGAGCAGGATATTCTCAGTTTAAAATGGCGAGGGGAGAGCAGGATTTTCACAGTTTAAAACAGCGAGAGGACATCTGGATATTCACAGTTTAAAATAGCGAGAGCACAGCGGGACTTTCTCAATTTAAAACAGCAAAATGTGAGCAGGATATGCACAGATTAAATATGTGAGAGGAGTGCAGAATTTTTATGGTTTAAAACAGTGAGAGGAGGGCAGGATTTTCACTGTTTAACACAGCGAGAGGAGAGCTGGATTTTCACAGTTTAAAACAGCAAGAGGAGAGCACGATTTTCAGAGTTTAGAACAGTGAGAAGAGAGCAGGATTTCTACAGTTTGAAACAGTGAGAGGGTGCAGGGTTTTCACAGTTTAAAACAGCGAGAGGAGAGCAGGTTTTTCACAGTTTAAAACAGCGAGAGCACAGCGGGATTTTCTCAATTTAAAACAGCAAGAGGAGAGCAGGATATTCACAGATTAAATATGCGAGAGGAGAGCAGGATTTGCACTGCTTAAATCAGCGAGAGGAGTGCAGAATTTTTATGGTTTAAAACAGCAAGAGAATAGCCGGATTTTCATTGTTTAACACCGTGCGAGGAGAGCTGGATTTTCACAGTTTAAAATAGCGAGAAGAGACCCGGGATTTTCACAGTTTAAAACAACATGAAGAGAGCAGGGTTTTCAATGTTTAACACAGAGAGAGGACAGCGGGAATTTCATAGGTTAAAACAGCGAGAGGACAGCTGGATTTTTTCAGTTTAAAACAGCGAGAGGAGAACCGGGATTTCAGCGTTTAGAACAGTGAGAGGAGAGCAGGATTTCTACAGTTTGAAACAGCGACAGGAGAGCAGGGTTTTCACAGTTTAAAACAGCGAGAGCACAGCGGGATTTTCTCAATTTAAAACAGCAAGAGGAGAGCATGGTTTTCACTGCTTAAATCAGCGAGAGGAGTGCAGAATTTTTATGATTTAAAACTGCAAGAGGAGAGCAATATTTTCACTGTTTAACGCTGCGAGAGGAGAGCTGGATTTTCACAGTTTAAAACAGCGAGAGGAGAGTCAGGATTTTCACAGTTTAAAACAATGTGAGGAGAGCAGGTTTTTCAATTTTTAACACAGCAAGAGGACAGCCGGAATTTCATAGTAAAAACAGCGAGAGGACAGCGGGATATTCCAAGTTTAAAATAGCGAGCGGAGAGCAGGATATTCACAGTTTAAAATGGCGAGGGGAGAGCAGGATTTTCACAGTTTAAAACAGCGAGAGGACATCTGGATATTCACAGTTTAAAATTGCGGGATTTTCTCAATTTAAAACAGCAAAAGGTGAGCAGGATATGCACAGATTAAATATGCGAGAGGAGTGCAGAATTTTTATTGTTTAAAACAGTGAGAGGAGGGCAGGATTTTCACTGTTTAACACAGCGAGAGGAGAGCTGGATTTTCACAGTTTATAACAGCGAGAGGAGATACGGCATTTTCACATTTTAAAACAGCGACAGAGAGCACGATTTTCAGAGTTTAGAACAGTGAGAAGAGAGCAGGATTTCTACAGTTTGAAACAGTGAGAAGGGAGCAGGGTTTTCACAGTTTAAAACAGCGAGAGGAGAGCAAGGTTGTCACAGTTTAAAACAGCCAGAGCACAGCGGGATTTTCTCAATTTAAAACAGCAAGAGGAGAGCAGGATATTCACAGATTAATTATGTGAGAGGAGTGCAGAATTTTTATGATTTAAAACAGCAAGAGGAGAGCAAGATTTTCAATGTTTAACACTGCGAGAGGAGAGCTGGATTTTCACAGGTTAAAACAGCGAGAGGAGGGCCAGGATTTTCACAGTTTAAAACACTGTGAGGAGAGCAGGTTTTTCAATGTTTAACACAGAAAGAGGAGAGCCGGAATTTCATAGGTAAAAACAGCGAGAGGACAGCGGGATTTTCCAAGTTTGAAACAACGAGAGGAGAGCAGGGTTTTCACAGTTTAAAACGGCGACAGGAGAGCAGGATTTTCACAGTGTAAAACAGCAAGAGGGGAGCTAGATTTTCACAGTTTAAATCAACGTGAGGAGAGCAGGGTTTTCACAGTTTAAAAGAGCAAGAGGATAGCTGGATATTCACTGTTTAAAACAGCGAGAGGACAGTGGGATTTTCAGAGTTTAAAACAGCAGGAGGAGAGCAGTATATTCACAGGTTAAATATGCGATTGGAGAGCCAGATTTTCAGCGTTTAACACAGTGAGAGGACAGCCGGATTTTCACAGTTTAAAACAGCAAGAGGAGAGCAGGATATTCATAGATTAAACATGCGATTGGAGAGTCGGATTTTCAGCGTTTAACACAGTGAGAGGACAGCCGGATTTTCACACTTTAAAACAATGTGAGGAGAGCAGGGTTTTCACAGTTTAAAATGGCGACGGGAGAGCAGGATATTCACAGTTTAAAATAGCGAGGGGAGAGCAGGATTTTCACAGTTTAAAACAGCGAGAAGAGAGCAGGGTTTTCACAATTTAAAACAGCAAGAGGACATCTGGATTTTCACAGTTTAAAATAGCGAGCGGAGAGCAGGATATTCACAGTTTAAAACAGCGAGAGGACAGCTGGATTTTTTCAGTTTAAAACACCGAGAGGAGAGCCGGGATTTTCAGAGTTTAAAACAGCAACAGGAGAGCATGATTTTCAGAGTTTATAACAGTGAGAGGAGAGCAGCATTTCTATAGTTTGAAAGAGTGAGAGGGGGGCAGGGTTTTCACAGTTTAAAACAGCGAGAGGAGAGCAGGGGTTTCCCAGTTTAAAAAAGCGAGAGCACAGCAGGATTTTCTCAATTTAAAACAGCAAGAAGAGAGCAGGATATGCACAGATTAAATATGCGAGAGGAGTGCAGAATTTTTATGGTTTAAAACAGCGAGAGGAGGGCAGGATTTTCACTGTTTAACACAGCGAGAGGACAGCAGTATTTACACAGTTTAAAACAGCAAGAGGAGAGTAGGATATTTACAGTTTAACACAGCGAGAGTACAGCTGTATTTTCACAGTTTAAAACAACGTGAGGAGAGCAGGATTTTCACAATTTAAAACAGCGAGAGGACAGCGTGATTTTAATAGGTTAAAACAGTGCGGGGAGAGCAGGATTTCGACCGATTAAATATGCGAGAGGAGAGCAGGATTTTCACTGTTTAACATAGCGAGAGGAGAGCAGAATCTTTACTGTTTAACACAGCGAGAGGTCATAGGGAATTTCACAGGTTAAAACAGCGAGACGTGTGCCGATATTTTCACAGTTTATAACAACGAGAGGACAGCTGGAGTTTCACAGTTTAAAACAAAGTGAGGAGAGCAGGATTTTCCCAGTTAAAAACAGTGAGAGGAAGGCGGGATTTTCAAAGTTTAAAAGAGCGAGAGTACATCAGGATTTTCACAGTTTAAAACAGCGAGAGTACATCAGGATTTTCACAGTTTAAAATAGCGAGCGGACAGCTGGATCTTTTCAGTTTAAAACAGCAAGAGGTCATCGGGATTTTCACAGTTTAAAATAGCGAGAGGACAGTGGGATTTTCACAGTTTAAAACAGGGAGAGGAGAGCAGCATTTTCACAGTTTAAAATGGCGAGGGGAGAGCAGGATATTCATAGATTAAACATGCGATTGGAGAGCTGGATTTTCAGCGTTTAACACAGTGAGAGGACAGCCGGATTTTCACACTTTAAAACAACGTGAGGAGAGGAGGGTTTTCACAGTTTAAAATGGCGACAGGAGAGCAGGATATTCACAGTTTAAAATAACGAGGGGAGAGCAGGGTTTTCACAGTTTAAAACAGTGAGAAGAGAGCAGGGTTTTCACAGTTTAAAACAGCGAGAGGACATCTGGATTTTCACAGTTTAAAATAGCGAGCGGAGAGCAGGATATTCACAGTTGAAAACAGCGAGAGGACAGCTGGATTTTTTCAGTTTAAAACACCGAGAGGAGAGCCGGGATTTTCAGAGTTTAAAACAGCAACAGGAGAGCATGATTTTCAGAGTTTATAACAGTGAGAGGGCAGCAGCATTTCTACTGTTTGAAACAGTGAGAGGGGAGCAGGGTTTTCACAGTTTAAAACAGCGAGAGGAGAGCAGGGGTTTCACAGTTTAAAACAGCGAGAGGAGAGCAGGGGTTTCACAGTTTAAAACAGCGAGAGCACAGCGGGATTTTCTCAATTTAAAACAGCAAGAAGAGAGCAGGATATGCACAGATTAAATATGCGAGAGGAGTGCAGAATTTTTATGGTTTAAAACAGCGAGAGGAGGGCAGGATTTTCACTGTTTAACACAGCGAGAGGACAGCCGGGATTTCACAGTTTAAAACATCGAGAGGACAGCAGTATTTACACAGTTTAAAACAGCAAGAGGAGAGCAGGATATTCACAGTTTAACACAGCGAAAGTACAGCTGTATTTTCACAGTTTAAAACAACGTGAGGAGAGCAGGATTTTCACAATTTAAAACAGCGAGAGGACAGCGTGATTTTAATAGGTTAAAACAGTGCGGGGAGAGCAGGATTTCGACCGATTAAATATGCGAGAGGAGAGCAGGATTTTCACTGTTTAACATAGCGAGAGGAGAGCAGAATCTTTACTGTTTAACACAGCGAGAGGTCATAGGGAATTTCACAGGTTAAAACAGCGAGACGTGTGCCGATATTTTCACAGTTTATAACAACGAGAGGACAGCTGGAGTTTCACAGTTTAAAACAAAGTGAGGAGAGCAGGATTTTCCCAGTTAAAAACAGTGAGAGGAAGGCGGGATTTTCAAAGTTTAAAAGAGCGAGAGTACATCAGGATTTTCACAGTTTAAAACAGCGAGAGTACATCAGGATTTTCACAGTTTAAAATAGCGAGCGGACAGCTGGATCTTTTCAGTTTAAAACAGCAAGAGGTCATCGGGATTTTCACAGTTTAAAATAGCGAGAGGACAGTGGGATTTTCACAGTTTAAAACAGGGAGAGGAGAGCAGCATTTTCACAGTTTAAAATGGCGAGGGGAGAGCAGGATATTCATAGATTAAACATGCGATTGGAGAGCTGGATTTTCAGCGTTTAACACAGTGAGAGGACAGCCGGATTTTCACACTTTAAAACAACGTGAGGAGAGGAGGGTTTTCACAGTTTAAAATGGCGACAGGAGAGCAGGATATTCACAGTTTAAAATAACGAGGGGAGAGCAGGGTTTTCACAGTTTAAAACAGTGAGAAGAGAGCAGGGTTTTCACAGTTTAAAACAGCGAGAGGACATCTGGATTTTCACAGTTTAAAATAGCGAGCGGAGAGCAGGATATTCACAGTTGAAAACAGCGAGAGGACAGCTGGATTTTTTCAGTTTAAAACACCGAGAGGAGAGCCGGGATTTTCAGAGTTTAAAACAGCAACAGGAGAGCATGATTTTCAGAGTTTATAACAGTGAGAGGGCAGCAGCATTTCTACTGTTTGAAACAGTGAGAGGGGAGCAGGGTTTTCACAGTTTAAAACAGCGAGAGGAGAGCAGGGGTTTCACAGTTTAAAACAGCGAGAGGAGAGCAGGGGTTTCACAGTTTAAAACAGCGAGAGCACAGCGGGATTTTCTCAATTTAAAACAGCAAGAAGAGAGCAGGATATGCACAGATTAAATATGCGAGAGGAGTGCAGAATTTTTATGGTTTAAAAACAGCGAGAGGAGGGCAGGATTTTCACTGTTTAACACAGCGAGAGGACAGCCGGGATTTCACAGTTTAAAACATCGAGAGGACAGCAGTATTTACACAGTTTAAAACAGCAAGAGGAGAGCAGGATATTCACAGTTTAACACAGCGAAAGTACAGCTGTATTTTCACAGTTTAAAACAACGTGAGGAGAGCAGGGTTTTCACAATTTAAAACAGCGAGAGGACAGCGTGATTTTAATAGGTTAAAACAGTGCGGGGAGAGCAGGATTTCGACCGATTAAGTATGCGAGAGGAGAGAAGATTTTCACTGTTTAACATAGCGAGAGGAGAGCAGAATTTTTACTGTTTAACACAGCGCGAGGTCATTGGGAATTTCACAGGTTAAAACAACGAGACGAGTGCCGATATTTTCACAGTTTATAACAACGAGAGGACAGCTGGAGTTTCACAGTTTAAAACAAAGTGAGGAGAGCAGGATTTTCCCAGTTAAAAACAGTGAGAGGAAGGCGGGATTTTCAAAGTTTAAAAGAGCGAGAGTACATCAGGATTTTCACAGTTTAAAACAGCGAGAGTACATCAGGATTTTCACAGTTTAAAATAGCGAGCGGACAGCTGGATCTTTTCAGTTTAAAACAGCAAGAGGTCATCGGGATTTTCACAGTTTAAAATAGCGAGAGGACAGTGGGATTTTTACAGTTTAAAACAGGGAGAGGAGAGCAGGATTTTCTCAGTTTCAAAGAACAAAAAGCGGGCCGGATTATCACAGTTTAAACCAGCTAGAGGACAGCGGGAATTTCACAGTTTAAAACAGCGACAGGACAGCAGGATTTTCACAGTTTAAAATGGCGAGGGGAGAGCAGGATATTCACAGTTTAAAATGGTGAGGGGAGAGCAGGATTTTCACCGTTTAAAATAGCAAGGAGATGCCGGATTTTCACAGTTTAAAATAGCGAGAGCACAGCGGGATTTTCTCAATTTAAAACAGCAAGAGGAGAGCAGGATATGCACAGATTAAATATGCGAGAAGCGTGCAGAATTTTTATGGTTTAAAACAGTGAGAGGAGAGCTGGATTTTCACAGTTTATAACAGCGAGAGGAGATACGGCATTTTCACAGTTTAAAACAGCAACAGGAGAGCACGATTTTCAGAGTTTAGAACAGTGAGAAGAGAGCAGGATTTCTACAGTTTGAAACAGTGAGAGGGTGCAGGGTTTTCACAGTTTAAAACAACGAGAGGAGAGCAGGGTTTTCACAGTTTAAAACAGCGAGAGCACAGCGGGATTTTCTCAATTTAAAACAGCAAGAGGAGAGCAGGATATTCACAGATTAAATATGCGAGAGGAGTGCAGGATTTGCACTGCTTAAATCAGCGAGAGGAGTGCAGAATTTTTATGGTTTAAAACAGCAAGAGAATAGCCGGATTTTCATTGTTTAACACCGCGCGAGGAGAGTTGGATTTTCACAGTTTAAAATAGCGAGAAGAGACCCGGGATTTTCACAGTTTAAAACAACGTGAAGAGAGCAGGGTTTTCAATGTTTAACACAGAGAGAGGACAGCGGGAATTTCATAGGTTAAAACAGCGAGAGGACAGCTGGATTTTTTCAGTTTAAAACAGCGAGAGGAGAGCCGGGATTTCAGCGTTTAGAACAGTGAGAGGAGAGCAGGATTTCTACAGTTTGAAACAGCGACAGGAGAGCAGGGTTTTCACAGTTTAAAACAGTGAGAGCACAGCGGGATTTTCTCAATTTAAAACAGCAAGAGGAGAGCATGGTTTTCACTGCTTAAATCAGCGAGAGGAGTGCAGAATTTTTATGATTTAAAACAGCAAGAGGAGAGCAAGATTTTCACTGTTTAACGCTGCGAGAGGAGAGCTGGATTTTCACAGTTTAAAACAGCGAGAGGAGAGCCAGGATTTTCACAGTTTAAAACAATGTGAGGAGAGCAGGTTTTTCAATTTTTAACACAGCAAGAGGACAGCCGGAATTTCATAGTAAAAACAGCGAGAGGACAGCGGGATATTCCAAGTTATAAATAGCGAGCGGAGAGCAGGATATTCACAGTTTAAAATGGCGAGGGGAGAGCAGGGTTTTCACAGTTTAAAACAGCGAGAGGACATCTGGATATTCACAGTTTAAAATAGCGAGAGAACAGCGGGATTTTCTCGATTTAAAACAGCAAAAGGTGAGCAGGATATTCACAGATTAAATATGCGAGAGGAGTGCAGAATTTTTATGGTTTAAAACAGTGAGAGTAGGGCAGGATTTTCACAGTTTAAAACAGCAAGAGGGGAGCTAGATTTTCACAGTTTAAAACAGCAAGAGGAGAGTAAGATTTTCACTGTTTAACGCTGCGAGCGGAGAGCAAGATTTTCACGGTTTAAAACAGCGAGAGGAGAGTCAGGATTTTCACAGTTTAAAACAATGTGAGGAGAGCAGGTTTTTCAATTTTTAACACAGCAAGAGGACAGCCGGAATTTCAAAGTAAAAACAGCGAGAGCACAGCTGGATATTCCAAGTTTAAAATAGTGAGCAGAGAGCAGGATATTCTCAGTTTAAAATGGCGAGGGGAGAGCAGGATTTTCACAGTTTAAAACAGCGAGAGGACATCTGGATATTCACAGTTTAAAATAGCGAGAGCACAGCGGGACTTTCTCAATTTAAAACAGCAAAATGTGAGCAGGATATGCACAGATTAAATATGTGAGAGGAGTGCAGAATTTTTATGGTTTAAAACAGTGAGAGGAGGGCAGGATTTTCACTGTTTAACACAGCGAGAGGAGAGCTGGATTTTCACAGTTTATAACAGCGAGAGGAGATACGGCATTTTCACAGTTTAAAACAGCAACAGGAGAGCACGATTTTCAGAGTTTAGAACAGTGAGAAGAGAGCAGGATTTCTACAGTTTGAAACAGTGAGAGGGTGCAGGGTTTTCACAGTTTAAAACAGCGAGAGGAGAGCAGGTTTTTCACAGTTTAAAACAGCGAGAGCACAGCGGGATTTTCTCAATTTAAAACAGCAAGAGGAGAGCAGGATATTCACAGATTAAATATGCGAGAGGAGAGCAGGATTTGCACTGCTTAAATCAGCGAGAGGAGTGCAGAATTTTTATGGTTTAAAACAGCAAGAGAATAGCCGGATTTTCATTGTTTAACACCGTGCGAGGAGAGCTGGATTTTCACAGTTTAAAATAGCGAGAAGAGACCCGGGATTTTCACAGTTTAAAACAACATGAAGAGAGCAGGGTTTTCAATGTTTAACACAGAGAGAGGACAGCGGGAATTTCATAGGTTAAAACAGCGAGAGGACAGCTGGATTTTTTCAGTTTAAAACAGCGAGAGGAGAACCGGGATTTCAGCGTTTAGAACAGTGAGAGGAGAGCAGGATTTCTACAGTTTGAAACAGCGACAGGAGAGCAGGGTTTTCACAGTTTAAAACAGCGAGAGCACAGCGGGATTTTCTCAATTTAAAACAGCAAGAGGAGAGCATGGTTTTCACTGCTTAAATCAGCGAGAGGAGTGCAGAATTTTTATGATTTAAAACTGCAAGAGGAGAGCAAGATTTTCACTGTTTAACGCTGCGAGAGGAGAGCTGGATTTTCACAGTTTAAAACAGCGAGAGGAGAGTCAGGATTTTCACAGTTTAAAACAATGTGAGGAGAGCAGGTTTTTCAATTTTTAACACAGCAAGAGGACAGCCGGAATTTCATAGTAAAAACAGCGAGAGGACAGCGGGATATTCCAAGTTTAAAATAGCGAGCGGAGAGCAGGATATTCACAGTTTAAAACAGCGAGAGGACATCTGGATATTCACAGTTTAAAATTGCGGGATTTTCTCAATTTAAAACAGCAAAAGGTGAGCAGGATATGCACAGATTAAATATGCGAGAGGAGTGCAGAATTTTTATTGTTTAAAACAGTGAGAGGAGGGCAGGATTTTCACTGTTTAACACAGCGAGAGGAGAGCTGGATTTTCACAGTTTATAACAGCGAGAGGAGATACGGCATTTTCACATTTTAAAACAGCGACAGAGAGCACGATTTTCAGAGTTTAGAACAGTGAGAAGAGAGCAGGATTTCTACAGTTTGAAACAGTGAGAAGGGAGCAGGGTTTTCACAGTTTAAAACAGCGAGAGGAGAGCAAGGTTGTCACAGTTTAAAACAGCCAGAGCACAGCGGGATTTTCTCAATTTAAAACAGCAAGAGGAGAGCAGGATATTCACAGATTAATTATGTGAGAGGAGTGCAGAATTTTTATGATTTAAAACAGCAAGAGGAGAGCAAGATTTTCAATGTTTAACACTGCGAGAGGAGAGCTGGATTTTCACAGGTTAAAACAGCGAGAGGAGGGCCAGGATTTTCACAGTTTAAAACACTGTGAGGAGAGCAGGTTTTTCAATGTTTAACACAGAAAGAGGAGAGCCGGAATTTCATAGGTAAAAACAGCGAGAGGACAGCGGGATTTTCCAAGTTTGAAACAACGAGAGGAGAGCAGGGTTTTCACAGTTTAAAACGGCGACAGGAGAGCAGGATTTTCACAGTGTAAAACAGCAAGAGGGGAGCTAGATTTTCACAGTTTAAATCAACGTGAGGAGAGCAGGGTTTTCACAGTTTAAAAGAGCAAGAGGATAGCTGGATATTCACTGTTTAAAACAGCGAGAGGACAGTGGGATTTTCAGAGTTTAAAACAGCAGGAGGAGAGCAGTATATTCACAGGTTAAATATGCGATTGGAGAGCCAGATTTTCAGCGTTTAACACAGTGAGAGGACAGCCGGATTTTCACAGTTTAAAACAGCAAGAGGAGAGCAGGATATTCATAGATTAAACATGCGATTGGAGAGTCGGATTTTCAGCGTTTAACACAGTGAGAGGACAGCCGGATTTTCACACTTTAAAACAACGTGAGGAGAGCAGGGTTTTCACAGTTTAAAATGGCGACAGGAGAGCAGGATATTCACAGTTTAAAATAGCGAGGGGAGAGCAGGATTTTCACAGTTTAAAACAGCGAGAAGAGAGCAGGGTTTTCACAATTTAAAACAGCAAGAGGACATCTGGATTTTCACAGTTTAAAATAGCGAGCGGAGAGCAGGATATTCACAGTTTAAAACAGCGAGAGGACAGCTGGATTTTTTCAGTTTAAAACACCGAGAGGAGAGCCGGGATTTTCAGAGTTTAAAACAGCAACAGGAGAGCATGATTTTCAGAGTTTATAACAGTGAGAGGAGAGCAGCATTTCTATAGTTTGAAAGAGTGAGAGGGGGGCAGGGTTTTCACAGTTTAAAACAGCGAGAGGAGAGCAGGGGTTTCCCAGTTTAAAAAAGCGAGAGCACAGCGGGATTTTCTCAATTTAAAACAGCAAGAAGAGAGCAGGATATGCACAGATTAAATATGCGAGAGGAGTGCAGAATTTTTATGGTTTAAAACAGCGAGAGGAGGGCAGGATTTTCACTGTTTAACACAGCGAGAGGACAGCAGTATTTACACAGTTTAAAACAGCAAGAGGAGAGTAGGATATTTACAGTTTAACACAGCGAGAGTACAGCTGTATTTTCACAGTTTAAAACAACGTGAGGAGAGCAGGATTTTCACAATTTAAAACAGCGAGAGGACAGCGTGATTTTAATAGGTTAAAACAGTGCGGGGAGAGCAGGATTTCGACCGATTAAATATGCGAGAGGAGAGCAGGATTTTCACTGTTTAACATAGCGAGAGGAGAGCAGAATCTTTACTGTTTAACACAGCGAGAGGTCATAGGGAATTTCACAGGTTAAAACAGCGAGACGTGTGCCGATATTTTCACAGTTTATAACAACGAGAGGACAGCTGGAGTTTCACAGTTTAAAACAAAGTGAGGAGAGCAGGATTTTCCCAGTTAAAAACAGTGAGAGGAAGGCGGGATTTTCAAAGTTTAAAAGAGCGAGAGTACATCAGGATTTTCACAGTTTAAAACAGCGAGAGTACATCAGGATTTTCACAGTTTAAAATAGCGAGCGGACAGCTGGATCTTTTCAGTTTAAAACAGCAAGAGGTCATCGGGATTTTCACAGTTTAAAATAGCGAGAGGACAGTGGGATTTTCACAGTTTAAAACAGGGAGAGGAGAGCAGCATTTTCACAGTTTAAAATGGCGAGGGGAGAGCAGGATATTCATAGATTAAACATGCGATTGGAGAGCTGGATTTTCAGCGTTTAACACAGTGAGAGGACAGCCGGATTTTCACACTTTAAAACAACGTGAGGAGAGGAGGGTTTTCACAGTTTAAAATGGCGACAGGAGAGCAGGATATTCACAGTTTAAAATAACGAGGGGAGAGCAGGGTTTTCACAGTTTAAAACAGTGAGAAGAGAGCAGGGTTTTCACAGTTTAAAACAGCGAGAGGACATCTGGATTTTCACAGTTTAAAATAGCGAGCGGAGAGCAGGATATTCACAGTTGAAAACAGCGAGAGGACAGCTGGATTTTTTCAGTTTAAAACACCGAGAGGAGAGCCGGGATTTTCAGAGTTTAAAAACAGCAACAGGAGAGCATGATTTTCAGAGTTTATAACAGTGAGAGGGCAGCAGCATTTCTACTGTTTGAAACAGTGAGAGGGGAGCAGGGTTTTCACAGTTTAAAACAGCGAGAGGAGAGCAGGGGTTTCACAGTTTAAAACAGCGAGAGGAGAGCAGGGGTTTCACAGTTTAAAACAGCGAGAGCACAGCGGGATTTTCTCAATTTAAAACAGCAAGAAGAGAGCAGGATATGCACAGATTAAATATGCGAGAGGAGTGCAGAATTTTTATGGTTTAAAACAGCGAGAGGAGGGCAGGATTTTCACTGTTTAACACAGCGAGAGGACAGCCGGGATTTCACAGTTTAAAACATCGAGAGGACAGCAGTATTTACACAGTTTAAAACAGCAAGAGGAGAGCAGGATATTCACAGTTTAACACAGCGAAAGTACAGCTGTATTTTCACAGTTTAAAACAACGTGAGGAGAGCAGGGTTTTCACAATTTAAAACAGCGAGAGGACAGCGTGATTTTAATAGGTTAAAACAGTGCGGGGAGAGCAGGATTTCGACCGATTAAGTATGCGAGAGGAGAGAAGATTTTCACTGTTTAACATAGCGAGAGGAGAGCAGAATTTTTACTGTTTAACACAGCGCGAGGTCATTGGGAATTTCACAGGTTAAAACAGCGAGACGAGTGCCGATATTTTCACAGTTTATAACAACGAGAGGACAGCTGGAGTTTCACAGTTTAAAACAAAGTGAGGAGAGCAGGATTTTCCCAGTTAAAAACAGCGAGAGGAAGGCGGGATTTTCAAAGTTTAAAAGAGCGAGAGTACATCAGGATTTTCACAGTTTAAAACAGCGAGAGTACATCAGGATTTTCACAGTTTAAAATAGCGAGCGGACAGCTGGATCTTTTCAGTTTAAAACAGCAAGAGGTCATCGGGATTTTCACAGTTTAAAATAGCGAGAGGACAGTGGGATTTTTACAGTTTAAAACAGGGAGAGGAGAGCAGGATTTTCTCAGTTTCAAAGAACAAAAAGCGGCCGGATTATCACAGTTTAAACCAGCTAGAGGACAGCGGGAATTTCACAGTTTAAAACAGCGACAGGACAGCAGGATTTTCACAGTTTAAAATGGCGAGGGGAGAGCAGGATATTCACAGTTTAAAATGGTGAGGGGAGAGCAGGATTTTCACCGTTTAAAACAGCAAGGAGATGCCGGATTTTCACAGTTTAAAATAGCGAGAGCACAGCGGGATTTTCTCAATTTAAAACAGCAAGAGGAGAGCAGGATATGCACAGATTAAATATGCGAGAGGAGTGCAGAATTTTTATGGTTTAAAACAGTGATTCTGTTAACACAGCGAGGAGAGCTGGATTTTCACAGTTTATAACAGCGAGAGGAGATACGGCATTTTCACAGTTTAAAACAGCAACAGGAGAGCACGATTTTCAGAGTTTAGAACAGTGAGAAGAGAGCAGGATTTCTACAGTTTGAAACAGTGAGAGGGTGCAGGGTTTTCACAGTTTAAAACAGCGAGAGGAGAGCAGGGTTTTCACAGTTTAAAACAGCGAGAGCACAGCGGGATTTTCTCAATTTAAAACAGCAAGAGGAGAGCAGGATATTCACAGATTATATATGTGAGAGGAGTGCAGGATTTGCAATGCTTAAATCAGCGAGAGGAGTGCAGAATTTTTATGGTTTAAAACAGCAAGAGAATAGCCGGATTTTCACTGTAACACCGCGCGAGGAGGGCTGGATTTTCACAGTTTAAAATAGTGAGAAGAGACCCGGGATTTTCACAGTTTAAAACAACATGAAGAGAGTAGGGTTTTCAATGTTTAACACAGAGAGAGGACAGCGGGAATTTCATAGGTTAAAACAGCGAGAGGACAGCTGGATTTTTTCAGTTTAAAACAGCGAGAGGAGAGCCGGGATTTCAGCGTTTAGAACAGTGAGAGGAGAGCAGGATTTCTACAGTTTGAAACAGCGACAGGAGAGCAGGGTTTTCACAGTTTAAAACAGTGAGAGCACAGCGGGATTTTCTCAATTTAAAACAGCAAGAGGAGAGCATGGTTTTCACTGCTTAAATCAGCGAGAGGAGTGCAGAATTTTTATGATTTAAAACAGCAAGAGGAGAGCAAGATTTTCACTGTTTAACGCTGCGAGAGGAGAGCTGGATTTTCACAGTTTAAAACAGCGAGAGGAGAGCCAGGATTTTCACAGTTTAAAACAATGTGAGGAGAGCAGGTTTTTCAATTTTAACACAGCAAGAGGACAGCCGGAATTTCATAGTAAAAACAGCGAGAGGACAGCGGGATATTCCAAGTTATAAATAGCGAGCGGAGAGCAGGATATTCACAGTTTAAAATGGCGAGGGGAGAGCAGGGTTTTCACAGTTTAAAACAGCGAGAGGACATCTGGATATTCACAGTTTAAAATAGCGAGAGAACAGCGGGATTTTCTCGATTTAAAACAGCAAAAGGTGAGCAGGATATTCACAGATTAAATATGCGAGAGGAGTGCAGAATTTTTATGGTTTAAAACAGTGAGAGTAGGGCAGGATTTTCACAGTTTAAAACAGCAAGAGGGGAGCTAGATTTTCACAGTTTAAAACAGCAAGAGGAGAGTAAGATTTTCACTGTTTAACGCTGCGAGCGGAGAGCAAGATTTTCACGGTTTAAAACAGCGAGAGGAGAGTCAGGATTTTCACAGTTTAAAACAATGTGAGGAGAGCAGGTTTTTCAATTTTTAACACAGCAAGAGGACAGCCGGAATTTCAAAGTAAAAACAGCGAGAGCACAGCTGGATATTCCAAGTTTAAAATAGCGAGCAGAGAGCAGGATATTCTCAGTTTAAAATGGCGAGGGGAGAGCAGGATTTTCACAGTTTAAAACAGCGAGAGGACATCTGGATATTCACAGTTTAAAATAGCGAGAGCACAGCGGGACTTTCTCAATTTAAAACAGCAAAAGGTGAGCAGGATATGCACAGATTAAATATGTGAGAGGAGTGCAGAATTTTTATGGTTTAAAACAGTGAGAGGAGGGCAGGATTTTCACTGTTTAACACAGCGAGAGGAGAGCTGGATTTTCACAGTTTAAAACAGCGAGAGGAGATACGGCATTTTCACAGTTTAAAACAGCAACAGGAGAGCACGATTTTCAGAGTTTAGAACAGTGAGAAGAGAGCAGGATTTCTACAGTTTGAAACAGTGAGAGGGTGCAGGGTTTTCACAGTTTAAAACAGCGAGAGGAGAGCAGGTTTTTCACAGTTTAAAACAGCGAGAGCACAGCGGGATTTTCTCAATTTAAAACAGCAAGAGGAGAGCAGGATATTCACAGATTAAATATGCGAGAGGAGAGCAGGATTTGCACTGCTTAAATCAGCGAGAGGAGTGCAGAATTTTTATGGTTTAAAACAGCAAGAGAATAGCCGGATTTTCATTGTTTAACACCGTGCGAGGAGAGCTGGATTTTCACAGTTTAAAATAGCGAGAAGAGACCCGGGATTTTCACAGTTTAAAACAACATGAAGAGAGCAGGGTTTTCAATGTTTAACACAGAGAGAGGACAGCGGGAATTTCATAGGTTAAAACAGCGAGAGGACAGCTGGATTTTTTCAGTTTAAAACAGCGAGAGGAGAACCGGGATTTCAGCGTTTAGAACAGTGAGAGGAGAGCAGGATTTCTACAGTTTGAAACAGCGACAGGAGAGCAGGGTTTTCACAGTTTAAAACAGCGAGAGCACAGCGGGATTTTCTCAATTTAAAACAGCAAGAGGAGAGCATGGTTTTCACTGCTTAAATCAGCGAGAGGAGTGCAGAATTTTTATGATTTAAAACTGCAAGAGGAGAGCAAGATTTTCACTGTTTAACGCTGCGAGAGGAGAGCTGGATTTTCACAGTTTAAAACAGCGAGAGGAGAGTCAGGATTTTCACAGTTTAAAACAATGTGAGGAGAGCAGGTTTTTCAATTTTTAACACAGCAAGAGGACAGCCGGAATTTCATAGTAAAAACAGCGAGAGGACAGCGGGATATTCCAAGTTTAAAATAGCGAGCGGAGAGCAGGATATTCACAGTTTAAAATGGCGAGGGGAGAGCAGGATTTTCACAGTTTAAAACAGCGAGAGGACATCTGGATATTCACAGTTTAAAATTGCGGGATTTTCTCAATTTAAAACAGCAAAAGGTGAGCAGGATATGCACAGATTAAATATGCGAGAGGAGTGCAGAATTTTTATTGTTTAAAACAGTGAGAGGAGGGCAGGATTTTCACTGTTTAACACAGCGAGAGGAGAGCTGGATTTTCACAGTTTATAACAGCGAGAGGAGATACGGCATTTTCACATTTTAAAACAGCGACAGAGAGCACGATTTCAGAGTTTAGAACAGTGAGAAGAGAGCAGGATTTCTACAGTTTGAAACAGTGAGAAGGGAGCAGGGTTTTCACAGTTTAAAACAGCGAGAGGAGAGCAAGGTTGTCACAGTTTAAAACAGCCAGAGCACAGCGGGATTTTCTCAATTTAAAACAGCAAGAGGAGAGCAGGATATTCACAGATTAATTATGTGAGAGGAGTGCAGAATTTTTATGATTTAAAACAGCAAGAGGAGAGCAAGATTTTCAATGTTTAACACTGCGAGAGGAGAGCTGGATTTTCACAGGTTAAAACAGCGAGAGGAGGGCCAGGATTTTCACAGTTTAAAACACTGTGAGGAGAGCAGGTTTTTCAATGTTTAACACAGAAAGAGGAGAGCCGGAATTTCATAGGTAAAAACAGCGAGAGGACAGCGGGATTTTCCAAGTTTGAAACAACGAGAGGAGAGCAGGGTTTTCACAGTTTAAAACGGCGACAGGAGAGCAGGATTTTCACAGTGTAAAACAGCAAGAGGGGAGCTAGATTTTCACAGTTTAAATCAACGTGAGGAGAGCAGGGTTTTCACAGTTTAAAAGAGCAAGAGGATAGCTGGATATTCACTGTTTAAAACAGCGAGAGGACAGTGGGATTTTCAGAGTTTAAAACAGCAGGAGGAGAGCAGTATATTCACAGGTTAAATATGCGATTGGAGAGCCAGATTTTCAGCGTTTAACACAGTGAGAGGACAGCCGGATTTTCACAGTTTAAAAACAGCAAGAGGAGAGCAGGATATTCATAGATTAAACATGCGATTGGAGAGTCGGATTTTCAGCGTTTAACACAGTGAGAGGACAGCCGGATTTTCACACTTTAAAACAATGTGAGGAGAGCAGGGTTTTCACAGTTTAAAATGGCGACGGGAGAGCAGGATATTCACAGTTTAAAATAGCGAGGGGAGAGCAGGATTTTCACAGTTTAAAACAGCGAGAAGAGAGCAGGGTTTTCACAATTTAAAACAGCAAGAGGACATCTGGATTTTCACAGTTTAAAATAGCGAGCGGAGAGCAGGATATTCACAGTTTAAAACAGCGAGAGGACAGCTGGATTTTTTCAGTTTAAAACACCGAGAGGAGAGCCGGGATTTTCAGAGTTTAAAACAGCAACAGGAGAGCATGATTTTCAGAGTTTATAACAGTGAGAGGAGAGCAGCATTTCTATAGTTTGAAAGAGTGAGAGGGGGGCAGGGTTTTCACAGTTTAAAACAGCGAGAGGAGAGCAGGGGTTTCCCAGTTTAAAAAAGCGAGAGCACAGCAGGATTTTCTCAATTTAAAACAGCAAGAAGAGAGCAGGATATGCACAGATTAAATATGCGAGAGGAGTGCAGAATTTTTATGGTTTAAAACAGCGAGAGGAGGGCAGGATTTTCACTGTTTAACACAGCGAGAGGACAGCAGTATTTACACAGTTTAAAACAGCAAGAGGAGAGTAGGATATTTACAGTTTAACACAGCGAGAGTACAGCTGTATTTTCACAGTTTAAAACAACGTGAGGAGAGCAGGATTTTCACAATTTAAAACAGCGAGAGGACAGCGTGATTTTAATAGGTTAAAACAGTGCGGGGAGAGCAGGATTTCGACCGATTAAATATGCGAGAGGAGAGCAGGATTTTCACTGTTTAACATAGCGAGAGGAGAGCAGAATCTTTACTGTTTAACACAGCGAGAGGTCATAGGGAATTTCACAGGTTAAAACAGCGAGACGTGTGCCGATATTTTCACAGTTTATAACAACGAGAGGACAGCTGGAGTTTCACAGTTTAAAACAAAGTGAGGAGAGCAGGATTTTCCCAGTTAAAAACAGTGAGAGGAAGGCGGGATTTTCAAAGTTTAAAAGAGCGAGAGTACATCAGGATTTTCACAGTTTAAAACAGCGAGAGTACATCAGGATTTTCACAGTTTAAAATAGCGAGCGGACAGCTGGATCTTTTCAGTTTAAAACAGCAAGAGGTCATCGGGATTTTCACAGTTTAAAATAGCGAGAGGACAGTGGGATTTTCACAGTTTAAAACAGGGAGAGGAGAGCAGCATTTTCACAGTTTAAAATGGCGAGGGGAGAGCAGGATATTCATAGATTAAACATGCGATTGGAGAGCTGGATTTTCAGCGTTTAACACAGTGAGAGGACAGCCGGATTTTCACACTTTAAAACAACGTGAGGAGAGGAGGGTTTTCACAGTTTAAAATGGCGACAGGAGAGCAGGATATTCACAGTTTAAAATAACGAGGGGAGAGCAGGGTTTTCACAGTTTAAAACAGTGAGAAGAGAGCAGGGTTTTCACAGTTTAAAACAGCGAGAGGACATCTGGATTTCACAGTTTAAAATAGCGAGCGGAGAGCAGGATATTCACAGTTGAAAACAGCGAGAGGACAGCTGGATTTTTTCAGTTTAAAACACCGAGAGGAGAGCCGGGATTTTCAGAGTTTAAAACAGCAACAGGAGAGCATGATTTTCAGAGTTTATAACAGTGAGAGGGCAGCAGCATTTCTACTGTTTGAAACAGTGTGAGGGGAGCAGGGTTTTCACAGTTTAAAACAGCGAGAGGAGAGCAGGGGTTTCACAGTTTAAAACAGCGAGAGGAGAGCAGGGGTTTCACAGTTTAAAACAGCGAGAGCACAGCGGGATTTTCTCAATTTAAAACAGCAAGAAGAGAGCAGGATATGCACAGATTAAATATGCGAGAGGAGTGCAGAATTTTTATGGTTTAAAACAGCGAGAGGAGGGCAGGATTTTCACTGTTTAACACAGCGAGAGGACAGCCGGGTTTTCACAGTTTAAAACATCGAGAGGACAGCAGTATTTACACAGTTTAAAACAGCAAGAGGAGAGCAGGATATTCACAGTTTAACACAGCGAGAGTACAGCTGTATTTTCACAGTTTAAAACAACGTGAGGAGAGCAGGGTTTTCACAATTTAAAACAGCGAGAGGACAGCGTGATTTTAATAGGTTAAAACAGTGCGGGGAGAGCAGGATTTCGACCGATTAAGTATGCGAGAGGAGAGCAGGATTTTCACTGTTTAACATAGCGAGAGGAGAGCAGAATTTTTACTGTTTAACACAGCGAGAGGTCATCGGGAATTTCACAGGTTAAAACAGCGAGACGAGTGCCGATATTTTCACAGTTTATAACAACGAGAGGACAGCTGGAGTTTCACAGTTTAAAACAAAGTGAGGAGAGCAGGATTTTCCCAGTTAAAAACAGCGAGAGGAAGGCGGGATTTTCAAAGTTTAAAAGAGCGAGAGTACATCAGGATTTTCACAGTTTAAAACAGCAAGAGTACATCAGGATTTTCACAGTTTAAAATAGCGAGCGGACAGCTGGATCTTTTCAGTTTAAAACAGCAAGAGGTCATCGGGATTTTCACAGTTTAAAATAGCGAGAGGACAGTGGGATTTTTACAGTTTAAAACAGGGAGAGGAGAGCAGGATTTTCTCAGTTTCAAAGAACAAAAAGCGGCCGGATTATCACAGTTTAAACCAGCTAGAGGACAGCGGGAATTTCACAGTTTAAAACAGCGACAGGACAGCAGGATTTTCACAGTTTAAAATGGCGAGGGGAGAGCAGGATATTCACAGTTTAAAATGGTGAGGGGAGAGCAGGATTTTCACCGTTTAAAACAGCAAGGAGATGCCGGATTTTCACAGTTTAAAATAGCGAGAGCACAGCGGGATTTTCTCAATTTAAAACAGCAAGAGGAGAGCAGGATATGCACAGATTAAATATGCGAGAAGCGTGCAGAATTTTTATGGTTTAAAACAGTGAGAGGAGAGCTGGATTTTCACAGTTTATAACAGCGAGAGGAGATACGGCATTTTCACAGTTTAAAACAGCAACAGGAGAGCACGATTTTCAGAGTTTAGAACAGTGAGAAGAGAGCAGGATTTCTACAGTTTGAAACAGTGAGAGGGTGCAGGGTTTTCACAGTTTAAAACAGCGAGAGGAGAGCAGGGTTTTCACAGTTTAAAACAGCGAGAGCACAGCGGGATTTTCTCAATTTAAAACAGCAAGAGGAGAGCAGGATATTCACAGATTAAATATGCGAGAGGAGTGCAGGATTTGCACTGCTTAAATCAGCGAGAGGAGTGCAGAATTTTTATGGTTTAAAACAGCAAGAGAATAGCCGGATTTTCATTGTTTAACACCGCGCGAGGAGAGTTGGATTTTCACAGTTTAAAATAGCGAGAAGAGACCCGGGATTTTCACAGTTTAAAACAACATGAAGAGAGCAGGGTTTTCAATGTTTAACACAGAGAGAGGACAGCGGGAATTTCATAGGTTAAAACAGCGAGAGGACAGCTGGATTTTTTCAGTTTAAAACAGCGAGAGGAGAGCCGGGATTTCAGCGTTTAGAACAGTGAGAGGAGAGCAGGATTTCTACAGTTTGAAACAGCGACAGGAGAGCAGGGTTTTCACAGTTTAAAACAGTGAGAGCACAGCGGGATTTTCTCAATTTAAAACAGCAAGAGGAGAGCATGGTTTTCACTGCTTAAATCAGCAAGAGGAGTGCAGAATTTTTATGATTTAAAACAGCAAGAGGAGAGCAAGATTTTCACTGTTTAACGCTGCGAGAGGAGAGCTGGATTTTCACAGTTTAAAACAGCGAGAGGAGAGCCAGGATTTTCACAGTTTAAAACAATGTGAGGAGAGCAGGTTTTTCAATTTTTAACACAGCAAGAGGACAGCCGGAATTTCATAGTAAAAACAGCGAGAGGACAGCGGGATATTCCAAGTTATAAATAGCGAGCGGAGAGCAGGATATTCACAGTTTAAAATGGCGAGGGGAGAGCAGGGTTTTCACAGTTTAAAACAGCGAGAGGACATCTGGATATTCACAGTTTAAATAGCGAGAGAACAGCGGGATTTTCTCGATTTAAAACAGCAAAAGGTGAGCAGGGATATTCACAGATTAAATATGCGAGAGGAGTGCAGAATTTTTATGGTTTAAAACAGTGAGAGTAGGGCAGGATTTTCACAGTTTAAAACAGCAAGAGGGGAGCTAGATTTTCACAGTTTAAAACAGCAAGAGGAGAGTAAGATTTTCACTGTTTAACGCTGCGAGCGGAGAGCAAGATTTTCACGGTTTAAAACAGCGAGAGGAGAGTCAGGATTTTCACAGTTTAAAACAATGTGAGGAGAGCAGGTTTTTCAATTTTTAACACAGCAAGAGGACAGCCGGAATTTCAAAGTAAAAACAGCGAGAGCACAGCTGGATATTCCAAGTTTAAAATAGCGAGCAGAGAGCAGGATATTCTCAGTTTAAAATGGCGAGGGGAGAGCAGGATTTTCACAGTTTAAAACAGCGAGAGGACATCTGGATATTCACAGTTTAAAATAGCGAGAGCACAGCGGGACTTTCTCAATTTAAAACAGCAAAATGTGAGCAGGATATGCACAGATTAAATATGTGAGAGGAGTGCAGAATTTTTATGGTTTAAAACAGTGAGAGGAGGGCAGGATTTTCACTGTTTAACACAGCGAGAGGAGAGCTGGATTTTCACAGTTTAAAACAGCAAGAGGAGATACGGCATTTTCACAGTTTAAAACAGCAACAGGAGAGCACGATTTTCAGAGTTTAGAACAGTGAGAAGAGAGCAGGATTTCTACAGTTTGAAACAGTGAGAGGGTGCAGGGTTTTCACAGTTTAAAACAGTGAGAGGAGAGCAGGTTTTTCACAGTTTAAAACAGCGAGAGCACAGCGGGATTTTCTCAATTTAAAACAGCAAGAGGAGAGCAGGATATTCACAGATTAAATATGCGAGAGGAGAGCAGGATTTGCACTGCTTAAATCAGCGAGAGGAGTGCAGAATTTTTATGGTTTAAAACAGCAAGAGAATAGCCGGATTTTCATTGTTTAACACCGTGCGAGGAGAGCTGGATTTTCACAGTTTAAAATAGCGAGAAGAGACCCGGGATTTTCACAGTTTAAAACAACATGAAGAGAGCAGGGTTTTCAATGTTTAACACAGAGAGAGGACAGCGGGAATTTCATAGGTTAAAACAGCGAGAGGACAGCTGGATTTTTTCAGTTTAAAACAGCGAGAAGAGAACCGGGATTTCAGCGTTTAGAACAGTGAGAGGAGAGCAGGATTTCTACAGTTTGAAACAGCGACAGGAGAGCAGGGTTTTCACAGTTTAAAACAGCGAGAGCACAGCGGGATTTTCTCAATTTAAAACAGCAAGAGGAGAGCATGGTTTTCACTGCTTAAATCAGCGAGAGGAGTGCAGAATTTTTATGATTTAAAACTGCAAGAGGAGAGCAAGATTTTCACTGTTTAACGCTGCGAGAGGAGAGCTGGATTTTCACAGTTTAAAACAGCGAGAGGAGAGTCAGGATTTTCACAGTTTAAAACAATGTGAGGAGAGCAGGTTTTTCAATTTTTAACACAGCAAGAGGACAGCCGGAATTTCAAAGTAAAAACAGCGAGAGGACAGCGGGATATTCCAAGTTTAAAATAGCGAGCGGAGAGCAGGATTTTCACAGTTTAAAACAGCGAGAGGACATCTGGATATTCACAGTTTAAAATAGCGAGAGCACAGCGGGATTTTCTCGATTTAAAACAGCAAAAGGTGAGCAGGATATGCACAGATTAAATATGCGAGAGGAGTGCAGAATTTTTATGGTTTAAAACAGTGAGAGGAGGGCAGGATTTTCACTGTTTAACACAGCGAGAGGAGAGCTGGATTTTCACAGTTTATAACAGCGAGAGGAGATACGGCATTTTCACAGTTTAAAACAGCGACAGAGAGCACGATTTTCAGAGTTTAGAACAGTGAGAAGAGAGCAGGATTTCTACAGTTTGAAACAGTGAGAGGGGAGCAGGGTTTTCACAGTTTAAAACCGAGAGGAGAGCAGGGTTTTCACAGTTTAAAACAGCGAGAGCACAGCGGGATTTTCTCAATTTAAAACAGCAAGAGGAGAGCAGGATATTCACAGATTAATTATGTGAGAGGAGTGCAGAATTTTTATGATTTAAAACAGCAAGAGGAGAGCAAGATTTTCACTGTTTAACACTGCGAGAGGAGAGCTGGATTTTCACAGTTTAAAACAGCGAGAGGAGGGCCAGGATTTTTACAGTTTAAAACACTGTAAGGAGAGCAGGTTTTTCAATGTTTAACACAGCAAGAGGAGAGCCGGAATTTCATAGGTAAAAGCAGCGAGAGGACAGCGGGATTTTCCAATTTTGAAACAACGAGAGGAGAGCAGGGTTTTCACAGTTTAAAACGGCGACAGGAGAGCAGGATTTTCACAGTTTAAAACAGCAAGAGGGGAGCTAGATTTTCACAGTTTAAATCAACGTGAGGAGAGCAGGGTTTTCACAGTTTAAAACAGCATGAGGATAGCCGGATATTCACTGTTTAAAACAGCGAGAGGACAGTGGGATTTTCAGAGTTTAAAACAGCAGGAGGAGAGCAGTATATTCACAGGTTAAATATGCGATTGTAGAGCCAGATTTTCAGTGTTTAACACAGTGAGAGGACAGCCGGATTTTCACAGTTTAAAACAGCAAGAGGAGAGCAGGGTTTTCACAGTTTAAAATAGCGAGGGGAGAGCAGGATATTCACAGTTTAAAATAGCGAGGGGAGAGCAGGATATTCACAGTTTAAAATAGCGAGGGGAGAGCAGGATTTTCACAGTTTAAAATAGCGAGGGGAGAGCAGGATATTCACAGTTTAAAATAGCGAGGGGAGAGCAGGATTTTCACAGTTTAAAACAGCGAGAGGACATCTGGATTTTCACAATTTAAAATAGCGACCGGAGAGCAGGATATTCACAGTTTAAAACAGCGAGAGGACAGCTGGATTTTTTCAGTTTAAAACACCATGAGGAGAGCCGGGATTTTCAGAGTTTAAAACAGCGACAGGAGAGCATGGTTTTCAGAGTTTATAACAGTGAGAGGAGAGCAGCATTTCTACAGTTTGAAACAGTGAGAGGGGAGCAGGGTTTTCACAGTTTAAAACAGCGAGAGGAGAGCAGGGGTTTCACAGTTTAAAACAGCGAGAGCACAGCGGGATTTTCTCAATTTAAAACAGCAAGAAGAGAGCAGGATATGCACAGATTAAATATGGGAGTGGAGTGCAGAATTTTTATGGTTTAAAACAGTGAGAGGAGGGCAGGATTTTCACTGTTTAACACAGCGAGAGGACAGCCGGATTTTCACAGTTTAAAACATCGAGAGGACAGCAGTATTTACACAGATTAAAACAGCAAGAGGAGAGCAGGATACTTACAGTTTAACACAGCGAGAGTACAGCTGTATTTTCACAGTTTAAAACAATATGAGGAGAGCAGGGTTTTCACAATTTAAAACAGCGAGAGGACAGCGTGATTTTAATAGGTTAAAACAGTGCGGGGAGAGCAGGATTTCGACCGATTAAGTATGCGAGAGGAGAGCAGGATTTTCACTGTTTAACATAGCGAGAGTAGAGCAGAATTTTTACTATTTAACACAGCGAGAGGTCATAGGGAATTTCACAGGTTAAAACAGCGAGACGAGTGCCGATATTTTCACAGTTTATAACAACGAGAGGACAGCTGGAGTTTCACAGTTTAAAACAAAGTGAGGAGAGCAGGATTTTCCCAGTTAAAAACAGCGAGAGGAAGGCGGGATTTTCAAAGTTTAAAAGAGCGAGAGTACATCAGGATTTTCACAGTTTAAAACAGCAAGAGTACATCAGGATTTTCACAGTTTAAAATAGCGAGCGGACAGCTGGATCTTTTCAGTTTAAAACAGCAAGAGGTCATCGGGATTTTCACAGTTTAAAATAGCAAGAGGACAGTGGGATTTTCACAGTTTAAAACAGGGAGAGGAGAGCAGGATTTTCACAGTTTAAAACAGCAAAAGGAGAGCACGATTTTCAGAGTTTAGAACAGTGAGAAGAGAGCAGGATTTCTACAGTTTGAAACAGTGAGAGTGTGCAGGGTTTTCACAGTTTAAAACAGCGAGAGGAGAGCCAGTATTTTCACAGTTTAAAACAATGTGAGGAGAGCAGGTTTTTCAATTTTTAACACAGCAAGAGGACAGCTGGAATTTCATAGTAAAAACAGCGAGAGGACAGCGGGATATTCCAAGTTTAAAATAGCGAGCGGAGAGCAGGATATTCACAGTTTAAAATGGCGAGGGGGCAGCAGGATTTTCATAGTTTAAAACAGCGAGAGGACATCTGGATATTCACAGATTAAAATAGCGAGAGCACAGCGGGATTTTCTCGATTTAAAACAGCAAAAGGTGAGCAGGATATGCACAGATTAAATATGCGAGAGGAGTGCAGAATTTTTATGGTTTAAAACAGTGAGAGGAGGGCAGGATTTTCACTGTTTAACACAGCGAGAGGAGAGCTGGATTTTCACAGGTTATAACAGCGAGAGGAGATACGGCATTTTCACAGTTTAAAACGGCGACAGGAGAGCAGGATATTCACAGTTTAAAATAGCGAGGGGAGAGCAGGATTTTCACAGTTTAAAATAGCGAGGGGAGAGCAGGATTTTCACAGTTTAAAACAGCGAGAAGAGAGCAGAGTTTTCACAGTTTAAAACAGTGAGAGGACATCTGGATTTTCACAGTTTAAAATAGCGAGCGGAGAGCACGATATTCACAGTTTAAAACAGCGAGAGGACAGCTGGATTTTTTCAGTTTAAAACACCGAGAGGAGAGCCGGGATTTTCAGAGTTTAAAACAGGGAGAGGAGAGCAGGATTTTCACAGTTTCAAAGAACAAAAAGGGGCCGGATTATCACAGTTTAAACCAGCTAGAGGACATCGGGAATTTCACAGTTTAAAACAGCGACAGGACAGCAGGATTTTCACAGTTTAAAATGGCGAGGGGAGAGCAGGATATTCACAGTTTAAAATGGCGAGGGGAGAGCAGGATTTTCACCGTTTAAAATAGCAAGGAGAAGCCGGATTTTCACAGTTTAAAACAGCGAGAGCACAGCGGGATTTTCTCAATTTAAAACAGCAAGAGGAGAGCAGGATATGCACAGATTAAATATGCGAGAGGAGTGCAGAATTTTTATGGTTTAAAACAGTGAGAGGAGGGCAGGATTTTCACAGTTTATAACAGCGAGAGGAGATACGGCATTTTCACAGTTTAAAACAGCAACAGGAGAGCACGATTTTCAGAGTTTAGAACAGTGAGAAGAGAGCAGGATTTCTACAGTTTGAAACAGTGAGAGGGTGCAGGGTTTTCACAGTTTAAAACAGCGAGAGGAGAGCAGGGTTTTCACAGTTTAAAACAGCGAGAGCACAGCGGGATTTTCTCAATTTAAAACAGCAAGAGGAGAGCAGGATATTCACAAATTAAATATGTGAGAGGATTTGCACTGCTTAAATCAGCGAGAGGAGTGCAGAATTTTTATGGTTTAAAACAGCAAGAGAATAGCCGGATTTTCACTGTTTAACACCGCGCGAGGAGAGCTGGATTTTCACAGTTTAAAATAGCGAGAAGAGACCCGGGATTTTCACAGTTTAAAACAACATGAAGAGAGCAGGATTTTCAATGTTTAACACAGAGAGAGGACAGCGGGAATTTCATAGGTTAAAACAGCGAGAGGACAGCTGGATTTTTTCAGTTTAAAACAGCGAGAGGAGAGCCGGGATTTCAGCGTTTAGAACAGTGAGAGGAGAGCAGGATTTCTACAGTTTGAAACAGAGACAGGAGAGCAGGGTTTTCACAGTTTAAAACAGTGAGAGCACAGCGGGATTTTCTCAATTTAAAACAGCAAGAGGAGAGCATGGTTTTCACTGCTTAAATCAGCGAGAGGAGTGCAGAATTTTTATGATTTAATACAGCAAGAGGAGAGCAAGATTTTCACTGTTTAACGCTGCGAGAGGAGAGCTGGATTTTCACAGCTTAAAACAGTGAGAGGAGAGCCAGGATTTTCACAGTTTAAAACAATGTGAGGAGAGCAGGGTTTTCAGTGTTTAACACAGCAAGAGGACAGCCGGAATTTCATAGTAAAAACAGCGAGAGGACAGCGGGATATTCCAAGTTTAAAATAGTGAGCGGAGAGCAGGATATTCACAGTTTAAAACAGCGAGAGGACATCTGGATATTCACAGTTTAAAATAGCGAGAGCACAGCGGGATTTTCTCAATTTAAAACAGCAAGAGGAGAGCAGGATATTCACAGATTAATTATGTGAGAGGAGTGCAGAATTTTTATGATTTAAAACAGCAAGAGGAGAGCAAGATTTTCACTGTTTAACACTGCGAGAGGAGAGCTGGATTTTCACAGTTTAAAACAGCGAGAGGAGGGCCAGCATTTTCACAGTTTAAAACACTGTGAGGAGAGCAGGTTTTTCAATGTTTAACACAGCAAGAGGAGAGCCGGAATTTCATAGGTAAAAGCAGCGAGAGGACAGCGGGATTTTCCAAGTTTGAAACAACGAGAGGAGAGCAGGGTTTTCACAGTTTAAAACGGCGACAGGAGAGCAGGATTTTCACAGTTTAAAATAGTGAGAAGAGACCCGGGATTTTCACAGTTTAAAACAACATGAAGAGAGCAGGGTTTTCAATGTTTAACACAGAGAGAGGACAGCGGGAATTTCATAGGTTAAAACAGAGAGAGGACAGCTGGATTTTTTCAGTTTAAAACAGCGAGAGGAGAGCCGGGATTTCAGCGTTTAGAACAGTGAGAGGAGAGCAGGATTTCTACAGTTTGAAACAGCGACAGGAGAGCAGGGTTTTCACAGTTTAAAACAGTGAGAGCACAGCGGGATTTTCTCAATTTAAAACAGCAAGAGGAGAGCATGGTTTTCACTGCTTAAATCAGCGAGAGGAGTGCAAAATTTTTATGATTAAAATCAGCAAGAGGAGACCAAGATTTTCACTGTTTAACGCTGCGAGAGGAGAGCTGGATTTTCACAGTTTAAAACAGCGAGAGGAGAGCCAGGATTTTCACAGTTTAAAACAATGTGAGGAGAGCAGGTTTTTCAATTTTAATACAGCAAGAGGACAGCCGGAATTTCATAGTAAAAACAGCGAGAGGACAACGGGATATTCCAAGTTTAAAATAGCGAGCGGAGAGCAGGATATTCACAGTTTAAAACAGTGAGAGGAGAGCTGGATTTTTTCAGTTTAAAACACCGAGAGGAGAGCCGGGATTTTCAGAGTTTAAAACAGCGACAAGAGAGCATGATTTTCAGAGTTTATAACAGTGAGAGGAGAGCAGCATTTCTACAGTTTGAAACAGTGAGAGGGGAGCAGGGTTTTCACAGTTTAAAACAGCGAGAGGAGAGCAGGGGTTTCACAGTTTAAAACAGCGAGAGCACAGCGGGATTTTCTCAATTTAAAACAGCAAGAGGAGAGCATGGTTTTTTCTGCTTAAATCAGCGAGAGGAGTGCAGAATTTTTATGACTTAAAACAGCAAGAGGAGAGCAAGATTTTCACTGTTTAACACAGCGAGAGGAGAGCTGGATTTTCACAGTTTAAAACAGCGGGAGGAGAGCCTAATTTTCACAGTTTAAAACAACGTGAGGAGAGCAGGGTTTTCAGTGTTTAACACAGCAAGAGGACAGCAGGAATTTCATAGGTAAAAACAGCGAGAGGACAGCGGGATTTTCCAAGTTTGTAACAACGAGAGGAGAGCAGGATTTTCACAGTTTAAAACAGCAAGAGGGCAGCTAGATTTTCACAGTTTAAATCAACGTGATGAGAGCAGGGTTTTCACAGTTTAAAACAGCAAGAGGATAGCCGGATATTCACTGATTAAAACAGCGAGAGGACAGTGGGATTTTCAGAGTTTAAAACAGCAGGAGGAGAGCAGGATATTCACAGGTTAAATATGCGAGAGGAGAGCAGGATTTTCACAGTTTAAAGCAGCAAGAGGAGAGCAGGATATTCACAGATTTAACATGCGGTTGGAGAGCCGGATTTTCACTGTTTAACACAGTGAGAGGACAGCCGGATTGTCACAGTTTAAAACAACGTGAGGAGAGCAGGCTTTTCACAGTTTAAAACTGCGACAGGAGAGCAGGATATTCACAGTTTCAAACAGCGAGAGGACATCGGCATTTTCACAGTGTAAAACAAAGTGAGGAGAACATGGTTTCTACGGTTGAAAGCAGTGAGAAGAAAGCCGCATTTTCACAGTTTAAAACACAGTGAGAAGAGCAGGGTTTTCACACTTTTAAACAGCGAGATTAGTGCAGGATTTTCACAGTTTAAAACCGCGAGGAGAGTGCTGGGATTTTCAAGAGGAGAGCAGGATATTCACGGTTTAACACAGCGAGAGTACAGATGTATTTTCACAGTTTAAAACAACGTGAAGAGAGCAGGGTTTTCACAATTTAAAACAGCGAGAGGACAGCGTGATTTTAATAGGTTAAAACAGTGCAGGGAGAGCAGGATTTCGACTGATTAAATATGCGAGAGGAGAGCAGGATTTTCACTGTTTAACATAGTGAGAGGAGAGCAGAATTTTTACTGTTTAACACAGCGAGAGGACATAGGGAATTTCACAGGTTAAAACAGCGAGAGGGGAGCAGGGTTTTCACAGTTTAAAACAGCGAGAGGAGAGCAGGGGTTTCACAGTTTAAAACAGCGAGAGGACGGCAGGATTTTCACTGGTTAACACAGCGAGAGGAGAGCTGGATTTTCACAGTTTAAAACAGCGAGAGGAGATACGGCATTTTCACAGTTTAAAACAGCAACAGGAGAGCATGATTTTCAGAGTTTAGAACAGTGAGAAGAGAGCAGGATTTCTACAGTTTAAAACAGCAAGAGTAGAGCAGGGTTTTCACAGTTTAAAACAGCGAGAGCATAGCAGATTTTCTCAATTTAAAACATCAAGCGGAGGGCAGGATATTCACAGATTAAATATGCGAGAGGAGTGCAGGATTTGCACTGCTTAAATCAGCGAGAGGAGTGCAGAATTTTGATGGTTTAAAACAGCAAGAGAATAGCCGGATTTTCACTGTTTAACACAGCACGAGGAGAGCTTGATTTTCACAGTTTAAAACAGCGAGAGGAGACCCGGGATTTTCACAGTTTAAAACAACGTGAAGAGAGCAGGGTTTTCAATGTTTAACACAGAGAGAGGACAGTGGGAATTTCATAGGTTAAAACAGCGAGAGGACAGCTGGATTTTTTCAGTTTAAAACAGCGAGAGGAGAGCCGGGATGTACAGAGTTTAGAACAGTGACAGGAGAGCAGGATTTCTACAGTTTGAAACAGTGAGAGGGGAGCAGAGTTTTCATTGTTTAAAATGGCGAGAGGAGAGCAGGGTTTTCACAGTTTAAAACAGCGAGAGCACAGCGGGATTTTCTCAATTTAAAACAGCAAGAGGAGAGCAGGATTTTCACTGCTTAAATCAGCGAGAGGAGTGCTGAATTTTTATGATTTAAAACAGCAAGAGGAGAGCAAGATTTTCACTGTTTAACACAGCGAGAGGATAGCTGGATTTTCACAGTTTAAAACAGCGAGAGGAGAGCCAGGATTTTCACAGTTTAAAACAATGTGATGAGAGCAGGGTTTTCAATGTTTAACACAGCAAGAGGTCAACCGGAATTTCATAGGTGAAAACAGCGCGAGGACAGCTGGATTTTCTAAGTTTGAAACAATGAGAGGAGAGCAGCGTTTTCACAGTTTAAAACGGCGACAGGAGAGCAGGATTTTCACACTTTAAAACAGCAAGAGGGCAGCTAGATTTTAACAGTTTAAATCAACGTGAGGAGAGCAGGGTTTTCATAGTTTACAACAGCAAGAGGATGGCTGGATATTCACTGTTTAAAACAGTGAGAGGACAGCGGGATTTTCAGAGTTTAAAACAGCAGGAGGAGAGCAGGATATTCACAGGTTAACTATGCGAGAGGAGAGCAGGATTTTCACAGTTTAAAACAGCAAGCGGAGAGCAGGATTTTCACCGTTTAACACAGCGTGGAGAGCAGGGTTTTCACAGTTTAAAACAGCGAGAGGACAGCGTGATTTTAATAGTTTAAAACAGTGCAGGGAGAGCTGGATTTTCACTGATTTTCACAGTTTAAAACAGCAAGAGGAGAGCAGGGTTTTCACAGTTTAAAACAACGAGAGGCGAGCAGGATTTTCAGTTTAAAACAGCAAGAGGCGAGCAGGGTTTTCACAGTTTAAAACAGTGAGAGGAAGCACGATTTTCATAGTTTAAAACATCGAGAGTCGAGCAGGATTTTCATAGTTTAAAACAGCGAGAGGAGAGCAGGATTTTCACTGATTAAAACAACGAGAGGAGAGCAGGATTTTCACAGTTTAAAACAGCAAGAGGTGAGCAGGATTTTCACAGTTTAAAACCGCGAGAGGAGTGCTGGGATTTTCACAGTTTAAAACAGCGAGAGTACAGCGGGATTTTCTCAATTTAAAACAGCAAGAGGAGAGCAGGATATTCACAGATTAAATATGCGAGAGGAGAGCAGGATTTTCACTGCTTAAATCAGCGAGAAGAGTACGGAATTTTTATGGTTTAAAACAGCAAGAGGAGAGCAAGATTTTCACTGTTTAACACAGCGAGAGCTGGATTTTGACCGTTTAAAACAATGAGAGGAGAGCCGGGATTTTCACAGTTTAAAACAACGTGAGCAGAGCAGTGTTTTCAATGTTTAACACAGCGAGAGGACTGCAGGAATTTCATAGGTCTAAGCAGCGAGAGGACAGCGGGATTTTCCAAGTTTAAAACAACGAGAGGAGAGCAGGGTTTTTACAGTTTAAAACAGCAAGAGGAGAGCTGGATTTTCACAGTTTAAATCAATGTGAGGAGTGCACGTTTTTCACAGTTTAAAACGGCCACAGGCCAGCAGGATTTTCACACTTTCAAACAGCGAGAGTTGTTTACATTTGCACAGTGTAAAACAAAGTGAGCAGAGCAGGGTTTTCACAGTTTTAAACAATGAGATTAGTGCAGGATTTTCTCAGTTTAAAACCGCGAGAGGAGTGCTGGGATTTTCAGTTTAAAACAGCAAGAGGAGAGCAGGGTTTTCACAGATTAAAACAGCGAGAGGAGAGCAGGATTTTCACAGTTTAAAACAGCGAGAGCAGAGCAGGGTTTTCAAAGTTTAAAACAGCGAGAGCACAGCGGGATTTTCTCAATTTAAAACGGCAAGAGGAGAGCAGGAAATTCACAGACTAAATATGCGAGAGGAGAGCAGGATTTTCACTGTTTAAATCAGCGAGAAGAGTGCAGAATTTTTATGGTTTAAAACAGCAAGAGGAGAGCAAGATTTTCACTGTTTAACACAGCGAGAGAAGAGCTGGATTTTCACAGTTTAAGACAGCGAGAGGAGAGCCGGGATTTTCACAGTTTAAAACAACGTGAGGAGAGCAGGGTTTTCAATGTTTAACACAGCGAGAGGACAGCCGGAATTTCATAGGTTAAAACAGCGAGAGGACAGCTGGATTTTCACAGTTCAAAACAGCGAGAGGAGACCCGGGATTTTCTCAGTTTAAAACAACGTGAAGAGGGCAGGGTTTTCAATGTTTAACACAGAGAGAGGACAGCAGGAATTTCATAGGCTAAAACAGCGAGAGGACAGCTGGATTTTTTCAGTTTAAAACAGCGAGAGGAGAGCCGGGATTTACAGAGTTTAGAACAGTGACAGGGGAGCAGGATTTCTACAGTTTGAAACAGTGAGAGGGAAGCCGAGTTTTCACAGATTAAAGCAGCGAGAGGAGAGCAGGGTTTTCACAGTTTAAAACAGCGAGAGCACAGCGGGATTTTCTCAATTTAAAACAGCAAGAGGAGAGCAGGATTTTCACTGCTTAAATCAGTGAGAGGAGTGCAGAATTTTTATGATTTAAAACAGCAAGAGGAGAGCAAGATTTTCACTGTTTAACACAGCAAAAGGATAGCTGGATTTTCACAGTTTAAATCAACGTGAGGAGAGCAGGGTTTTCACAGTTTAAAACAGCGAGAGGAGAGCAGGGTTTTCACAGTTTAAAACAGCGAGAGCACAGCGGGATTTTCTCAATTTAAAACAGCAAGAGGAGAGCAGGATTTTCACTGCTTAAATCAGTGAGAGGAGTGCAGAATTTTTATGATTTAAAACAGCAAGAGGAGAGCAAGATTTTTACTGTTTAACACAGCAAAAGGATAGCTGGATTTTCACAGTTTAAATCAACGTGAGGAGAGCAGGGTTTTCACAGTTTAAAACAGCAAGAGGATAGCCGGATATTCACTGTTTAAAACAGTGAGAGGACAGCTTGATTTTCAGAGTTTAAAACAGCAGGAGGAGAGCAGGATATTCACAGGTTAAATATGCGAGAGGAGACCAGGATTTTCACAGTTTAAAACAGCAAGAGGAGAGCAGGTTATTCACAGATTAAACATGCGATTGGAGAGCAGGATGTTCACTGTTTAACACAGTGAGCGGACAGCCGGATTTTCACGTTTAAAACAATGTGAGGAGAGCAGGCTTTTCACAGTTTAAAACGGCGACAAGAGAGCAGAGTTTTCACAGTTTAAAGCAGCGAGAGTAGAGCAGGATTTTACCAGTTTAAAACAGCAAGAGCACAGCGGGATTTTCACAATGTAAAACAAAGTGAGGAGAGCAGGGTTTTTACGGTTTAAAACAGTGAGAAAAAAGCCGGATTTTCACAGTTTAAAACAAAGTGAAAAGAGCAGGCTTTTCACAGTTTTAAACAACGAGATTAGTGCAGGATTTTCTCAGTTTAAAACCGCGAGAGGAGTGCTGGGATTTTCACAGTTTAAAACAGCAAGAGGAGAGCAGGGTTTTCACAGTTTAAAACAGCGAGAGGAGAGCAGGATTTTCACAGTTTTAAACAGCGAGAGCACAGCGGGATTTTCTCAATTTAAAACAGCAAGAGGAGAGCAGGATATTCACAGATTAAATATGCGAGAGGAGAGCAGGATTTTCACTGCTTAAATCAGCGAGAAGAGTGCAGTATTTTTATGGTTTAAAACAGCAAGAGGAGAGCAAGTTTTTCACTGTTTAACACAGCGAGAGGAGAGCTGGATTTTCACAGTTCAAAACAGCGAGAGGAGAGCCAGGATTTTCACAGTTTAAAAAGAACGTGAGGAGAGCAGGGTTTTCAATGTTTAACACAGCGAGAGGACAGCAGGAATTTCATAGGTTAAAACAGCAAGAGGACAGCGGGATTTTCCAAGTTTAAAACAACGAGAGGAGCGCAGGGTTTTCACAGTTTAAAACGGCGACAGGAGAGCACGATTTTCACAGATTAAAACAGCAAGAGGGGAGCAGGATTTTCACAGTTTAAATCAACGTGAGGAGAGCAGGGTTTTCAATGTTTAACACAGCGAGAGGACAGCAGGAATTTCATAGGTTAAAACAGCAAGAGGACAGCGGGATTTTCCAAGTTTAAAACAACGAGAGGAGCGCAGGGTTTTCACAGTTTAAAACGGCGACAGGAGAGCACGATTTTCACAGATTAAAACAGCAAGAGGGGAGCAGGATTTTCACAGTTTAAATCAACGTGAGGAGAGCATGGTTTTCACAGTCTAAAACAGCAAGAGGATAGCCGGATATTCACTGTTTAAAACAGCGAGAGGATAGCGGGATTTTCAGAGTTTATAACAGCAACAGGAGAGCAGGATATTCACTGATTAAATATGCGAGAGGAGAGCGGGAATTTCACAGGTTAAAACAGCAAGAGGAGAGCAGGATATTCACAGATTAAACATGCGATTGGAGAGCAGGATTTTCACTGTTTAACACAGTGAGAGGACAGCCGGATTTTCACAGTTTAAAACAACGTGAGGAGAGCAGGGTTTTCACAGTTTAAAAAGGCGACAGGAGAGCAGGATTTTCACTGTTTCAAACAGCGAGAGGACATCAGGCTTTTCACAGTGTAAAACAAAGTGAGCAGAGCAGGGTTTTCATGGTTTTAAACAACGAGATTAGTGCAGGTTTTTCACAGTGTAAAACCGCGAGAGGATTGCTGGGATTTTCACAGTTTAAAACAGCAAGAGGAGAGCAGAGTTTTCACAGTTTAAAACAGCGAGAGTAGAGCAGGATTTTCACTGTTTAAAACAGCAAGAGCACAGCGGGATTTTCACAGTGTAAAACAAAGTGAGGAGAGCAGGGTTTTTACGGTTTAAAACAGTGAGAAAAAAGCCGGATTTTCACAGTTTAAAACAAAGTGAGCAGAGCAGGGTTTTCACAGTTTTAAACAACGAGATTAGTGCAGGATTTTCTCAGTTTAAAACCGCGAGAGGAGTGCTGGAATTTCACTGTTTAAAACAGCGAAAGGTGAGCAGGGTTTTCACAGTTTAAAACAGCGAGAGGAAAGCAGGATTTTCATAGTTTAAAACAGCATGTGGAGAGCAGGGTTTTCACAGATCAAAACAGCGAGAGGCGAGCAGGTTTTTCACAGTTTAAAACAGCGAGAGCAGAGCCGGGATTTTCACTGTTTAAAACCGCGAGAAGAAAGCAGGATTTTCATAGTTTAAGACAGCGAGAGGAGAGCAGGAGTTTCACTGTTCAACACAGCAAGAGGAGAGCCATAATTTTCACATTTCAAAGCAGTGAGAGGAGAGCAGGATTTGTACACTTTAAAACAGTGAGAGGACAGCTGGATTTTCACGGTTTTAAAAAACGAGAGCACATCTGGATTCTCACAGTTTATAACATTGAGAGGACAGCGGTATTTACACAGTTTAAAATAGCAAGAGGAGAGCAGGATTTTCACGCTTTAAAACAGCGAGAGGACAGTGTGATTTTAATAGGTTAAAACAGTACGGGGAGAGCTGGATTTTCACTGATTAAATATGCGAGAGGAGAGCAGGATTTTCACTGTTTACCACAGCGAGAGGAGAGCAGGGTTTTCACAGTTTAAAACAGCAAGAGGATAGCCGGATATTCACTGTTTAAAACAGCGAGAGGACAGCGGGATTTTGACAGTTTAAAACAGCGAGAGGAGAGCCGAGATTTTCAAAGTTTAAAACAACGTGAGCAGAGCAGTGTTTTCAATGTTTAACACAGCGAGAGGACAGCAGGAATTTCATAGGTTAAAACAGCGAGAGGACAGCGGGATTTTCCAAGCTTAAAACAACGAGAGGAGAGCAGGGTTTTCACAGTTTAAAACAGTGAGAGGAGTGCCGGGATTTACAGAGTTTAGAACAGTGACAGGGGAGCAGGATTTCTACAGTTTGAAACAGTGAGAGGGGAGCAGAGTTTTCACAGTTTAAAATAGCGAGAGGAGAGCAGGGTTTTCACAGTTTAAACCAGCGAGAGCACAGCGGGATTTTCTCAAATTAAAACAGCAAGAGGAGAGAGGGATTTTCACTTCTTAAATCAGCAAGAGGAGTGCAGAATTTTTATGATTTAAAACAGCAAGAGGAGAGCAAGATTTTCACTGTTTAACACAGCGAAAGGATAGCTGGATTTTCACAGTTTAAAACAGCGAGAGGAGAGCAGGGTTTTCACAGTTTAAAAAGGCGACAGGAGAGCAGGATTTTCACTGTTTCATACAGCGAGAGGACATCGGGATTTTCACAGTGTAAAACAAAGTGAGCAGAGCAGGGTTTTCACGGTTTTAAACAATGAGATTAGTGCAGGATTTTCACAGTTTAAAACCGCGAGAGGATTGCTGGGATTTTCACAGTTTAAAACAGCAAGAGGAGAGCAGAGTTTTCACAGTTTAAAACAGCGAGAGTAGAGCAGGATTTTCACTGTTTAATACAGCAAGAGCACAGCGGGATTTTCACAATGTAAAACAACGTGAGGAGAGCAGGGTTTTTACGGTTTAAAACAGTGATAAAAAAAACGGATTTTCACAGTTTAAAACAAAGCGAGAAGATCAGGCTTTTCACAGTTTTAAACAACGAGATTAGTGCAGGATTTTCTCAGTTTAAAACCGCGAGAGGAGTGCTGGCATTTTCACAGTGAGAGGACAGCCGGATTTTCACAGTTTAAAACAACGTGAGCAGAGCAGGGTTTTCACAGTTTAAAAAGGCAACAGGAGAGCAGGGTTTTCACAGTTTCAAACAGCAAGAGGACATCGGGATTTTCACAGTGTAAAATAAAGTGAGGAGAGCAGGGTTTTCACAGTTTTAAACAATGAGATTAGTGCAGGATTTTCTCAGTTTAAAACCGCGAGAGGAGTGCAGGGTTTTCACAGTTTAAAACAGCAAGAGGAGAGCAGGATTTTCACAGTTTAAAACAGCGAGAGGCGAGCAGGGTTTTCACAGATTAAAACAGCGAGAGGAAAGCAGGATTTTCATAGTTTAAAACAGTGAGAGGAGAGCAGGGTTTTCCACAGTTCAAAACAGCGAGAGGCGAGCAGGATTTTCACAGTTTAAAACCGCGAGAGGAGTGCTGGGATTTTCACAGTTTAAAACAGCAAGAGGAGAGCAGGGTTTTCACAGTTTAAAACAGCGAGAGGAGAGCAGAATTTTCACAGTTTAAAACAGCGAGAGCACAGCGGGATTTTCTCAATTTAAAACGGCAAGAGGAGAGCAGGATATTCACAGATTAAATATGCGAGAGGAGAGCAGGATTTTCACTGCTTAAATCAGCGAGAAGAGTGCAGAATTTTTATGGTTTAAAACAGCCAGAGGAGAGCAAGATTTTCACTGTTTAACACAGTGAGAGGAGAGCTGGATTTTGACAGTTTAAGACAGCGAGAGGAGAGCCGGGATTTTCACAGTTTAAAACAACGTGAGGAGAGCAGGGTTTTCACAGTTTAAAACAACATGAGGATAGCCGGATATTCACTGTTTAAAACAGCGAGAGGACAGCGGGATTTTTAGAGTTTAAAACAGCAAAAGGAGAGCAGGATATTCACTGATTAAATATGCGAGAGGAGAGCAGGATTTTCACAGTTTAAAACAGCAAGAGGAGAGCATGATATTCACAGATTAAACATGCGATTGGAGAGCAGGATTTTCACTGTTTAACACAGTGAGAGGACAGCCGGATTTTCACAGTTTAAAACAACGTGAGGAGAGCATGGTTTTCTCAGTTTAAAAAGGCGACAGGAGAGCAGGATTTTCACAGTTTCAAACAGCGAGAGGACATCGGGATTTTCACAGTGTAAAATAAAGTGAGGAGAGCAGGGTTTTCACAGTTTTAAACAACGAGATTAGTGCAGGATTTTCTCAGTTTAAAACTGCGAGAGGAGTGCTGGGATTTTCACAGTTTAAAACAGCAAGAGGAGAACAGGATTTTCACAGCTTAAAACAGCGAGAGGCGAGCAGGGTTTTCACAGATTAAAACAGCGAGAGGAGAGCAGGATTTTCATAGTTTAAAACAGTGAGAGGAGAGCAGGGTTTCCACAGTTCAAAACAGCGAGAGTCGAGCAGGATTTTCACAGTTTAAAACCGCGAGAGGAGTGCTGGGATTTTCACAGTTTAAAACAGCAAGAGGAGAGCAGGGTTTTCACAGTTTAAAACAGCGAGAGGAGAGCAGGATTTTCACAGTTTAAAACAGCGAGAGCACAGCGGGATTTTCTCAATTTAAAACGGCAAGAGGAGAGCAGGATATTCACAGATTAAATATACGAGAGGAGAGCAGGATTTTCACTGCTTAAATCAGCGAGAAGAGTGCAGGATTTTTATGGTTTAAAACAGCCAGAGGAGAGCAGAATTTTCACTGTTTAACACAGTGAGAGGAGATCTGGATTTTGACAGTTTAAGACAGCGAGAGGAGAGCCGGGATTTTCACAGTTTAAAACAACGTGAGGAGAGCAGGGTTTTCAATGTTTAACATAGCGAGCGGACAGCCGGAATTTCATAGGTTAAAACAGCGAGAGGAGAGCAGGATTTTCACAGTTTAAATCAACGTGAGGGGAGCAGGGTTTTCACAGTTTAAAACAGCGAGAGGACAGCGGGATTTTTAGAGTTTAAAACAGCAAAAGGAGAGCAGGATATTCACTGATTAAATATGCGAGAGGAGAGCAGGATTTTCACAGTTTAAAACAGCAAGAGGAGAGCATGATATTCACAGATTAAACATGCGATTGGAGAGCAGGATTTTCACTGTTTAACACAGTGAGAGGACAGCTGGATTTTCACAGTTTAAAACAACGTGAGGAGAGCAGGGTTTTCACAGTTTAAAAAGGCAACAGGAGAGCAGGGTTTTCACAGTTTCAAACAGCAAGAGGACATCGGGATTTTCACAGTGTAAAATAAAGTGAGGAGAGCAGGGTTTTCACAGTTTTAAACAACGAGATTAGTGCAGGATTTTCTCAGTTTAAAACCGCGAGAGGAGTGCTGGGATTTTCACAGTTTAAAACAGCAAGAGGAGAACAGGATTTTCACAGCTTAAAACAGCGAGAGGCGAGCAGGGTTTTCACAGATTAAAACAGCGAGAGGAGAGCAGGATTTTCATAGTTTAAAACAGTGAGAGGAGAGCAGGGTTTCCACAGTTCAAAACAGCGAGAGTCGAGCAGGATTTTCACAGTTTAAAACCGCGAGAGGAGTGCTGGGATTTTCACAGTTTAAAACAGCAAGAGGAGAGCAGGGTTTTCACAGTTTAAAACAGCGAGAGGAGAGCAGGATTTTCACAGTTTAAAACAGCGAGAGCACAGCGGGATTTTCTCAATTTAAAACGGCAAGAGGAGAGCAGGATATTCACAGATTAAATATACGAGAGGAGAGCAGGATTTTCACTGCTTAAATCAGCGAGAAGAGTGCAGGATTTTTATGGTTTAAAACAGCCAGAGGAGAGCAGAATTTTCACTGTTTAACACAGTGAGAGGAGATCTGGATTTTGACAGTTTAAGACAGCGAGAGGAGAGCCGGGATTTTCACAGTTTAAAACAACGTGAGGAGAGCAGGGTTTTCAATGTTTAACATAGCGAGCGGACAGCCGGAATTTCATAGGTTAAAACAGCGAGAGGAGAGCAGGATTTTCACAGTTTAAATCAACGTGAGGGGAGCAGGGTTTTCACAGTTTAAAACAGCGAGAGGACAGCGGGATTTTTAGAGTTTAAAACAGCAAAAGGAGAGCAGGATATTCACTGATTAAATATGCGAGAGGAGAGCAGGATTTTCACAGTTTAAAACAGCAAGAGGAGAGCATGATATTCACAGATTAAACATGCGATTGGAGAGCAGGATTTTCACTGTTTAACACAGTGAGAGGACAGCTGGATTTTCACAGTTTAAAACAACGTGAGGAGAGCAGGGTTTTCACAGTTTAAAAAGGCAACAGGAGAGCAGGGTTTTCACAGTTTCAAACAGCAAGAGGACATCGGGATTTTCACAGTGTAAAATAAAGTGAGGAGAGCAGGGTTTTCACAGTTTTAAACAACGAGATTAGTGCAGGATTTTCTCAGTTTAAAACCGCGAGAGGAGTGCTGGGATTTTCACAGTTTAAAACAGCAAGAGGAGAGCAGGATTTTCACAGTTTAAAACAGCGAGAGGCGAGCAGGGTTTTCACAGATTAAAACAGCGAGAGGAGAGCAGGATTTTCATAGTTTAAAACAGTGAGAGGAGAGCAGGGTTTCCACAGTTCAAAACAGCGAGAGTCGAGCAGGATTTTCACAGTTTAAAACCGCGAGAGGAGTGCTGGGATTTTCACACTTTAAAACAGCGAGAGGAGAGCAGGGTTTTCACAGTTTAAAACAGCGAGAGGAGAGCAGGGTTTTCACAGTTTAAAACAGCGAGAGGCGAGCAGGGTTTTCACAGTTTAAAACAGCGAGAGGAAAGCAGGATTTTCATAGTTTAAAACAGCGTGAGGAGAGCAGGGTTTTCACAGATCAAAACAGCGAGAGACGAGCAGGGTTTTCACAGTTTAAAACAGCGAGAGCAGAGCCGGGATTTTCACTGTTTAAAACAGCGAGAGGAGAGCAGGATTTTCATAGTTTAAAACAGCGTGAGGAGAGCAGGATTTTCACAGTTTAAAACTGCGAGAGGAGAGCAGGAATTTCACTGTTCAACACAGCAAGAGGAGAGCAGGATTTTCACGCTTTTAAACAGCGAGAGGACAGTGTGATTTTAATAGGTTAAAACAGTGCGGGGAGAGCTGGATTTTCACTGACTAAATATGCGAGAGTAGAGCAGGATTTTCACTGTTTAAAACAGCGAGAGGACAGCGGGATTTTCAGAGTTTTAAACAGCAACAGGAGAGCAGGATATTCACAGCTTAAATATGCGAGAAGAGTGCAGGAATTTCACAGGTTAAAACAGCAAGAGGAGAGCTGGATATTCACAGATTAATCATGCGATTGGAGAGCAGGATTTTCACTGTTTAACACAGTGAGAGGACAGCCGGATTTTCACAGTTTAAAAAAATATGAGGAGAGCAGGATTTTCACAGGTTAAAGCAGCGAGAGCACAGCGGGATTTTCTCAATTTAAAACAGCAAAGGAGAGCAGGATATTCAAAGATTAAATATGCGAGAGGAGAGCAGGAATTTCACTGCTTAAATCAGTGAGAAGGGTGCAGAATTTTTATGGTTTAAAACAGCAAGAGGAGAGCAAGATTTTCACTGTTTAACACAGTGAGAGGAGAGCTGGATTTTGACAGTTTAAGACAGCGAGAGGAGAGCCGGGATTTTCACAGTTTAAAATAACGTGAGGAGAGCAGGGTTTTCAATGTTTAACACAGCGAGAGGACAGCAGGAATTTCATAGGTTAAAACAGCGAGAGGAGAGCAGGGTTTTCACAGTTTAAAACAGCGAGAGGATAGCCGGATATTCACTGTTTAAAACAGCGAGATGACAGCGGGATTTTCAGAGTTTAAAACAGCACAAGGAATGCAGGATATTCACTGATTAAATATGCGAGAGGAGAGCAGGATTTTCACAGGTTAAAACAGCTAGTGGAGAGCATGATATTCACTGATTAAACATGCGATTGGAGAGCAGAATTTTCACTGTTTAACACAATGAGAGGACAGCCGGATTTTCACAGTTTAAAACAATGTGAGGAGAGCAGGGTTTTCACAGTTTAAAATGGTGACAGGGGAGCAGGATTTTCACAGTTTCAAACAGCGAGAGGGCATCGGGATTTTCATAGTGTAAAATAAAATGAGGAGAGCATGGATTTTCACAGTTTTGAAGAATGAGATTAGTGCAGGATTTTCTCAGTTTAAAACCGCGAGAGGAGTGCTGGGATTTTCACAGTTTAAAACAGCAAGAGAAGAGCAGGGTTTTCACAGTTTAAAAGAACGAGAGGAGAGCAGGATTTTCACTGTTTGAAACAGCGAGAGGCGAGTAGGATTTTCATAGTTTAAAACAGCGGGAGGAGAAGAGGATTTTCACAGTTCAAAACAGCGAGAGTAAGCACGTTTTTCATAGTTTAAAACAGCGAGAGTAGAGCCGGATTTTCATAGTTTAAAACAGCGAGAGGTGAGCAGGATTTTCACAGTTTAAAACAGCGAGAGCACAGCGGGATTTTCTCAATTTAAAACAGCAAAGGAGAGCAGGATATTCAAAGATTAAATATGCGAGAGGAGAGCAGGAATTTCACTGCTTAAATCAGCGAGAAGGGTGCAGAATTTTTATGGTTTAAAACAGCAAGAGGAGAGCAAGATTTTCACTGTTTAACACAGTGAGAGGAGAGCTGGATTTTGACAGTTTAAGACAGTGAGAGGAGAGCCGGGATTTTCACAGTTTAAAATAACGTGAGGAGAGCAGGGTTTTCAATGTTTAACACAGCGAGAGGACAGCAGGAATTTCATAGGTTAAAACAGCGAGAGGAGAGCAGGGTTTTCACAGTTTAAAACAGCATGAGGATAGCCGGATATTCACTGTTTAAAACAGCGAGAGGACAGCGGGATTTTCAGAGTTTAAAACAGCAAAAGGAGAGCAGGATATTCACTGATTAAATATGCGAGAGGAGAGCAGGATTTTCACAGGTTAAAACAGCTAGTGGAGAGCATGATATTCACTGATTAAACATGCGATTGGAGAGCAGAATTTTCACTGTTTAACACAGTGAGAGGACAGCCGGATTTTCACAGTTTAAAACAACGTGAGGAGAGCAGGGTTTTCACAGTTTAAAAAGGCGACAGGAGAGCAGGGTTTTCACAGTTTCAAACAGCAAGAGGACATCGGGATTTTCACAGTGTAAAATAAAGTGAGTAGAGCAGGGTTTTCACAGTTTTAAACAACGAGATTAGTGCAGGATTTTCTCAGTTTAAAACCGCGAGAGGAGTGCTGGGATTTTCACAGTTTAAAACAGCAAGAGGAGAGCAAGATTTTCACTGTTTAACACAGTGAGAGGAGAGCTGGAGTTTGACAGTTTAAGACAGCGAGAGGAGAGCCGGGATTTTCACAGTTTAAAACAGCGAGAGGAGAGCAGGGTTTTCACAGTTTAAAACAGCGAGTGCATAGCGGGATTTTCGCAATTTAAAACGGCAAGAGGAGAGCAGGATATTCACAGATTAACTATGCGAGAGGAGAGCAGGATTTTCACTGCTTAAATCAGCGAGAAAGTGCAGGATTTTTATGGTTTAAAACAGCAAGAGGAGAGCAAGATTTTCACTGTTTAACACAGTGAGAGGAGAGCTGGAGTTTGACAGTTTAAGACAGCGAGAGGAGAGCCGGGATTTTCACAGTTTAAAACAACGTCAGGAGAGCAGGGTTTTCAATGTTTAACATAGCGAGCGGACAGCCGGAATTTCATAGGTTAAAACAGCGAGAGGAGAGCAGGATTTTCACAGTTTAAAACAACGTGAGGAGAGCAGGGTTTTCACAGTTTAAAAAGGCAACAGGAGAGCAGGGTTTTCACAGTTTCAAACAGCAAGAGGACATCGGGATTTTCACAGTGTAAAATAAAGTGAGGAGAGCAGTGTTTTCACAGTTTTAAACAACGAGATTAGTGCAGGATTTTCTCAGTTTAAAACCGCGAGAGGAGTGCTGGGATTTTCACAGTTTAAAACAGCAAGAGGTGAGCAGGATTTTCACAGTTTAAAACAGCGAGAGGCGAGCAGGGTTTTCACAGATTAAAACAGCGAGAGGAGAGCAGCATTTTCATAGTTTAAAACAGTGAGAGGAGAGCAGGGTTTCCACAGTTCAAAACAGCGAGAGTCGAGCAGGATTTTCACAGTTTAAAACCGCGAGAGGAGTGCTGGGATTTTCACACTGTAAAACAGCAAGAGGAGAGCAGGGTTTTCACAGTTTAAAACAGCGAGAGGAGAGCAGGGTTTTCACAGTTTAAAACAGCGAGAGCACAGCGGGATTTTCTCAATTTAAAACAGCAAAGGAGAGCAGGATATTCAAAGATTAAATATGCGAGAGGAGAGCAGGATTTTCACTGCTTAAATCAGCAAGAAGGGTGCAGAATTTTTATGGTTTAAAACAGCAAGAGGAGAGCAAGATTTTCACTGTTTAACACAGTGAGAGGAGAGCTGGATTTTGACAGTTTAAGACAGCGAGAGGAGAGCCGGGATTTTCACAGTTTAAAATAACGTGAGGAGAGCAGGGTTTTCAATGTTTAACACAGCGAGAGGACAGCAGGAATTTCATAGGTTAAAACAGCGAGAGGAGAGCAGGGTTTTCACAGTTTAAAACAGCATGTGGATAGCCGGATATTCACTGTTTAAAACAGCGAGAGGACAGAGGGATTTTCAGTGTTTAAAACAGCACAAGGAATGCAGGATATTCACTGATTAAATATGTGAGAGGAGAGCAGGATTTTCACAGGTTAAAACAGCAAGTGGAGAGCATGATATTCACAGATTAAACATGCGATTGGAGAGCAGAATTTTCACTGTTTAACACAGTGAGAGGACAGCCGGATTTTCACAGTTTAAAACAACGTGAGGAGAGCAGGGTTTTCACAGTTTAAAAAGGCGACAGGAGAGCAGGGTTTTCACAGTTTCAAACAGCAAGAGGACATCGGGATTTTCACAGTGTAAAATAAAGTGAGTAGAGCAGGGTTTTCACAGTTTTAAACAACGAGATTAGTGCAGGATTTTCTCAGTTTAAAACCGCGAGAGGAGTGCTGGGATTTTCACAGTTTAAACCAGCAAGAGGAGAGCAGGGTTTTCACAGTTTAAAACAGCGAGAGGAGAGCAGGGTTTTCACAGTTTAAAACAGCGAGTGCACAGCGGGATTTTCGCAATTTAAAACGGCAAGAGGAGAGCAGGATATTCACAGATTAAATATGCGAGAGGAGAGCAGGATTTTCACTGCTTAAATCAGCGAGAAGAGTGCAGGATTTTTATGGTTTAAAACAGCCAGAGGAGAGCAAGATTTTCACTGTTTAACACAGTGAGAGGAGAGCTGGATTTTGACAGTTTAAGACAGCGAGAGGAGAGCAGGGTTTTCAATGTTTAACATAGCGAGCGGACAACCGGAATTTCATAGGTTAAAACAGCGAGAGGAGAGCAGGATTTTCACAGTTTAAATCAACGTGAGGAGAGCAGGGTTTTCACAGTTTAAAACAGCATGAGGATAACCGGATATTCACTGTTTAAAACAGCGAGAGGACAGCGGGATTTTTAGAGTTTAAAACAGCAAAAGGAGAGCAGGATATTCACTGATTAAATATGCGAGAGGAGAGCAGGATTTTCACAGTTTAAAACAGCAAGAGGAGAGCATGATATTCACAGATTAAACATGCGATTGGAGAGCAGGATTTTCACTGTTTAACACAGTGAGAGGACAGCCGGATTTTCACAGTTTAAAACAACGTGAGGAGAGCAGGGTTTTCTCAGTTTAAAAAGGCAACAGGAGAGCAGGGTTTTCACAGTTTCAAACAGCAAGAGGACATCGGGATTTTCACAGTGTAAAATAAAGTGAGGAGAGCAGGGTTTTCACAGTTTTAAACAACGAGATTAGTGCAGGATTTTCTCAGTTTAAAACCGCGAGAGGAGTGCTGGGATTTTCACAGTTTAAAACAGCAAGAGGAGAGCAGGATTTTCACAGTTTAAAACAGCGAGAGGCGAGCAGGGTTTTCACAGATTAAAACAGCGAGAGAAGAGCAGGATTTTCATAGTTTAAAACAGTGAGAGGAGAGCAGGGTTTCCACAGTTCAAAACAGCGAGAGTCGAGCAGGATTTTCACAGTTTAAAACCGCGAGAGGAGTGCTGGGATTTTCACACTTTAAAACAGCAAGAGGAGAGCAGGGTTTTCACAGTTTAAAACAGCGAGAGGAGAGCAGGGTTTTCACAGTTTAAAACAGCGAGAGGAGAGCAGGGTTTTCACAGTTTAAAACAGCGAGAGGCGAGCAGGGTTTTCACAGTTTATAACAGCGAGAGGAAAGCAGGATTTTCATAGTTTAAAACAGCGTGAGGAGAGCAGGGTTTTCACAGATCAAAACAGCGAGAGGCGAGCAGGGTTTTCACAGTTTAAAACAGCGAGAGCAGAGCCGGGATTTTCACTGTTTAAAACAGCGAGAGGAGAGCAGGATTTTCATAGTTTAAAACAGCGTGAGGAGAGCAGGATTTTCACAGTTTAAAACAGCGAGAGGTGAGCAGGATTTTCACAGTTTAAAACAGCGAGAGGAGAGCAGGAATTTCACTGTTCAACACAGCAAGAGGAGAGCAGGATTTTCACGCTTTTAAACAGCGAGAGGACAGTGTGATTTTAATAGGTTAAAACAGTGCGGGGAGAGCTGGACTTTCACTGACTAAATATGCGAGAGGAGAGCAGGATTTTCACTGTTTAAAACAGCGAGAGGACAGCGGGATTTTCAGAGTTTAAAACAGCAACAGGAGAGCAGGATATTCACAGCTTAAATATGCGAGAGGAGTGCAGGAATTTCACAGGTTAAAACAGCAAGAGGAGAGCAGGATATTCACAGATTAAACATGCGATTGGAGAGCAGGATTTTCACTGTTTAACACAGTGAGAGGACAGCCGGATTTTCACAGTTTAAAACAATGTGAGGAGAGCAGGGTTTTCACAGTTTAAAATGGTGACAGGAGAGCAGGATTTTCACAGTTTCAAACAGCGAGAGGGCATCGGGATTTTCATAGTGTAAAATAAAGTGAGGAGAGCATGGATTTTCACAGTTTTAAACAATGAGATTAGTGCAGGATTTTCTCAGTTTAAAACCGCGAGAGGAGTGCTGGGATTTCCACAGTTTAAAACAGCAAGAGAAGAGCAGGGTTTTCACAGTTTAAAAGAACGAGAGGAGAGCAGGATTTTCACTGTTTGAAACAGCGAGAGGCGAGCAGGGTTTTCACAGATTAAAACAGCGAGAGAAGAGCAGGATTTTCATAGTTTAAAACAGTGAGAGGAGAGCAGGGTTTCCACAGATTAAAACAGCGAGAGAAGAGCAGGATTTTCATAGTTTAAAACAGTGAGAGGAGAGCAGGGTTTCCACAGTTCAAAACAGCGAGAGTCGAGCAGGATTTTCACAGTTTAAAACCGCGAGAGGAGTGCTGGGATTTTCACACTTTAAAACAGCAAGAGGAGAGCAGGGTTTTCACAGTTCAAAACAGCGAGAGTAAGCACGTTTTTCATAGTTTAAAACAGCGAGAGTAGAGCCGGATTTTCATAGTTTAAAACAGCGAGAGGTGAGCAGGATTTTCACAGGTTAAAACAGCGAGAGCACAGCGGGGTTTTCTCAATTTAAAACAGCAAAGGAGAGCAGGATATTCACAGATTAAATATGCGAGAGGAGAGCAGGATTTTCACTGCTTAAATCAGCGAGAAGGGTGCAGAATTTTTATGGTTTAAAACAGCAAGAGGAGAGCAAGATTTTCACTGTTTAACACAGTGAGGGGAGAGCTGGATTTTGACAGTTTAAGACAGTGAGAGGAGAGCCGGGACTTTCACAGTTTAAAATAATGTGAGGAGAGCAGGGTTTTCAATGTTTAACACAGCGAGAGGACAGCAGGAATTTCATAGGTTAAAACAGTGAGAGGAGAGCAGGATTTTCACAGTTTAAAACAGCATGAGGATAGCCGGATATTCACTGTTTAAAACAGCGAGAGGACAGCGGGATTTTCAGAGTTTAAAACAGCAAAAGGAGAGCAGGATATTCACTGATTAAATATGCGAGAGGAGAGCAGGATTTTCACACGTTAAAACAGCAAGTGGAGAGCATGATATTCACTGATTAAACATGCGATTGGAGAGCAGAATTTTCACTGTTTAACACAGTGAGAGGACAGCCGGATTTTCACAGTTTTAAACAACGTGAGGAGAGCAGGGTTTTCACAGTTTAAAAAGGCGACAGGAGAGCAGGGTTTTCACAGTTTCAAACAGCAAGAGGACATCGGGATTTTCAGAGTGTAAAATAAAGTGAGTAGAGCAGGGTTTTCACAGTTTTAAACAACGAGATTAGTGCAGGATTTTCTCAGTTTAAAACCGCGAGAGGAGTGCTGGGATTTTCACAGTTTAAACCAGCAAGAGGAGAGCAGGGTTTTCACAGTTTAAAACAGCGAGAGGAGAGCAGGGTTTTCACAGTTTAAAACAGCGAGTGCACAGCGGGATTTTCGCAATTTAAAACGGCAAGAGGAGAGCAGGATATTCACAGATTAAATATGCGAGAGGAGTGCAGGATTTTCACTGCTTAAATCAGCGAGAAGAGTGCAGGATTTTTATGGTTTAAAACAGCCAGAGGAGAGCAAGATTTTCACTGTTTAACACAGTGAGAGGAGAGCTGGAGTTTGACAGTTTAAGACAGCGAGAGGAGAGCTGGGATTTTCACAGTTTAAAACAACGTCAGGAGAGCGGGGTTTTCAATGTTTAACATAGCGAGCGGACAGCCGGAATTTCATAGGTTAAAACAGTGAGAGGAGAGCAGGATTTTCACAGTTTAAATCAACGTGAGGAGAGCAGGGTTTTCACAGTTTAAAACAGCGAGAGGACAGAGGGATTTTTAGAGTTTAAAACAGCAAAAGGAGAGCAGGATATTCACTGATTAAGTATGCGAGAGGAGAGCAGGATTTTCACAGTTTAAAACAGCAAGAGGAGAGCATGATATTCACAGATTAAACATGCGATTGGAGAGCAGGATTTTCACTGTTTAACACAGTGAGAGGACAGCCGGATTTTCACAGTTTAAAACAACGTGACGAGAGCAGGGTTTTCAATGTTTAACATAGCGAGCGGACAACCGGAATTTCATAGGTTAAAACAGCGAGAGGAGAGCAGGATTTTCACAGTTTAAATCAACGTGAGGAGAGCAGGGTTTTCACAGTTTAAAACAGCATGAGGATAACCGGATATTCACTGTTTAAAACAGCGAGAGGACAGCGGGATTTTTAGAGTTTAAAACAGCAAAAGGAGAGCAGGATATTCACTGATTAAATATGCGAGAGGAGAGCAGGATTTTCACAGTTTAAAACAGCAAGAGGAGAGCATGATATTCATAGATTAAACATGCGACTGGAGAGCAGGATTTTCTCTGTTTAACACAGTGAGAGGACAGCCGGATTTTCACAGTTTAAAACAACGTGAGGAGAGCAGAGTTTTCACAGTTTAAAACGGCGACAGGAGAGCAGGGTTTTCACAGTTTCAAACAGCGAGAGGATGTGGGATTTTCACAGTGTAAAACAAAGTGAGGAGAGCAGGGTTTTCACAGTTTTAAACAACGAGATTAGTGCAGGATTTTCTCAGTTTAAAACAGCGAGAGGAGTGCTGGGATTTTCACAGTTTAAAACAGCAAGAGGAGAGCAGGGTTTTCACAGTTTAAAACAACGAGAGGAGAGAAGGATTTTCACTGTTTAAAAGAGCGAGAGGCGAGCAGGGTTTTCACAGTTCAAAACAACGAGAGGAAAGCACGATTTTCATAGTTTAAAACAGCGAGAGGAGAGCCGGGATTTTCACTGATTAAAACAATGAGAGGAGAGCAGGATTTTCACAGTTTAAAACAGCGAGAGGTGAGCAGGATTTTCACTGTTTAAACAGCGAGATGGGAGCTGGGATTTTCACGGTTTAAAACAGCGAGAGGAGAGCAAGTATTTCACTTTTAAACACAGCGAGAGGAGAGCCATGATTTTCACATTTTAAAGCAGTGAGAGGAGAGCAGGATTTGTACACTTTAAAACAGCGAGAGGACAGCCGGATTTTCACAGTTTAAAAAAGCGAGAGCACATCTGGATTTTCACAGTTTAAAACATTGAGAGGACAGCAGTATTTACACAGTTTAAAATAGCAAGAGGAGAGCAGGATTTTCATGGTTTAACACAGCGAGAGGAGAGCAGGGTTTTCACAGTTTCAAACAGCGAGAGGACAGTGTGATTTTAATAGGTTTAAACAGTGCGGGGACAGCTGGATTTTCACTGATAAAATATGCGAGAGGATAGCAGGATTTTCACTGTTTAACACAGCGAGAGGAGAGCGGGAATTTCACAGGTTAAAACATGAAGACTAGTGCCGGTATTTTCACAGGTTATAACAGAGAGAGGACTGCTGGAGTTTCACTGTTTAAAACAAAGTGATGAGAGCAGGATTTTCCCAGTTTAAAACAGCGAGAGGAAGGCGGGATTTTAATAGTTTATAACAGCGAGAGGACAGCTGGAGTTTCACAGTTTAAAACAAAGTGAGGAGAGCAGGATTTTCCCAGTTTAATACAGTGAGAGGAGAGCTGGGTTTTCGCAGTTTCAAACAACAAAAGCGGGCTGGGTTTTCGCAGTTTCAAACAACAAATTGGGGCCGGATTTTCACAGTTTAAACCAGCTAGAGGACAGCAGGAATTTCACAGTTTAAAACAGCGAGAGGAGAGCAGGATTTTCACAGTTTAAAATAGCCGGGGGAGAGCAGGATTTACACAATTTAAAACAGCGAAAGGACATCGGAATTTTCACAGTTCAAAATAGCTAGAGGGGACCAGAATTTTCACAGTTTAAAGTACCGAGTGGAGAGCAGGATATTCACAGTTTAAAACAGTGAGAAGACAACTGGATTTTTTTAGTTTAAAACAGCGAGAGAACAGTGGGATTTTCACAGTTTAAAACAGCGAGTGGAGTGTGGGATTTTCACAATTTAAAACATCGAGAGGAAAGTCGGATTTTCACAGTTTAAAACAAACTGAGGAGAGCAGGGTTTTCACAGCTCAAAACAGCGAGAGGAAAGCAGGATTTTCATAGCTTAAAACAGCGAGAGGAGAGCAGGGTTTTCACAGTTTAAAACAGTGACAGGAGAGCAGGATTTTCACTTTTTAAAACAGCGAGAGGAGTGCCGGGATTTTTACAGTTTCAAACAGCAAGAGGACATCGGGATTTTCGCAGTTTAAAACAGCTAGATGAGAGCAGGATTTTCACAGTTTAAAACAGCGAGAGAAGACCAGGATTTCACAGTTTGAAACAGCGAGAGGAGAGCCGGATTTGCACAGTTTAAAACAAAGTGAGGAGAGCAGGTTTTTATGGTTTAAAACAGCGAGAGAAAACCGGACTTTCACAGTTTAAAACAAAGAGAGGAGAGCAGGGTTTTCACAGTTTAAACAACGAGAGGAGAGCAGGATATTCACAGTTTAAAACAGCGAGAGGACAGCGGGATTTTCTCAGTTTAAAACAGCAAGAGGAGAGCAGGATATTCACAGATTAAATATGCGAGAGGAGAGCAGGATTTTCACTGTTTAAAACTGTGAGAGGAGAGCAGGATTTTCACTGTTTAAAACAGCAAGAGGAGAGCAGGATATTCACAGATTAAATATGTGAGAGGAAAGCAGGATTTTCACTGTTTAAAACAGTGAGAGGAGTGCAGAATTTTTATGGTTTAAAACAGTGAGAGGAGGGCAGGATTTCCATTGTTTAACACAACGAGAGGAGAGCAGGATATTCACAGATTAAGTATGCGAGAGGAGAGCAGGATTTTCACTGTTTAGCACAGCGAGAGGAGAGCCGCACTTTCGCAGGTTAAAACAGCGAGAGGAGACCAGGATTTTCACTGTTTACAACAGCGAGAGGAAAGCAGGAATTTCACAGTTTAAAATAACGTGAGGAGAGCAGCATTATTAATTTTTTTAAACAGCGAGAGGTCAGCGGGAATTTCATAGGTTAAAAAAGCGAGAAAACAGCGGGATTTTCCAAGTTTAAAACAACGAGAGGAGTGCAGGGTTTTCACAGTTTCAAACAGCAAGAGGACAGCGGGATTTTCACTGTTTATAACAGCGAGAGGACAGCGGGATTTTCACAGTTTAAAACAGCGAGAGGAGAGCCGGAATTTTCAGAGTTTAGAACAGTGAGAGGAGAGCAGGATTTTCACTGTTTAAAACAACGTGAGGAGAGCAGGGTTTACACTGTTGAAAACAGCGAGAGGAGTGCAGAAGTTTTATGGTTTAAAACAGCAAGAGGACAGCTGGATTTTCACAGTTTAAAACAGCGAGGGGAGAGCCGTGATTTGCGCAGTGTAAAACAAAATGAGTATAGCAGGTTTTTCACACTTTAAAACAGTGATAGGACAGCGGGATTTTCACAGTTTAAAACAGCGACAGGGGAGCCGGATTGTCGCAGTTAAAAGTAGTGAGATGAGGGCAGGGTTTTCACAGTTTAAAACAGCGAGAGGAGAGCAGGATTTTCACTGTTTAATCCAGCAAGATGAGAGCGGGATTTTCACAGTTTAAAACAGTGAGAGGTGATCAGGATTTTCACAGTTTAACACAGCGAGAGGAGAGCCGTGATTTTCACTCTTTTAAACAAAGTGAGGAGAGCAGGGTTTTCACAGTTTAAAACAACGAGAGGTCAGCGGGATTTTCCCAATTTAAAATAGCGAGAGGAGATCAGGATTTTCACAGTTTAAAACAGCGAGAGGAGAGCATGATTTTCACAGTTTAAAATAGCGACCCGAGAGCAGGATATTCACAGTTTAAAACAGCGAGAGGACAGCGGGATTTTCTCAATTTAAAACAGCAAGAGGAGAGCAGGATATTCACAGATTAAATATGCGAGAGGAGAGCAGGATTTTCACTGTTTAAAACAGTGAGAGGAGTGCAGAATTTTTATGGTTTAAAACAGTGAGAGGAGGGCAGGATTTCCATTGTTTAACACAGCGAGAGGAGTGCAGGATATTCACAGATTAAATATGCGAGAGGAGAGCAGGATTTTCACTGTTTAGCACAGTGAGAGGGGAGCTGGATTTTCACAGTGTAAAACAGCGATAGGACAGCGGGATTTTCACAGTTTAAAACAGCGAGAGGAGAGCAGGGTTTTCACAGTTTTAAACAGCGAGGGGAGAGCAGGATTTTCACAGTTTAAAACAGCGAGAGCAGGGCGGGATTTTCTCAATTCAAAACAGCGAGAGGAGAGCAGGATATTCATAGATTAAAACAGCGACAGGAGAGACGGATTTTCGCAGTTTAAAGCAGTGAGATGAGAGCAAGGTTTTCACAGTTTAAAACAGCGAGAGGAGAGCAGGGTTTTCCCAGTTTAAAACAGTGAGAGGACAGCGGGATTTTCACAGTTTAAAACAGCGAGAGGAGAGCAGGATTTTCACTGTTTAAAACAGCGAGAGGAGAGCAGGGTTTTCCCAGTTTAAAACAGCGAGAGGACATCGGGATTTTCACAGTTTAAAACAACGTGAGGAGAGCAGGGTTTTCACAGTTTAAAACAGCAAGGGGAGAGCAGGATTCTGACAGTTTAAAACAGCAAGAGGAGAGCAGGGTTTTCACAGTTTAAAACAGCAAGAGGAGAACAGGATTTTCACTGTTTAAAACAGCGAGAGAAGAACAGGGTTTTCCCAGTTTAAAACCGCGAGAGGTGAGCAGGATTTTCTCAGTTTAAAACAGCGAGAGGAGTGCTGGGATTTTCACAGTTTAAAACAGCAAGAGGAGAGCAGGGTTTTCACAGTTTAAAACAGCGAGAGGAGAGCAGGATTTTCACTGTTTAATCCAGCAAGATGAGAGCGGGATTTTCACAGTTTAAAACAGTGAGAGGAGATCAGGATTTTCACAGTTTAACACAGCGAGAGGAGAGCCGTGATTTTCACTCTTTTAAACAAAGTGAGGAGAGCAGGGTTTTCACAGTTTAAAACAACGAGAGGTCAGCGGGATTTTCCCAATTTAAAATAGCGAGAGGAGATCAGGATTTTCACAGTTTAAAACAGCGAGAGGAGAGCATGATTTTCACAGTTTAAAATAGCGACCCGAGAGCAGGATATTCACAGTTTAAAACAGCGAGAGGACAGCGGGATTTTCTCAATTTAAAACAGCAAGAGGAGAGCAGGATATTCACAGACTAAATATGCGAGAGGAGAGCAGGATTTTAACTGTTTAAAACAGTGAGAGGAGTGCAGAATTTTTATGGTTTAAAACAGTGAGAGGAGGGCAGGATTTCCATTGTTTAACACAGCGAGAGGAGTGCAGGATATTCACAGATTAAATATGCGAGAGGAGAGCAGGATTTTCACTGTTTAGCACAGTGAGAGGGGAGCTGGATTTTCACAGTGTAAAACAGCGATAGGACAGCGGGATTTTCACAGTTTAAAACAGCGAGAGGAGAGCAGGGTTTTCACAGTTTTAAACAGCGAGGGGACAGCAGGATTTTCACAGTTTAAAACAGCGAGAGCAGGGCGGGATTTTCTCAATTCAAAACAGCGAGAGGAGAGCAGGATATTCATAGATTAAAACAGCGACAGGAGAGACGGATTTTCGCAGTTTAAAGCAGTGAGATGAGAGCAAGGTTTTCACAGTTTAAAACAGCGAGAGGAGAGCAGGGTTTTCCCAGTTTAAAACAGTGAGAGGACAGCGGGATTTTCACAGTTTAAAACAGCGAGAGGAGTGCAGGATATTCACAGATTAAATATGCGAGAGGAGAGCAGGATTTTCACTGTTTAGCACAGTGAGAGGGGAGCTGGATTTTCACAGTGTAAAACAGCGATAGGACAGCGGGATTTTCACAGTTTAAAACAGCGAGAGGAGAGCAGGGTTTTCACAGTTTTTAAACAGCGAGGGGAGAGCAGGATTTTCACAGTTTAAAACAGCGAGAGGAGAGCAGGATTTTCCCAGTTTAAAACAGCGAGAGGGGAGCTGGGATTTTCACTGTTTAAAACAGCGAGACGATAGCAGGAATTTCACTGGTCAACACAGCGAGAGGGGAGCCATGATTTTCACTTTTTAAAGCAGTGAGAGGAGAGTAGGATTTGTACACTTTAAAACAGCGAGAGGACAGCCGGATTTTCACAGTTTAAAATACCAAGAGGAGAGCAGGATTTTTACAGTTTAAAACAGTGAGAGGAGAATGGGAATTTCACAGTTAAAAAAAGCGAGAGGAGTGCTGAGATTATCAGAGTTTAGAGCAGTCCGAGGCGAGCAGGATTTCTACAGTTTAAAACAGCGAGAGGATAGCCGGATATTCACTGCTTAAAACAGCGAGAGGACAGCGGGATTTTCAGAGTTTTAAACAGTAAGAGGAGAGCAGGATATTCACAGGTTAAATATGCGAGTGGAGAACAGGATGTTCACTGTTTAACACAGTGAGAGGACAGTTGGACTTTCACAGTTTAAAACAACGTGAGGAGAGCAGGGTTTACAATGATTAAAACAACGAGAGGTCAGCGGGAATTTCAAAGGTTAAAAAAGCGAGAGGACAGAGGGATTTTCCAAGTTTAAAACATCGAGAGCAGAGCAGGGTTTTCACAGTTTAAAACAGTGACAGGAGAGCAGGATTTTCACTTTTTAAAACAGCGAGAGGAGTGCCGGGATTTTTACAGTTTCAAACAGCAAGAGGACATCGGGATTTTCGCAGTTTAAAACAGCTAGATGAGAGCAGGATTTTCACAGTTTAAAACAGCGAGAGAAGACCAGGATTTCACAGTTTGAAACAGCGAGAGGAGAGCCGGATTTGCACAGTTTAAAACAAAGTGAGGAGAGCAGGTTTTTATGGTTTAAAACAGCGAGAGAAAACCGGACTTTCACAGTTTAAAACAAAGAGTGGAGAGCAGGGTTTTCACAGTTTAAACAACGAGAGGAGAGCAGGATATTCACAGTTTAAAACAGCGAGAGGACAGCGGGATTTTCTCAGTTTAAAACAGCAAGAGGAGAGCAGGATATTCACAGATTAAATATGCGAGAGGAGAGCAGGATTTTCACTGTTTAAAACAGTGAGAGGAGAGCAGGATTTTCACTGTTTAAAACAGCAAGAGAGCAGGATATTCACAGATTAAATATGCGAGAGGAGAGCAGGATTTTCACTGTTTAAAACAGTGAGAGGAGAGCAGGATTTTCACTGTTTAAAACAGCAAGAGGAGAGCAGGATATTCACAGATTAAATATGCGAGAGGAGAGCAGGATTTTCACTGTTTAAAACAGTGAGAGGAGAGCAGGATTTTCACTGTTTAAAACAACGAGAGGAGAGCAGGATATTCACAGTTTAAAACAGCGAGAGGACAGCGGGATTTTCTCAGTTTAAAACAGCAAGAGGAGAGCAGGATATTCACAGATTAAATATGCGAGAGGAGAGCAGGATTTTCACTGTTTAAAACAGTGAGAGGAGAGCAGGATTTTCACTGTTTAAAACAGCAAGAGGAGAGCAGGATATTCACAGATTAAATATGCGAGAGGAGAGCAGGATTTTCACTGTTTAAAACAGTGAGAGGAGTGCAGAATTTTTATGGTTTAAAACAGTGAGAGGAGGGCAGGATTTCCATTGTTTAACACAACGAGAGGAGAGCAGGATATTCACAGATTAAGTATGCGAGAGGAGAGCAGGATTTTCACTGTTTAGCACAGCGAGAGGAGAGCCGCACTTTCGCAGGTTAAAACAGCGAGAGGAGACCAGGATTTTCACTGTTTACAACAGCGAGAGGAAAGCAGGAATTTCACAATTTAAAATAACGTGAGGAGAGCAGCATTATTAATTTTTTTAAACAGCGAGAGGTCAGCGGGAATTTCATAGGTTAAAAAAGCGAGAAAACAGCGGGATTTTCCAAGTTTAAAACAACGAGAGGAGTGCAGGGTTTTCACAGTTTCAAACAGCAAGAGGACAGCGGGATTTTCACTGTTTATAACAGCGAGAGGACAGCGGGATTTTCACAGTTTAAAACAGCGAGAGGAGAGCCGGAATTTTCAGAGTTTAGAACAGTGAGAGGAGAGCAGGATTTTCACTGTTTAAAACAACGTGAGGAGAGCAGGGTTTACACTGTTGAAAACAGCGAGAGGAGTGCAGAAGTTTTATGGTTTAAAACAGCAAGAGGACAGCTGGATTTTCACAGTTTAAAACAGCGAGGGGGAGAGCCGTGATTTGCGCAGTGTAAAACAAAATGAGTATAGCAGGTTTTTCACACTTTAAAACAGTGATAGGACAGCGGGATTTTCACAGTTTAAAACAGCGACAGGGGAGCCGGATTGTCGCAGTTAAAAGTAGTGAGATGAGGGCAGGGTTTTCACAGTTTAAAACAGCGAGAGGAGAGCAGGATTTTCACTGTTTAATCCAGCAAGATGAGAGCGGGATTTTCACAGTTTAAAACAGTGAGAGGTGATCAGGATTTTCACAGTTTAACACAGCGAGAGGAGAGCCGTGATTTTCACTCTTTTAAACAAAGTGAGGAGAGCAGGGTTTTCACAGTTTAAAACAACGAGAGGTCAGCGGGATTTTCCCAATTTAAAATAGCGAGAGGAGATCAGGATTTTCACAGTTTAAAACAGCGAGAGGAGAGCATGATTTTCACAGTTTAAAATAGCGACCCGAGAGCAGGATATTCACAGTTTAAAACAGCGAGAGGACAGCGGGATTTTCTCAATTTAAAACAGCAAGAGGAGAGCAGGATATTCACAGATTAAATATGCGAGAGGAGAGCAGGATTTTCACTGTTTAAAACAGTGAGAGGAGTGCAGAATTTTTATGGTTTAAAAACAGTGAGAGGAGGGCAGGATTTCCATTGTTTAACACAGCGAGAGGAGTGCAGGATATTCACAGATTAAATATGCGAGAGGAGAGCAGGATTTTCACTGTTTAGCACAGTGAGAGGGGAGCTGGATTTTCACAGTGTAAAACAGCGATAGGACAGCGGGATTTTCACAGTTTAAAACAGCGAGAGGAGAGCAGGGTTTTCACAGTTTTAAACAGCGAGGGGAGAGCAGGATTTTCACAGTTTAAAACAGCGAGAGCAGGGCGGGATTTTCTCAATTCAAAACAGCGAGAGGAGAGCAGGATATTCATAGATTAAAACAGCGACAGGAGAGACGGATTTTCGCAGTTTAAAGCAGTGAGATGAGAGCAAGGTTTTCACAGTTTAAAACAGCGAGAGGAGAGCAGGGTTTTCCCAGTTTAAAACAGTGAGAGGACAGCGGGATTTTCACAGTTTAAAACAGCGAGAGGAGAGCAGGATTTTCACTGTTTAAAACAGCGAGAGGAGAGCAGGGTTTTCCCCAGTTTAAAACAGCGAGAGGACATCGGGATTTTCACAGTTTAAAACAACGTGAGGAGAGCAGGGTTTTCACAGTTTAAAACAGCAAGGGGAGAGCAGGATTCTGACAGTTTAAAACAGCAAGAGGAGAGCAGGGTTTTCACAGTTTAAAACAGCAAGAGGAGAACAGGATTTTCACTGTTTAAAACAGCGAGAGAAGAACAGGGTTTTCCCAGTTTAAAACCGCGAGAGGTGAGCAGGATTTTCTCAGTTTAAAACAGCGAGAGGAGTGCTGGGATTTTCACAGTTTAAAACAGCAAGAGGAGAGCAGGGTTTTCACAGTTTAAAACAGCGAGAGGAGAGCAGGATTTTCACTGTTTAATCCAGCAAGATGAGAGCGGGATTTTCACAGTTTAAAACAGTGAGAGGAGATCAGGATTTTCACAGTTTAACACAGCGAGAGGAGAGCCGTGATTTTCACTCTTTTAAACAAAGTGAGGAGAGCAGGGTTTTCACAGTTTAAAACAACGAGAGGTCAGCGGGATTTTCCCAATTTAAAATAGCGAGAGGAGATCAGGATTTTCACAGTTTAAAACAGCGAGAGGAGAGCAGGATATTCACAGTTTAAAACAGCGAGAGGACAGCGGGATTTTCTCAATTTAAAACAGCAAGAGGAGAGCAGGATATTCACAGATTAAATATGCGAGAGGAGAGCAGGATTTTCACTGTTTAAAACAGTGAGAGGAGTGCAGAATTTTTATGGTTTAAAACAGTGAGAGGAGGGCAGGATTTCCATTGTTTAACACAGCGAGAGGAGTGCAGGATATTCACAGATTAAATATGCGAGAGGAGAGCAGGATTTTCACTGTTTAGCACAGTGAGAGGGGAGCTGGATTTTCACAGTGTAAAACAGCGATAGGACAGCGGGATTTTCACAGTTTAAAACAGCGAGAGGAGAGCAGGGTTTTCACAGTTTTAAACAGCGAGGGGAGAGCAGGATTTTCACAGTTTAAAACAGCGAGAGCAGGGCGGGATTTTCTCAATTCAAAACAGCGAGAGGAGAGCAGGATATTCATAGATTAAAACAGCGACAGGAGAGACGGATTTTCGCAGTTTAAAGCAGTGAGATGAGAGCAAGGTTTTCACAGTTTAAAACAGCGAGAGGAGAGCAGGGTTTTCCCAGTTTAAAACAGTGAGAGGACAGCGGGATTTTCACAGTTTAAAACAGCGAGAGGAGTGCAGGATATTCACAGATTAAATATGCGAGAGGAGAGCAGGATTTTCACTGTTTAGCACAGTGAGAGGGGAGCTGGATTTTCACAGTGTAAAACAGCGATAGGACAGCGGGATTTTCACAGTTTAAAACAGCGAGAGGAGAGCAGGGTTTTCACAGTTTTAAACAGCGAGGGGAGAGCAGGATTTTCACAGTTTAAAACAGCGAGAGGAGAGCAGGATTTTCCCAGTTTAAAACAGCGAGAGGGGAGCTGGGATTTTCACTGTTTAAAACAGCGAGACGATAGCAGGAATTTCACTGGTCAACACAGCGAGAGGGGAGCCATGATTTTCACTTTTTAAAGCAGTGAGAGGAGAGTAGGATTTGTACACTTTAAAACAGCGAGAGGACAGCCGGATTTTCACAGTTTAAAATACCAAGAGGAGAGCAGGATTTTTACAGTTTAAAACAGTGAGAGGAGAATGGGAATTTCACAGTTAAAAAAAGCGAGAGGAGTGCTGAGATTTTCAGAGTTTAGAGCAGTCCGAGGCGAGCAGGATTTCTACAGTTTAAAACAGCGAGAGGATAGCCGGATATTCACTGCTTAAAACAGCGAGAGGACAGCGGGATTTTCAGAGTTTTAAACAGCAAGAGGAGAGCAGGATATTCACAGGTTAAATATGCGAGTGGAGAACAGGATGTTCACTGTTTAACACAGTGAGAGGACAGTTGGACTTTCACAGTTTAAAACAACGTGAGGAGAGCAGGGTTTACAATGATTAAAACAACGAGAGGTCAGCGGGAATTTCAAAGGTTAAAAAAGCGAGAGGACAGAGGGATTTTCCAAGTTTAAAACATCGAGAGCAGAGCAGGGTTTTCACAGTTTAAAACAGTGACAGGAGAGCAGGATTTTCACTTTTTAAAACAGCGAGAGGAGTGCCGGGATTTTTACAGTTTCAAACAGCAAGAGGACATCGGGATTTTCGCAGTTTAAAACAGCTAGATGAGAGCAGGATTTTCACAGTTTAAAACAGCGAGAGAAGACCAGGATTTCACAGTTTGAAACAGCGAGAGGAGAGCCGGATTTGCACAGTTTAAAACAAAGTGAGGAGAGCAGGTTTTTATGGTTTAAAACAGCGAGAGAAAACCGGACTTTCACAGTTTAAAACAAAGAGAGGAGAGCAGGGTTTTCACAGTTTAAACAACGAGAGGAGAGCAGGATATTTACAGTTTAAAACAGCGAGAGGACAGCGGGATTTTCTCAATTTAAAACAGCAAGAGGAGAGCAGGATATTCACAGATTAAATATGCGAGAGGAGAGCAGGATTTTCACTGTTTAAAACAGTGAGAGGAGAGCAGGATTTTCACTGTTTAAAACAGCAAGAGGAGAGCAGGATATTCACAGATTAAATATGCGAGAGGAGAGCAGGATTTTCACTGTTTAAAACAGTGAGAGGAGTGCAGAATTTTTATGGTTTAAAACAGTGAGAGGAGGGCAGGATTTCCATTGTTTAACACAACGAGAGGAGAGCAGGATATTCACAGATTAAGTATGCGAGAGGAGAGCAGGATTTTCACTGTTTAGCACAGCGAGAGGAGAGCCGCACTTTCGCAGGTTAAAACAGCGAGAGGAGACCAGGGATTTTCACTGTTTACAACAGCGAGAGGAAAGCAGGAATTTCACAGTTTAAAATAACGTGAGGAGAGCAGCATTATTAATTTTTTTAAACAGCGAGAGGTCAGCGGGAATTTCATAGGTTAAAAAAGCGAGAAAACAGCGGGATTTTCCAAGTTTAAAACAACGAGAGGAGTGCAGGGTTTTCACAGTTTCAAACAGCAAGAGGACAGCGGGATTTTCACTGTTTATAACAGCGAGAGGACAGCGGGATTTTCACAGTTTAAAACAGCGAGAGGAGAGCCGGAATTTTCAGAGTTTAGAACAGTGAGAGGAGAGCAGGATTTTCACTGTTTAAAACAACGTGAGGAGAGCAGGGTTTACACTGTTGAAAACAGCGAGAGGAGTGCAGAAGTTTTATGGTTTAAAACAGCAAGAGGACAGCTGGATTTTCACAGTTTAAAACAGCGAGGGGAGAGCCGTGATTTGCGCAGTGTAAAACAAAATGAGTATAGCAGGTTTTTCACACTTTAAAACAGTGATAGGACAGCGGGATTTTCACAGTTTAAAACAGCGACAGGGGAGCCGGATTGTCGCAGTTAAAAGTAGTGAGATGAGGGCAGGGTTTTCACAGTTTAAAACAGCGAGAGGAGAGCAGGATTTTCACTGTTTAATCCGGAAGATGAGAGCGGGATTTTCACAGTTTAAAACAGTGAGAGGAGATCAGGATTTTCACAGTTTAACACAGCGAGAGGAGAGCCGTGATTTTCACTCTTTTAAACAAAGTGAGGAGAGCAGGGTTTTCACAGTTTAAAACAACGAGAGGTCAGCGGGATTTTCCCCAATTTAAAATAGCGAGAGGAGATCAGGATTTTCACAGTTTAAAACAGCGAGAGGAGAGCATGATTTTCACAGTTTAAAATAGCGACCCGAGAGCAGGATATTCACAGTTTAAAACAGCGAGAGGACAGCGGGATTTTCTCAATTTAAAACAGCAAGAGGAGAGCAGGATATTCACAGATTAAATATGCGCGAGGAGAGCAGGATTTTCACTGTTTAAAACAGTGAGAGGAGTGCAGAATTTTTATGGTTTAAAACAGTGAGAGGAGGGCAGGATTTCCATTGTTTAACACAGCGAGAGGAGTGCAGGATATTCACAGATTAAATATGCGAGAGGAGAGCAGGATTTTCACTGTTTAGCACAGTGAGAGGGGAGCTGGATTTTCACAGTGTAAAACAGCGATAGGACAGCGGGATTTTCACAGTTTAAAACAGCGAGAGGAGAGCAGGGTTTTCACAGTTTTAAACAGCGAGGGGAGAGCAGGATTTTCACAGTTTAAAACAGCGAGAGCAGGGCGGGATTTTCTCAATTCAAAACAGCGAGAGGAGAGCAGGATATTCATAGATTAAAACAGCGACAGGAGAGACGGATTTTCGCAGTTTAAAGCAGTGAGATGAGAGCAAGGTTTTCACAGTTTAAAACAGCGAGAGGAGAGCAGGGTTTTCCCAGTTTAAAACAGTGAGAGGACAGCGGGATTTTCACAGTTTAAAACAGCGAGAGGAGAGCAGGATTTTCACTGTTTAAAACAGCGAGAGGAGAGCAGGGTTTTCCCAGTTTAAAACAGCGAGAGGACATCGGGATTTTCACAGTTTAAAACAACGTGAGGAGAGCAGGGTTTTCACAGTTTAAAACAGCAAGGGGAGAGCAGGATTCTGACAGTTTAAAACAGCAAGAGGAGAGCAGGGTTTTCACTGTTTAAAACAGCGAGAGAAGAGCAGGGTTTTCCCAGTTTAAAACCGCGAGAGGTGAGCAGGATTTTCTCAGTTTAAAACAGCGAGAGGAGTGCTGGGATTTTCACAGTTTAAAACAGCAAGAGGAGAGCAGGATTTTCACAGTTTAAAACAGCGAGAGGAGAGCAGGATTTTCACAGTTTAAAACAGCGAGAGGAGAACCGGATTTTCACAGTTTAAAGCAGCGAGAGGAGAGCCAGGATTTTCATTGTTTAAAAAAGCGAGAGGAGAGAAGGATTTTCACAGTTCAACACAGCGAAAGGAGAGCCATGATTTTCACAGTTTACAGCAGTGAGAGGAGAGCAGGATTTGTACACTTTAAAACAGCAAGAGGACAGTCTGATTTTCACAGTTTAAAAAGCGAGAGCACATCTGGATTTTCACAGTTTAAAACATCGAGAGGACAACGGTATTTATGCAGTTTAAAATAGCAAGAGGAGAGCAGGATTTTCACGGTTTAACACAGAGAGAGGAGAGCAGGGTTTTCACAGTTTATACAGCGAGAGCACAGTGTGATTTTAATAGGTTAAAACAGTGCGGGGAGAGCAGGATTTTCACTGATTAAAGATGCGAGAGGAGAGCAGGATTTTCACTGTTTAACACAGTGAGAAGACAGCTGGAATTTCACAGGTTAAAACAACAAGACGAGTGCCGGTATTTTCACAGTTTATAACAGAGAGAGGACAGCTGGAGTTTCACAATTTAAAACAAAGTGAGGAGAGCAGGATTTTCACAGTTTAAAACAGCGAGAGGAAAGCTGGATATTCATAGTTTAAAACAGCGAGAGGAGAGCAGGGTTTTTCACAGTTTTAAACAGCGAGGGGAGAGCAGGATTTTCACAGTTTAAAACAGCGAGAGCAGGGCGGGATTTTCTCAATTCAAAACAGCGAGAGGAGAGCAGGATATTCATAGATTAAAACAGCGACAGGAGAGCTGGATTTTCACTGTTTAAAACAGCAAGAGGAGAGCAGGATATTCACAGATTAAATATGGGAGAGGAGAGCAGGCTTTTCACTGTTTAGCACAGTGAGAGGGGAGCTGGATTTTCACAGTGTAAAACAGCGATAGGACAGCGGGATTTTCACAGTTTAAAACAGCGAGAGGAGAGCAGGGTTTTCACAGTTTTAAACAGCGAGGGGAGAGCAGGATTTTCACAGTTTAAAACAGCGAGCGCAGGGCGGGATTTTCTCAATTCAAAACAGCGAGAGGAGAGCAGGATATTCATAGATTAAAACAGCGACAGGAGAGACGGATTTTCACAGTTTAAAACAGCGAGAGGAGAGCAGGATTTTCACTGTTTAAAACAGTGAGAGGAGAGCAGGGTTTTCCCAGTTTGAAACAGCGAGAGGACATCGGGATTTTCACAGTTTAAAACAACGTGAGGAGAGCAGGGTTTTCACAGTTTAAAACAGCAAGGGGAGAGCAGGATTCTGACAGTTTAAAACAGCAAGAGGAGAGCAGGGTTTTCACAGTTTAAAACAGCAAGAGGAGAACAGGATTTTCACTGTTTAAAACAGCGAGAGGAGAGCAGGGTTTTCCCAGTTTAAAACAGCGAGAGGAGAGCAGTGATTTTCACTGTTTAAAACAGCGAGAGGAGAGCAGGGTTTTCCCAGTTTAAAACCGCGAGACGTGAGCAGGATTTTCTCAGTTTAAAACAGCGAGAGGAGTGCTGGGATTTTCACAGTTTAAAACAGCAAGAGGAGAGCAGGATTTTCACAGTTTAAAACAGCGAGAGGAGAGCAGGATTTTCACAGTTTAAAACAGCGAGAGGAGAACAGGATTTTCACAGTTTAAAGCAGCGAGAGGAGAGCCAGGATTTTCACTGTTTAAAAAAGCGAGAGGAGAGAAGGATTTTCACAGTTCAACACAGCGAAAGGAGAGCCATGATTTTCACAGTTTACAGCAGTGAGAGGAGAGCAGGATTTGTACACTTTAAAACAGCAAGAGGACAGTCTGATTTTCACAGTTTAAAAAGCGAGAGCACATCTGGATTTTCACAGTTTAAAACATCGAGAGGACAGCGGTATTTATACAGTTTAAAATAGCAAGAGGAGAGCAGGATTTTCACGGTTTAACACAGAGAGCGGAGAGCAGGGTTTTCATAGTTTATACAGCGAGAGCACAGTGTGATTTTAATAGGTTAAATCAGTGCGGGGAGAGCAGGATTTTCACTGATTAAAGATGCGAGAGGAGAGCAGGATTTTCACTGTTTAACACAGTGAGAAGACAGCTGGAATTTCACAGGTTAAAACAACAAGACGAGTGCCGGTATTTTCACAGTTTATAACAGAGAGAGGACAGCTGGAGTTTCACAATTTAAAACAAAGTGAGGAGAGCAGGATTTTCACAGTTTAAAACAGCGAGAGGACAGCTGGATATTCATAGTTTAAAACAGCGAGAGGACAGTGTGATTTTAATACGTTAAAACAGTGCAGGGAGGTTAGGATTTTCACTGTTTAAATATGTGAGAGGACAGCTGGATTTATCACTGTTTAACACAGCGAGATGACAGCAGGAATTTCACAGGTTAAAACAATAAGACGTGTGCCGGTATTTTCACAGTTTATAACAGAGAGAGGACAGCTGGAGTTTCACAGTTTAAAACAAAGTGAGGAGAGCAGGATTTTCCAAGTTTAAAACAATGAGAGCAGAGCCGGGTTTTCGCAGTTTCAAACAACAAATCGGGGCCGGATTTTCACAGTTTAAACCAGCTAGAGGACAGCAGGAATTTCACAGTTTAAAATAGACGGGTGAGAGCAGGATTTTCACAGTTTAAAATAACCGGGGGAGAGCAGGATTTTCACAGTTTAAAACAATGAGAGGACATCACAATTTCACAATTTTCACAATTCAAAATAGCTAGAGGGGACCAGAATTTTCACAGTTTAAAATAGCGAGCGGAGAGCAGGATATTCACAGTTTAAAACAGCGAGAGGACAGCTGGATATTCACTGTTTAAAACAGCGAGAGGACAGCTGGATATTCACTGTTTAAAACAGAAAGAGGACAGGTGGATTTTCACAGTTTAAAACAGCGAGAGGATAGCCGGATATTCACTGTTTAAAACAGAAAGAGGACAGGTGGATTTTCACAGTTTAAAACAGCGAGAGCACAGCGGAATTTTCTCAATTCAAAACAGCAAGTGGAGAGCAGGATTTTCACAGATTAAAACAGCGAGAGGAGAACGGGATTTTCACTGTTTAATACAGCCAGAGGAAAGTAGGATTTTTACACTTTAAAACAGCGAGAGGAGGCCAGGATTTTCACAGTTTAAAACAGCGAGTGGAGTGTGGGATTTTCACAGTTTAAAACATCGAGAGGAAAGTTGGATTTTCACAGTTTAAACCGAACTGAGGGGATCAGGGTTTTCACAGTTTAAAACAATGAGAGGACAGCAGGATTTTCACAGTTTAAAACAGCGGCTGGAGAGCAGTATTTTAACAGTTTAAAACTGCGAGAAGGGAGCAAGATTTTTACAGGTTAAAAAAGCGAGTGGAGAGTGGGTTTTTCACAGTTTAAAAGAGCGAGAGCACTGCTGCGATTTTCACAGTTTAAAACAGCGAGAGGAGAGCCAGGATTTTCAGAGTTTAGAGCAGTGCGAGGCGAGCAGGATTTCTACAGTTTAAAACAGTGAGAGGATTGCCGTATATTCACTGTTTAAAACAGCGAGAGGACAGCGGGATTTTCAGTGTTTAAAACAGCAGGAGGAGAGCAGGATATTCACAGGTTAAATATGCGAGAGGAGAGCAGGATTTTCACAGTTTAAAACAGCAAGAGGAGAGCATGATATTCACAGATTAAACATGCGATTGGAGAGCAGGATTTTCACTGTTTAACACAGTGAGAGGACAGCCGGATTTCCACAGTTCAAAACAACATGAGGAGAGCAGGGTTTTCAATGTTTAACACAGCGAGAGGTCAGCTGGAATTTCATAGGTTCAAACAGTGAGAGGACAGTGGAATTTTCATGGTTAAAACAACAAGAGGAGAGCAGGGTTTTCACAGTTTAAAATGGCGACAGGAGAGCAGGATTTTCACAGTTTAAAACAGCAAGAGGGGAGCTGGATTTTCACAGTTTAAAACAACGTGAGGAGAGAAGGGTTTTCACTGTTTAAAACAGCGAGAGGAAAGCGTGATTTTAATAGGTTAAAACTGTGCAGGGAGAGCAGGATTTTCAATGATTAAATATGCGAGAGAAGAGCAGGATTTTCACTGTTTACCACAGCGACAGGAGAGCCAGGATTTTCAGAGTTTAGAACAGTGAGAGGAGAGCAGGATTTCTACAGTTTGAAACAGTGAGAGGGGAGCAGGGTTTTCACAGTTTAAAACAGCGAGAGGTCAGCTGGATTTTTTCAGTTTAAAACAGCGAGAGGATAGCCGGATATTCACGGTTTAAAACAGCAAAAGCACAGCGGGATTTTCTCAATTTAAAACAGCAAGAGGAGAGAAGGATATTCACAGATTAAATATGCGAGAGGAGAGCAGGATTTTCACTGTTTAAAACAAAGTGAGGATAGCAGGTTTTTCACACTTTAAAACAGCGATAGGACAGCAGGATTTTCACAGCTTAACGCAGTGAGATGAGAGCAGGGTTTTCACAGTCTAAAACAAAGTGAGGAGAGCAGGATTTTCCCAGTTTAAAACAGCAAGAGGAAGGTGGGATTTTCACAGTTTAAAACAGCGAGAGGAGAGCCGGGTTTTCACAGTTTCAAACAACAAAAGGGTGCCGGATTTTCACAGTTTCAAACAACAAAAGGGTGCCGGATTTTCACAGTTTAAACCAGCTAGAGGACAGTGGGAATTTCACAGTTTAAAACAGCGAGAGGAGAGCAGGATTTTCACAGTTTAAAACAGCGAGAGCAGAGCAGGGTTTTCACAGTTTAAAACAGCAAGAGCACAGAGGGATTTTCTCAATTTAAAACAGCAAGTGGAGAGCAGGAAATTCACAGATTAAATCAGCAAGAGGAGAGCTGGATTTTCACTGTTTAATACAGCCAGAGGAGAGTAGGATTTTTACACTTTAAAACAGCGAGTGCAGTGTAGGATTTTCACAGTTTAAAACATTGAGAGGAAAGTCGGATTTTCACAGTTTAAAACAAACTGAGGAGCGCAGGGTTTTCACAGTTTAAAACAACGAGAGGACAGCGGGATTTTCACAGTTTAAAAGAGCGACTGGAGAGCAGGATTTTAACAGTTTAAAACGGCGAGAAGGGAGCAAGATTTTTACAGTTTAAAAAAGCAAGTGGGGAGTGGGATTTTCACAGTTTAAAACAGCAAGAGGAGAGCTGGGTTTTCACTGTTTCAAACAGCGAGAGGAGAGCAGAGTTTTCACAGTTTAAAATAGCGAGCGGGGAGCAGGTTTTTCACAGTTTAAGCCAGCTAGAGGACAGCAGGAATTTCACAGTTTAAAACAGCGAGAGGAGAGCTGGATTTTCAGTTTAAAAAAGCGAGAGGAAAGCTGGATTTTCACAGTTTCAAACAACAAAAGGGGGCCGGATTTTCACAATTTAAAACAGCTAGAAGACAGCAGGAATTTTACAGTTTAAAACAGCGAGAGGAGAGCAGGATTTTCACAGTTTAAAATAGCGAGGGGAGACTAGAATTTTAACAGTTTAAAACAGCGAGAGTACATCAGGATTTTCACAGTTTAAAATAGCGAGCGGAGAGCAGGATATTCACAGTGTAAAACAACGATAGGACAGCTGGATTTTTTCAGTTTAAAAAAGCGAGAGGAGAGCCGGATATTCACTGTTTAAAACAGCGAGAGGAGGGCCGGGATTTTCAAAGTTTAGAGCAGTGAGAGGAGAGCAGGATTTCTACAGTTTGAAACAATGAGAGAGGTGCAGGGATTTCACAGTTTAAAACATCGTGAGCACAGCAGTATTTTCTCAATTTACAACAGCAAGAGGAGAGCAGGATATTCACAGATTAATTATGCGAGAGGAGAGCAGGGTTTTCACTGTTTAAAACAACATGAGGAGAACAGGGTTTTCACAGTTTAAAACAGTGAGAGGAGTGCAGAATTTTTATGTTTTAAAACAGCGAGAGGAGAGCAGGATTTTCACTGTTTAACACAGCGAGAGGAGGGCTGGATTTTCACAGTTTCAAACAGCGAGAGGAGAGCCGGGATTTTCACAGTTTAAAACAAAGTGGGGATAGCAGGTTTTTCACACTTTAAAACAGCGATAGGACACCGGGATTTTCGCAGTTTAAAACAGCGAGAGGAGAGCAGGTTTTTCACAATTTTAAACAACGAGAGTAGAGCAGTATTTTCACAGTTTAAAACAGCAAAAGGAGAGCAGGATATTCACAAATTAAAACAGCGAAAGGAGAGCTGGATTTTCACTGTTTAAAACAGTGCGAGGAGAGCAGGATGTTCACAGATTAAATATGCGAGTGGAGAGCAGATTTTCACTGTTTAACACGGTGCGAGGTCAGCGGGAATTTCATAGGTTCAAAAAGTGAGAGGACAGCGGGGTTTTCCAAGTTTAAAACAGCGAGAGGAGAGCAGGGTTTTCACAGTTTAAAACAGCGAGAGGACAGCGTGATTTTAATAGGTTAAAACAGTGCGGGGAGAGCAGAATTTTCACTGATTAAATATGCGAGAGGAGAGCAGGATTTTCACTGTTTATCAGAGCCAGAGGACAGATTCAATTTCACAGGTTAAAACAGCCAGACGAGTGCCGTTATTTTCACAGTTCATAACAGCGAGAGGACAGCTTGAGATTCACTGTTTAAAATGAAGTGAGGAGAGCAGAATTTTCCCAGTTTAAAACAGCGTGAGGAAGGCGGGATTTTCACAGTTTAAAACAGTGAGAGGAGAGCCGGATTTTCACAGTTTCAACCAACAAAAGGGGGCTGGATTTTCACAGTTTAAACCAGCTAGAGGACAGTGGGAATTTCACAGTTTAAAACAGCGAGAGGAGAGCATGATTTTCACAGTTTAAAACAGCGAGCGGAGAGCAGGATATTCACAGTTTAAAACAGTGAGAGAAGAGCAGCATTTCTACAGTTTAAAAAAGTGAGAGGGGAGCTGGACTTTTCAGAGTTTAGAACAGTGTGAGAAGAGCAGGATTTCTACATTTATAAACAGTGAGACGAGAGCTGGGTTTTCACAGTTTAAAACAGCGACAGGAGAGCCAGTATTTTCAGAGTTTAGAACAGTGAGAGGAGAGCAGGATTTCTACATTTCAAAACAGTGAGAGGAGAGCAGGGTTTTCACAGTTTAAAACAGCGAGAGGAGAGCCAGATTTTCACAGTTTCAACCAACAAAATGGGGCTGGATTTTCACAGTTTAAACCAGCTAGAGGACAGTGGGAATTTCACTGTTTAAAACAGCGAGAGGAGAGCATGATTTTCACAGTTTAAAACAGCGACAGGAGAGCCGGATTTTCACAGTTTAACGCAGTGAGATGAGAGCAGGGTTTTCACAGTTTAAAACAAGGTGAGGAGAGCAGGATTTTCCCAGTTTAAAACAGCGAGAATAGAGCTGGGTTTTCACAGTTTCAAACAACAAAAGGGTGCCAGATTTTCACAGTTTAAAACGGTGAGAGAAGAGCAGCATTTCTACAGTTTAAAACAGTGAGAGAAGAGCAGCATTTCTACAGTTTAAAACAGTGAGAGGAGAGCTGGACTTTTCAGAGTTTAGAACAGTGAGAAAAGAGCAGGATTTCTACATTTAAAAACAGTGAGAGGAGAGCCAGATTTTCACAGTTTAAAACGGCGAGAGGAGAGCTGGGTTTTCACAGTTTAAAACAGCGACAGGAGAGCCAGTATTTTCAGAGTTTAGAATAGTGAGAGGAGAGCAGTGTTTCTACAGTTTAAAACAGTGAGAGGATAGCCGGATATTCACGGTTTAAAACAGCGAGAGCACAGCGGGATTTTCTCAATTTAAAACAGCAAGAGGAGAGCAGGATATTCACAGATTAAATCAGCGAGAGGAGAGCAGGATTTCACTGTTTAAAACAAAGTGAGGATAGCAGGTTTTTCACACTTTAAAACAGCGATTGGACAGCAGGATTTTCACAGTTTAAAACAGCGACAGGAGAGCCGGATTTTCACAGTTTAACGCAGTGAGATGAGAGCAGGGTTTTCACAGTTTAAAACAAGGTGAGGAGAGCAGGATTTTCCCAGTTTAAAACAGTGAGAGGAAGGCGGGATTTTCACAGTTAAAAACAGTGAGAATAGAGCTGGGTTTTCACAGTTTCAAACAACAAAAGGGGTCTGGATTTTCACAGTTTCAAACAACAAAAGGGTGCCAGATTTTCACAGTTTAAAACGGTGACAGGAGAGCAGGATTTTCACAGTTTAACACAGCGGGAGGAGAGCAGGGTTTTCACAGTTTAAAACAATGTGAGGAGAGCAGGGTTTTCACAATTTAAAACAGCGAGAGCACAGCGGGATTTTCTCAATTCAAAACAGCAAGTGGAGAGCAGGATATTCGCAGATTAAATCAGCGAGAGGAGAGCAGGATTTTCACTGTTTAATACAGCCAGAGGAGAGTAGGATTTTTACACTTTAAAACAGCGAGAGGAGTCCAGGATTTTCACAGTTTAAAACAGCGAGTGCAGTGTGGGATTTTCACAGTTTAAAACATTGAGAGGAAAGTCGGATTTTCACAGTTTAAAAGAGCGACTGGAGAGCAGGATTTTAACAGTTTAAAATGGCGAGAAGGGAGCAAGATTTTTACAGTATAAAAAAGCAACTGGATAGTGGGATTTTCACAGTTTAAAACAGCGAGCGGAGAGCAGGATTTTCACAGTTTAAGCCAGCTAGAGGGCAGCAGGAATTTCACAGTTTGAAACAGCGAGAGGAGAGCTGGTTTTTCACAGTTTAAAACAGCGACAGGCGAGCCAGGATTTTCAGAGTTTTGAACAGTGAGAGGAGAGCAGGGTTTCTACAGTTTGAAACCGTGAGAGGGGTGCAGGGTTTTCACAGTTTAATACAGCGAGAGGAGAGCAGGGTCTTCACAGTTTAAAACAGTGAGAGCACAGCGGGATTTTCTCAATTTAAAACAGCAAAAGGAGAGCAGGATATTCACCGATTAAATATGTGAGAGGAGAGCAGGATTTTCACTGTTTAAAACTAAGTGAGGCGAGCAGCGTTTTCACAGTTTAAACCAGCTAGAAGACAGCGGGAATTTCACAGTTCAAAACAGTAAGGACAGCAGGTTTTTCACACTTTAAAACAGCGATAGGACACCGGGATTTTCGCAGTTTAAAACAGCGAGAGGAGAGCAGGTTTTTCACAAATTTAAACAGCGAGAGTAGAGCAGGATTTTCACAGTTTAAAACAGCGAGAGGAGAGCGGGTTATTCACAAATTAAAACAGCGAAAGGAGAGCTGGATTTTCACTGTTTTAAAAAGCAAGAGGAGAGCAGGATATTCACAGATTAATATGCGAGAGGAGAGCAGGATTTTCACTTTTTAACACGGTGAGAGGTCAGCGGGAATTTCATAGGTTCAAACAGTGAGAGGACAGCGGGGTTTTCCAAGTTTAAAACAGCAAGAGGAGAGCAGGGTTTTCACAGTTTAAAACGGCGACAGGAGAGCAGGGTTTTCACAGTTCATAACAGCGAGAGGACAGCTCGGGATTCACAGTTTAAAATGAAGTGAGGAGAGCAGAATTTTCCCAGTTTAACACAGCGTGAGGAAGGCGGGATTTTCACAGTTTAAAACAGTGAGAGGAGAGCCGGATTTTCACAGTTTCAACCAACAAAAGGGGGCTGGATTTTCACAGTTTAAACCAGCTAGAGGACAGTGGGAATTTCACAGTTCAAAACAGCGAGAGGAGAGCATGATTTTCACAGTTTAAAACAGAGAGCGGAGAGCAGGATATTCACAGTTTAAAACAGTGAGAGAAGAGCAGCATTTCTACAGTTTAAAACAGTGAGAGAAGAGCAGCATTTCTACAGTTTAAAACAGTGAGAGAAGAGCAGCATTTCTACAGTTTAAAACAGTGAGAGGAGAGCTGGACTTTTCAGAGTTTAGAACAGTGAGAGAAGAGCAGGATTTCTACATTTAAAAACAGTGAGAGGTGAGCCGGATTTTCCCAGATTAAAACGGTGAGAGAAGAGCTGGGTTTTCACAGTTAAAAACAGCGAGAATAGAGCCGGGTTTTCACAGTTTCAAACAACAAATGGGGGCTGGATTTTCACAGTTTCAAACAACAAAAGGGTGCCAGATTTTCACAGTTTAAAACGGTGACAGGAGAGCAGGATTTTCACAGTTTAACACAGCGGGAGGAGAGCACAGTTTTCACAGTTTAAAACAATGTGAGGAGAGCAGGGTTTTCACAATTTAAAACAGTGAGAGCACAGCGGGATTTTCTCAATTCAAAACAGCAAGTGGAGAGCAGGATATTCGCAGATTAAATCAGCGAGAGGTGAGCTGGATTTTCACTGTTTAATACAGCCAGAGGAGAGTAGGATTTTTACACTTTAAAACAGCGAGAGGAGTCCAGGATTTCACAGTTTAAAACAGCGAGTGCAGTGTGGGATTTTCACAGTTTAAAACATTGAGAGGAAAGTCGGATTTTCACAGTTTAAAAGAGCGACTGGAGAGCAGGATTTTAACAGTTTAAAACGGCGAGAAGGGAGCAAGATTTTTACAGTTTAAAAAAGCAAGTGGAGAGTGGGATTTTCACAGTTTAAAACAGCAAGAGGAGAGCAGGATTTTCACAGTTTAAAACAGCGAGAGGAAGGCCGGGATTTTCACTGTTTAAAACAGCCAGAGGAGGGTTGGGTTTTCACAGTTTAAAACAGCAAGAGGAGAGCAGGAGTTTCACAGTTTAAAACAGCGAGCGGAGAGCAGGATTTTCACAGTTTAAGCCAGCTAGAGGGCAGCAGGAATTTCACAGTTTGAACCAGCGAGAGGAGAGCTGGTTTTTCACAGTTTAAAACAGCGACAGGCGAGCCAGGATTTTCAGAGTTTTGAACAGTGAGAGGAGAGCAGGGTTTCTACAGTTTGAAACAGTGAGAGGGGTGCAGGGTTTTCACAGTTTAATACAGCGAGAGGAGAGCAGGGTCTTCACAGTTTAAAACAGTGAGAGCACAGCGGGATTTTCTCAATTTAAAACAGCAAAAGGAGAGCAGGATATTCACCGATTAAATATGTGAGAGGAGATTTTCACTGTTTAAAACTAAGTGAGGCGAGCAGCGTTTTCACAGTTTAAACCAGCTAGAAGACAGCGGGAATTTCACAGTTCAAATCAAAGTGAGGATAGCAGGTTTTTCACACTTTAAAACAGCGATAGGACACCGGGATTTTCGCAGTTTAAAACAGCGAGAGGAGAGCAGGTTTTTCACAAATTTAAACAGCGAGAGTAGAGCAGGATTTTCACAGTTTAAAACAGCGAGAGGAGAGCGGGAATTCACAAATTAAAACAGCGAAAGGAGAGCTGGATTTTCACTGTTTAAAACAGCAAGAGGAGAGCAGGATGTTCACAGATTAATATGCAAGTGGAGAGCAGGATTTTCACTTTTTAACACGGTGAGAGGTCAGCGGGAATTTCATAGGTTCAAACAGTGAGAGGACAGCGGGGTTTTCCAAGTTTAAAACAACGAGAGGAGAGCAGGGTTTTCACAGTTTAAAACGGCGACAGGAGAGCAGGGTTTTCACAGTTCATAACAGCGAGAGGACAGCTCAGGATTCACAGTTTAAAATGAAGTGAGGAGAGCAGAATTTTCCCAGTTTAAAACAGCGTGAGGAAGGCGGGATTTTCACAGTTTAAAACAGCGAGAGGGGAGCCGGATTTTCACAGTTTCAACCAACAAAAGGGGGCTGGATTTTCACAGTTTAAACCAGCTAGAGGACAGTGGGAATTTCATAGTTTAAAACAGCGAGAGGAGAGCATGATTTGCACAGTTTAAAACAGAGAGCGGAGAGCAGGATATTCACAGTTTAAAACAGTGAGAGAAGAGCAGCATTTCTACAGTTTAAAACAGTGAGAGGAGAGCTGGACTTTTCAGAGTTTAGAACAGTGAGAGAAGAGCAGGATTTCTACATTTAAAAATGGTGAGAGGTGAGCCGGATTTTCCCAGATTAAAACGGTGAGAGAAGAGCTGGGTTTTCACAGTTAAAAACAGCGAGAATAGAGCCGGGTTTTCACAGTTTCAAACAACAAATGGGGGCTGGATTTTCACAGTTTCAAACAACAAAAGGGTGCCAGATTTTCACAGTTTAAAACGGTGACAGGAGAGCAGGATTTTCACAGTTTAACACAGCGGGAGGAGAGTTGGGTTTTCACAGTTTAAAACAGCAAGAGGAGAGCAAGATTTTCACTGTTTAAAACAGCGAGAGGAGAGCAGGATTTTCACAGTTTAAAACAGCGAGGGGAGAGCAGGAATTTCACAGTTTAAAACAGCGAGCGGAGAGCAGGTTTTTCACAGTTTAAGCCAGCTAGAGGACAGCAGGAGTTTCACAGTTTAATACAGCGAGAGGAGAGCAGGATTTTCACTGTTTAAAACAGCGAGAGGAGAGCAGGAATTTCACAGTTTAAAATAGCGAGCGGAGAGCAGGATTTTCACAGTTTAAGCCAGCTAGAGGACAGCAGGAGTTTCACAGTTTAATACAGCGAGAGGAGAGCAGGAGTTTCACTGTTTAAAACAGCGAGAGGAGAGCAGGAATTTCACAGTTTAAAATAGCGAGCGGAGAGCAGGATTTTCACAGTTTAAAACAGCGAGAGGACTGCGTGATTTTCACAGTTTAAAACAGCGAGAGGAGAGCTGGTT